>NW_016107573.1:1923587-1925746 GCF_001604975.1 Cebus imitator | reverse complement strand
CCTCGAGTGATCCGCCCCCCTCAGCCTCCCAAAGTGAGCCACCACGCCCAGCCTGTTAAATGAATTTTTATCCAGGACACCCTCCTGACTCCCCAGCGCAGGTCTGCTTCCCATGTAGTGGAAAGAGTGGTACATGACTCCTTCATAGCATTCACCCCAGGTGCGTTGATTGTTCACCTGTACACTTACTTGTTTAATGTTTGACTTCCCTGATAATCCATAGCAACAGAAGGGTTGGGATTGTGACAACTGGCTTGCCATCGAATGCCCAGCGCCTAGCACCTTGCTTGTCTCGGAGTAGACATGCTTGAATTATTTGTTGCAGGGATGGGGGAGGGAAGGAGAGAGAGAGAGATTCCATGAATGACTGAGCGTGAGAAGTGGGCACTGGTGCTCTGGCCAGACACAGTGGTCACTCTGGTCCACAGGCTCTGGGTGTAGAGCCTCTGGGCCACTTGGATAAGCAGTCTCGGGGTCCTCACAGAGCCAGCTTGGAAGAGCAAGTCCTTCCAAAGGATATCACCGAGTGTGGGAGGCCATGAGGGACTTCAAGGTGACTCCAGAGAGCTAAGCTAGAGAGGCACCCCGGCAAGGGCAGTGGAGTCCTTAGCAAGGGGCAGTCAGTGGCAGTCACCATATTTAGCCTTCCAGCCACTGCCATTTGTGTGAAGTACAGTGGGGGCCAGGGATGCTTGGCTGTCGTGCTAACACAGGTGTCTGAGTTTTTACCTATGCAAGATCAACGCTTAATGGTCTTCAGCTCCCAAGTGGAGGTCCAGTGTCATGGGTGGACAGGACAGTCCTGAACACCCATCAGAGGTGGCTCATAAGAGAGAGAGGCCAAGGCTTGGACTCCCCAGTGGAGCTGGGTGCTTCCTTGGCTACTTAGCTGTGGTACCTGGGCAAGCCCACCAGCCCCTCCAAGCTCTAGCTTCCTTGTCTCTAAAATAGGGACAGTCCCAGCCCTAGCCTACCTGACATCCGCTGTGAGGACAGATGAGTGTGTGCTGGAAAGGGTTGCCTAGGATTATCATTGGGGTTGTTGTCATTTACAGGGGTAGCCAGCAATAAAGCTAGGCCCTTCTCAGCTCCTCTGTGAGGCGACGGTCCTTGTGGAGGGCATTGTCATTGGAGTGCGTGCCCAGGCACCAAGCCAGCCAGGTAGTTTGTGTTAGGAACGTGCCACTACCTAGGGCCCTTCAGTCAGAATGCTGGGAGCAAAAGGCGTGTCCCTAAACATTTCTGCCTTGTAAGAAAACTGCTTTATGTTTTGTAAAAATATTCAATGGAAAAAGAAAAGCACAGACCATACAAATCTCAAATCTACTAACCCAGCAATAATGACTGTTAAACCTTTACCCAAAGTGTTCCAGACAATCTAGATATAGAATTTTATAGCAGTGGGAGGATCCAATATTTGGTTTTATAACTGACTCATTAAACTTGACAATAGGTTGTAGACATTCCATGCCAATGAGTGTACATCTGTGGCACCACTTTTTATTAAAAAATCAATTTTATTGTGTATGCTTAGGGCATTCAATAGATAATAAAATGGTTACCAAACAGTGAGGAACAACGTGAGATGATAGCAGCACTTTTTGTAGTATTTTATTATGGAAAACATCTAACATTTCTATACATGTAAATCCACACATACATGGTCTCAGTTCTCATCGCTTAGCTTTCAGTGATTTTCAATTGTGGCCAATCTTATTTCATCTCAGCCCTTACTATTTCCCCCTGTTAATTGCTATTTTACTATTGTGGTAAATACATATGACATTGAATTTACCATGAAAGGCATTTAGTACATTCACAGTGTTGCACAGCCATCACCTCTCCCTAGCTCCAGAACATTTTCATCACTCCGAAGGAAACCCTGCACCCATTAAGCAGGGACTCCCCATTTTTCTCTCTCAGCCCCTGGCAACCACTAATCTGCTTTCCCCACTATTATTTTACAGCAAACCCCATCTGCGCACATTTCACTGTGTAACTCTAAAAAACAAGGAGTCTTAAGAACGTAAATTCGGCCAGGCACAGTGGCTCACGCCTGTCATCCCAGCACTTTGGGAGGTGGAGGCAGGCAGATCACTTGAGGTCAGGAGTTCAAGACCAGCCTGGCCAACATGGTGATACCCTATCTCTACTAAAAA
>NW_016107573.1:1910661-1922807 GCF_001604975.1 Cebus imitator | reverse complement strand
TTTTTTCTTGAGACACGGTCTCACTCTGTCACCCAGACTGGAGTGCAGTGGTATGTTCTCAGCTTACTGCAACCTCCGCCTCCTGTGCTCAAGCAATCCTCCCACGTCAGCCTCCCAAAGCTGGGACCACAGGTGCATGCCACCATGCCTGTCTAATTTTCATATTTTTAGTAGAGATGGTATTTCACCATGTTGCCCAAGCTGGTCTCCAACTCCTGAGGTCAAGCGATCTGCCTGCCTCTGTCTCCCAACATGCTGATATTATAAGCATGAGCTACTACACCAGGCCTAATAAATGTCATTGTTAATGATCCGTGATATTTCATTAAATAGATATCGCTCACTTTACTGAAACATTTTTGAAACTGTTTGCCAGTTTATTCAGTTGCACTCTAGTTGTTGGCAGTGTTTCTCTATTATCAACAGAAGATACTGGGACAAGCATTTCTGTGCTCACATTTTTTTTTCCTTCCCCCCCACCCCCACTGGTGTGGTTATTCCCTAAGGGTAAATTCTTAGAAAATGGATGAGGGGGGTCAAGTGCATGCTTCACATTTTGATACTGTTGCGGAGTTATCCTCCATCTATGTTGTTCCGGTTTACACTCCCCTTGGCAGAAAATGCATGGCTTATTTAAGGAAAGATACTTCCTGGAAATATTCATGTGTTAATCCTTTGACCTGCCTCAAGTAAAAGTACCACTACCGCCCAAGACCATGGGAACCCATCTCTTACATCAGTGTGACCTGGATATGAGACATGGAGTTAAAGGAGACCATTTTGGAGCTTTAAGATTTGACTGCCCCACTAGATTTCAAACATGCATACGGCGTGTAGCCTCTTTGTTTTGGCCAATTCCTCCAATTTGGAATGGCTGTATTTACCCAATGCCTGTACCCCCATTGTATCTAGAAAGGAACTAACTTGCTTTGGATTTTGCAGGCTCATAAGCAGAAGGGACTTGCCTTATCTCAGATGAGACTTTGGACTGTGGACCTTTGAGTTAATGCTGAAATGAATTAAGACTTTGGGGGACTGTTGGGAAGGTGGGATTGGTTTTGAAATGTGAAGGCATGAGATTTGGGAGGGGCCCGGGAGGAATGATAGGGTTTGGCTGTGTCCCCACCTACATCTCATCTTGAATTCCCATGCATTGTGGGAGGGACCGGGTTGGAGGTGGGTAGTAAGTCTCACAAGATCTGATGGTTTTTAAAAAGGGGAGTTTCCCTGCACAAGCTCTCTTCTCTTGTCTGCTGCTATGTGAAACGTGCCTTTTAACCTTCCACCATGATTGTGAGGTCTCCCCAGCCACGTGGAGCTGTAGGTCCATTGAACCGCTTTCTTTAGTGAGTTGCCCAGTCTTGGATATGTCTTTATCAGCAGTGTGAAAATGCACTAATACAACTATTCTTCTGTCTATACAGAAATGCCCAGTTGCACTGGGCTGAGAGTCTCCCAGATGCAGTAGCAGCTCAAGGCCATCACTTGATAACCAGATGCTGGAGAAAAATGCCATAGTGCCCACAGCGACAGCCCATGCAGCCCTTCTGCTAAGGGAGGGCAGGGAGCAGTCAGGGAGAGTGATGGTAGCAGCCGGGGAGAGCAGGTGGGCAGAAAGCCCTATTAGTGGAGCTTGGCTGGTTTACACACGTGCTCATCAGTCTGGAAGCCCAGGAAGCTGTTGGGGGGAAATCGATGCTCTGTCTTTTGGAGGAGAGGGAGGAAGAAGGAATTGGTGAGAAAAATGATCCTTCACTATTCACTTCAACTTGATTTTCTGTGCTATTAAAAATGTTATAGTGATGTTAAAGGAGTTTATTTATTTATTTGAGACAGAGTTTCACTCCATCACCCAGGCTGGATTCCAGTGGCACAGTCTCGGTTCACTGCAACTCCACCTTCCAGGTTCAAGAGATTCTCGTGCCTCAACCTCCCGAACAGCTGGGACTATAGGCATGTACTAGCATGCTCAGCTAATTTTTTTTTTAAGTAGAGATGGGGTTTCACCATGTTGGCCAGGCTAGCCTCAATCTCCTGACCTTGCTTAATCTGCCCACCTCGGCCTCCCAAAGTACTGGGATTACAGGTGTGAGCCACAGTGCTCAGCATTAAAGGAGGTTTAAAAGAAGAAATATAAACCTTGCCGTGATCCCACTGATTGTTGTTTCTTCAGGACCTGCTCATGCTGCCTGCGTGCATGTGCACGCGCGCACACACACACACACGTGCTCCGCCAACATCATTGTGACCACCACTGCATTCTCCTCTCCCTGGGCATTCCAGCATCAGCGTTCTGGCTGCTCTTCAGTTTTTGTTGTCACTTTCTGCTTTTGCTTCTGCTCTGTGGAGAGCTTGGCCCCAGTTTTCTCATCCTGCCATCCAGTAGTTGGACACTTGAGCAGCTGGGACTATAGGCATGTACGTCCATGCTTGGAGCACCCTTTCTTTGGTAACACTTCCCTAGGGAAAATTCCATTGGCTGGTGGATGTGAGTGGTATTGTGGCTCTTGATTTCCCCTGTCCTCTAGCCCAGTTGTTTTAAAAAATAGAAGTGAGTGCCTAGGAAGGCACAAGGTAACCACTACAGTATGAGAAGAAAACATTAGAAGTTCTATTCAAACTGAGTTATGGCCGGGCACGGTGGCTCACACCTGTAATCCCAGCACTTTGGGAGGTCAAGCTATGTGGGTGACTTGAGGTCAGGAGTTCGAGAGCAGCCTGGCCAACATGGTGAGATCCTGTCTCTACTAAAAATACAAAAATTAGCCAGATGTGGTGGTAGGCACCTGTGATCCTAGCTACTTGGAAGTCTGAGGCTGGAGAATCGCTTGAACCTGGGAGGCAGAGGTTGCAATGAGCCGAGATTGTGCCACTGTACTCCAGCCTTGTCAGCAGAGTGAGACTCCATCTCAAAAAAAAGAAAACTGACTTAATTTTATCTTTTAAAATTTTAGTTTTTATATATGTTGTATAATATACAAAGTGTAAGTCAAGTAGTACAACATATGTATAATCAAAAAACCATTATATGTATACTGAGGGCTCATGTTTTTTGGATGGGGACATTTGCAAATGTCTCCAGAGGGTGATCCCAGGCAGCATGGTCACCTAGCACACTCCTGCCTCCGCCATTTGGCCTCCCTTCCCTTCCTGGGGTGCACTTGCAGCTGTGGGAGGTGGACAAAGTAACTCCAAGTGACAGGAACCCATATCTTGCCCTTCACTGAGAAAGCGCCAGAGAGAAAGGAAGTACTTTTTTTTGAAAGTATCCTCAGCTCCTTTCTAGAATGAAATAGAAATAGAGCTGAGGGGACAAAGGAGGGGTCCAGTCTCATGCTTGAGCTGTGGGGACCTGTAGGACCCCCAGCCCCTTTGGTGGCTGGGTGGTCTTTTCCCTGGTGATAGGTGGTCCTTGCTGCCCACCCTGGCTCAGCTGAGCGGCCCCTGCCCTTTGCACCTCTCTCCCCACACCTGTCTCCCCATGCCTATGACACAGAAGTCCAGCTTGTCCTCACTCCTCAGGCTCTCTCTTGCCCTTTGGTGTTCCTTTCCTCACTGTTTTTCCTTTTAGATGCGCATTTTGTGCGTGCCAGTCAGATTCTCATTCTATATGAAGCGAAAACCTTTCATCTGTTTGTAGTCAATTCAAAGCCAAATCAAGATGCCAGAATTGAAGGATCATTCATGCTGAGTGTTCCGTCCTTGAGGGACCTGCAGCCCTGGGCGAGCAGAAACCACTGTTATTTAGCATTATTTGAAAACCACGAGTTGCCTGGTACCGTTTCCTGCAGCCCAGTGCTAACGCTTCTGCTGCAAATATGCCGCAGTGATCCATTTCCTCAGAATGTGGCACAGTGAAGACCCAGTAGCATGTCCTGGGAAAAATTTCATCCAGCAGGGGCGCAGCTGCTGAGGAGCCAGCCTCATCCGTGAGTTTTCCCCAGCCGCTGCTATGTGTGAAGAACCCAACACACAGGAGATGGGGTAGATGCCATAGCGCTGTGACTGGCATTTTCCACATTGTTGTAATGCACCCAGGCCACTAAGACTTCACTGAACTGTTTTTGATTTGCTTTTGTTTTTGTTTTAGATGGAGTCTCACTCCGTTGCCCAGGCTTGAGCACAGTGGTGCCATCTCAGCCCACTACGACCTCCACCTCCCTGGTTGAAGCAATTCTCATGCCACAGCCTCTCAAGTAGCTGGGATTACAGGCGCCCACCACCATGCCCAGCTAATTTTTGTATTTTTAGTAGAGACGGCGTTTTGCCATGCTGGCCAGACTGGACTTGAACTCCTGACCTCAGGTGATCCATCTGTCTTGGCCTCCCAAAGTGCTAGGATTACAGGCATAAGCCACTGCACCTGGCCTACAACTAAACTGTTTTAATTGAACCCCTTTGGCATGTGTGGACCTAAGGTCTGGCGTTTCAAACAACTCAAAAGTAAGTTAGCCTCCAGTGGGCTGACCAGGGAGCTGGCTTTCCGCAGGAGGCCTTGAGGGGCCCACACGGAAGGTTCTCAGCTTCATGTACAATTTTTATTTTAATATTTAAAATGTTTTTGTTTTTTACATCCACTCATACACATAGGTAGGAAGTATGGAAGTCGTGCTTCTCTTAAAAGCAGCAGCCCTGCTCCCCAACCTTCCTCTCTTTCCATCCTGTTCCCCAAGGTAGCCATTCCTGACTTTAGTTAATGCCCTGGTTCATGCCACACGCTGAGTCATTTGTCCTGTGGCTCAGGCCCCAGCATGAGGTATGTGTGTGGAGAGACCCAGGAACACCTGCTTGAGGAGGTAATGTGTATCTGGGATTACAGGCGTGCACCACCATGCCCCACTAATTTTTTGTTATTTTTAGTAGAGACAGAGTTTCACCATGTTGGACAGGCTGATCTCGAACTCCTGACCTCAAGTGATCCACCCACCTCAGCCTCCCAAAGTGCTAGGATTTCAGGTGTGAGCCACTGAGCCCAGCCTCGGTTAGTATACTTTAGGTCAGTTAATATTTACGATAATTATTGACCGCACGTCTCTCTGTGCCAGACAGTGCTAGGAGGTGAGGAGTCATGGAAAACAAAATCGATGACCCCTGCCGGAAGTACCACGGCCTATTGTGGGGAGACAGACAAAACAATAAAAATCCTGATGCAGTGGGCCCGATGCTTCACCCTGGTGAAAGACACACATGGAGAGGCACCCAGCCCAGTTTTGAGGGTCGGGGAAGGCTGCCTAGAGGTGGGATTATGTAAGCTGAGATCTAAAGGGTGAGGAGGAATTCACTTGCTGAAGATAGGAGGAGTACAATTTGAAAATAAGGCTCAGAAGTTGGGGAGACCCTGGCTGTTAAGAGAGCTAAAGACACCTCAGTGGCGGCAGGAGCAGAGACGGTGGTGGGGTGGATGGGGTTGCCCCAAGATGAGGCTGGAGAGACTAACAGGGCAAAACATTCATCAGGTAAGGTCTTACCAGTCAGATTCTCCACTGGTGTTAGTCCATTCTCATGCTGCTAATAAAGACACACCCGAGACTCGGTGACTTACAAAGGAAAGGGGTTTAATAGACTCACAGTTCAGTGTGGCTAGGGAGGCCACAGGAAACTTACAGTCATGGCGGAAGGGGAAGCAAGCACATTCTTCTTAACATGGCTGCAGGAAGGAGAAGAATGAGAGCTAACAGAAGGGGGCAGCACCTTATAAAACAGATCTCATCAGAACTTACTATCACAAAAGTAGCATGGGGACGGGGTGGACAGTGTGGCTCATGCCTGTCATCCCAACACTTTGGGAGGCTGATGCAGGTGGATCATTTGGCATCAGGAGTTCGAGACCAGCGTGGGCAACATGGTGAAACCCCATCTAAACTAAAAATACAAAAATTAACCAGGTGTGGTGGTGCAAGCCTGTAACCCCAGCTACTCGGGAGGCTGAGGCATGAAAATCACTTGAACCCAGAGGGTGGAGGTTTCAGTGACCTGAGATCAAGCCACTGCACTCCAGCCTAGGCAACAGAATGATACTCTGTCTCAAAAAAAAAGAATGGCATGGGGGAATTCTCCCTATGATTCACTTACCTTCTACCAGGTCCCTCCCACCATGGGGATTATGGAATTACAATTGAAGATGAGATTTGGGTGGGGACACAAAGCTAAACCATATCACCACTGGCTCTTGAGTGTCAAAAGAACCTTGTAAGGTTGTTAGCTGGAGCCTGGTACCCTCAGAGCAAGGCAGGACAGTGGCTGAGGGGCCCGTGGGTCCTGGTGACAGATGGCAGTGTCAGAGGGTCTTAACAGTGGGGAAGGAAAGAGGCATGGAGATTGAGAGCGCTTCAGTGGGCAGAGCCAAGCTCCATCTCTGGGCCTAACTGAACGGGACTGGGGTCTCAACCATGTCATTTACCAGCCATGTGACCTGGAACAAACAACCTCCCCCATCTTCAGTTCCTTTATTTGAAAACAAGGGCTGTTGTGAGGATGTATGAAGTGTCAGCACCATGCCTGACCCATATGGTCTTAGTACAAGTGACAGCCATGGTGATGGTCGGACAGTTTGATCAGCTGCAAAGTGTCTTCTGCTGAGTAGGAAAGGGGTTTAATAGACTTTCCTACTCAGAGGATGGGAGTGCTACCATCTCCTTTTATATACAGCTTCTCCCAGTGCCATGTTAATTATTCTGCAATTGCTGCCAAAGCCCTGGACACAGAATCCTACCCAGTTCTCATGGAAGATCTTCAAGGGGAATCCAGCAGTAGAGAGAGCCCAGCCCTTTGCAACGTGGGGAGATTTCATTCAGAGCCCTCAATCAAACAGCCAGAATGAGCTCTGGGGTATCTGACAGACCAGCCAAGGCCTCTCACATGATCTAATCTGACAGATACAAAGAGGAGCATAAAGTGATTTTGCTGTGGCCCAGACATGCAGAGCCCCCACAATTACATGTCTCCTTTCAGGAACAATTAGATTATCACCGTAGCGCCAGCATAATGAGACTCTAATACGAAGAACTGTGTTCATTAATAAGTTGTACATGCTGACTTTTAAATCAGGGCATCTTTGGGGGTAAACAATTTATTTTATCTATTTATTTATTTAAAGATGGAGTCTCGCTCTGTCACCCAGGCTGGAGTGCAATGGCACCATCTTGACTCACTGTAACCTCCGCCTCCCTGGTTCAAGCGATTCTCCTGCGTCAGCCTCCTGAGTAGCTGGGACTACAGGCACCTGCCACCACACCCAGCTAATTTTTGTATTTTTAGTAGAGATGGGGTTTCAGCATGTTAGCCAGACTGGTCTTGAACTCTTGACCTCAAGTGATCTGCTCATTTTGGCCTCCCTAAGTGCTGGGGTTACAGGCATGAGCCACCACACCCGGCCAAACAATTTATTTTTAATAGCTTTGGACAAATCTCCATGTGATGACATGAAAGGGCAAAAAAAAAAAAAATTACTTGGCATTAGCACATTTATAGTATGCCTGGAGAGTCGGTTGGCCACCTCAGAGACCATGTCCCTGCAGGAACAGATGAATAGGAAATGTTTGCTCCTGGTGCTGAGTGGTAGAAGTTTTGCTGCACCCTCTTGGAAGAACTTCAGTGCTCAAAGAAGGCTCTCTGAGGCTTCACTGTGTTATCTCTGAGATGCATCCTAGAGGTTGTAGGAGGGAGGCTCTGGGAAGAATTCCAACCTTGACAAGAGGGAAGGGCCCTGAATCTGGCAAGCAAGTGGGGGCCACATTCTCTGGGCATTCAGAAGCCAGGATTTCGTGGACAATGAAATCCGCCTTCTTTTAGAAGTGGGCTCCAGTCTGCTTTCTCTCCACATGTGTACATTTTCCACCATTTCCAGGAGGCTGCTGCTAACACAAGTGAATGAATGGTTTCCTCAGCATTAACCCCATCAACTCAGACACTTGCAAAAGAGAAGTTAACTTACGGAGCATATAAAAATCAGAAAAACATTGGAAGAACCTAAGGACAGCCCAACACAGCTGTGTACAGATCACTCCATGAAACAAGCATTTGTTTAGGCTGTCAAGGCTGTTGGAGGACCCTAAGGGGGAAGGAAATGGTTTAGCTGGAGACAGTTTGGGTGCACACTTTCCAGAAGGCAGCACCAGTGGCCCAAAGATGGACAGACTTCAGTTCTAGCCCCAAGAGCACAGGCAGGGTGAAATGTTCTGTAGGAAGAAGGATCTGCCCTTGAGGTTCTTTCTCTGTAACAGCTTTGCCTCTTCCACCAGTAAAAACTTTGTTCCCATTTTAGGTCACAGTTTTTTTGTTTGTTTGTTTGTTTTTGAGACAGAGTGGAGTCTCGCTCTGTCACCAGGCTGGAGCGCAGTAGCGTGATTTCAGCTCACGGCAGCCTCCGCCTCCTGGGTTCAAGCAATTCTTCTGCCTCAGCCTCCCGAGTAGCTGGGACTACAGGCATGTGCCACCACTCCCAGCTAATTTTTGTATTTTTAGTAGAGATGGGATTTCACCATGTTGGCCAGGGTGGTCTTGATCACTTGACCTCGTGATCTGCCCACCTCAGCCTCCCAAAGCACTGAGATTACAGGTGTCAGTCACCACACCCGGCCTAGATCATAGTTTAATTTTATTTTGTGTCATGTTCATTGAGGGTAAGAGGAATGTGAATCTCAGTGAAAATGTGTTGCCTCTTGTGTACCTCTCTGTACGTACGTGACAATGGCTATCATCTGAAAGAAGTGATGTGCAAGGGGAGAGGGTGACCCCATCTCCATGCTACAAGGTGACTGGGCCGAAGAAGGAGAACGCAGCCCCTGGGGTCAGCAGATGTGTTTTGCTGGAGTGGCCCGTTGGGTGTGGGTGCCTTGGGCTGGAGGTGATGTGGATGACACCCAGGGCTTATTCTTTGTGCCCTCTCAAGCTTCACCCTTGGCCCTGGCCTGCAAGGATTCCTGGGTTCAGGAAAGACTTTGACTCTGCAGCCGCCGCACAAAAATAAATGGCACTGCTGCTGACCCACGTTTTAGGGGGAGACAGAGAGAGGGGAAAGCAGAAAAAAGATTTGACAATTTGAAACTGCATCAGCCAATTAGTAGAGGTTTTGGGCACTCTTCTAGTTTCCATGCACATGATCCGTGATGGATTTGGAGGAGCACGGGAAAGAGGACAGAGCCAGAGGTTCCTCATTAGTCTTGGGAACTCAGGGAGACTTCACTTTGGTGGCTGCATTTGGAGACAGTGCGTGTGCGCACCCATGTGTGTTTGTTCCAGGCGGTTTCTACTGCTGCCTGCTCGTGTGTCTGTAGCTCCCAGAAAGTTTTTCAGCAAGACTCTAAGCCAGATTCAAAAGCAACCCTGAAGAGACATGTCAAAATGCACTTAAAAAAAAAAAAAAAAAAACAGAGGGAGCATACTTTATAGGTTAAAGGAAATGTTTTTGAGATGTGGTAATTTGCTAAGAATCCACTGACAAATGTGGTTAAGGGTCATTTCAAGACCAATAAGCTTTTGGATCAACAGTTTAAATATCCGTTAAGGGATGTTTCTTTCCTGGTCTCTGTGTTTGCTTCATCGAATCGCATGGTTGCCCTGAAGGGGAAATAGGATTCATTTGTTGGTTTTTAAATTCCATTGCTTGGAAGGACTTTGACAGTCAAGGCCAATGTCATCTCTGTTTCAGACTTTTTCTTTTTCTTTCTTTTTTTTTCTTTTTTGAGACGTAGTTACTCTCTTGTCTCCCAGGCTGGAGTGCAATGGCACGATCTTGGCTCACTCTGCAACATCCGCCTCCCGGGTTCAAGCGATTCTCCTGCCTCAGCACCCCAAGTAGCTGGGATTACAGGCGCCTGCCACCACACCTGGCTAATTTTGTATTTTTAGTAGAGACGGGGTTTCACCATGTTGGCCAGGCTGGTCTTGAACTCCTGACCTCATTTGATCCTGTGAACCACCCGCCTTGGCCTCCCACAGTGCTAGGATTATAGGCGTGAGCCACCATGCCCAGCCAACACTTCTCTTTTTCAAGCTGCAGGAACTTACATATTGGGGATTTTTTTTTTTTTTTTTTTTTTTGGGGCAAAGTCTGGCTCTGTCGTCCAGGCTGGAGTGCAGTGGTGTAATCTTGGCTCACTGCAATCTTCACCTCCCAGGTTCATGCAATCCTCAAGCCTCAGCTTCCTGAGTAGCTGGGATTACAGGCCTGTGCCACTAAGCCTGGCTGATTTTTGTATTTTTAGTAGAGACATGGTTTCATCATGTTGGCCAGGCTGGTCTCACACTCCTGACCTCAAGTGATCCGCCCACCTTGGCCTCCCAAAGTGCTGGGATTACAGGTGTGAGCCACTGTGCCCGGCCCATATTGGGGAATTCTAAATACAATCAGTCCTGTCTCTTTAATGTATCTGTGCCACAGCTTTGTGGAATACATTGTCAGTCGTAGTTTTGCTTTGTGGATAGAGAAAAATGAATTTTTGAATGGAAGAGTGCCTTAGCTAGGGAGAGCAGCAAGGCACGAAGGTCGCCATCCTCTCCCAGGGCCAGGCCCAGGCCAGTGGAGATTTCAGGAGCCTTTATAATAGATGGTTTGATTGAGAACCCACCGAGCCTCTTAGCCTGCCCCCACATCAATGGGTATATAGATTAGTATCACTCAATGGGTATATAGATAAGTATTACCAAAATATGTAGAGTCAGAGAGATGTCAATAAAAAAATCATAATCAAAACAGGATAAACAAAGTATTTAGGAACTGCATACAGAAGTTTCAATCAGGCCAGATGAGGTGGCTTATGCCTGTAATCCCAGCACTTTGGGAGGCTGGAGTGGGTAGATTACTTGAGGTCAGGAGTTCAAGACCAGCCTGGCCAACATGGTGAAACCCCGTCTCTACTAAAAATATGAAAAATTAGCCCAGTGTGGTTTCACATGCTGTAATCCCAGCTACACAGAAGGCTGAGACAGGAAAACTGCTTGAACTTGGGATGCAGAGGTTGCAGTGAACCCGGAGGTGGAGGTAATAGTGAGCCACAATCGCACCACTGCACTCCTGCCTGGCAACACAGCAAGACTCTGTCTCAAAAAAACAAACGAAAAAAGAAGTTTCAATCACTATGGTTTGCATGATAAGAAATAGTTTATGAATACAAGTATTTTTTCCATCCACCATCTGCAGTATTGTTTACAGAAGAAACTGAGATTATAAACCTTCCTGTAAATGCTTCCTGCAGACATCTACTTGCAAGCCCCCGGATAAAAAGTTTGCATTTATACTTTCTAATGAATAGTCTCTTTAGGGTTTAATTAGTCATTGTGTCTATGCACAAATGATTCATAATCTGGTTTTGCCACCAGCATATGGCAGTTAAAGTCAGATGAATAAAAATAATATTCTCAAGCAAAATGAACTGTACTCTCTGGCCAGTTATCATTGCAACATGTTTTATAGAGATAAAAGTTGATTGGCAGATGTTACAAGTTCTGGTTTGTCTTGTCTCTTGGGGAGAAAGTGAACCCTATGAAAAGCACAAGCCTCTGGTCTTCCACACCAGCACTGTGAGGGCCACAGTCTCTAATATTCCCCAGGCAGACTAACATTGGGGAGGTGCTCTGAGCTCATGTGAGTAACGTTAATAATCACTACCATGTATGCCTACTGTGTGCCTGGCATGTTTACATAAGTGAGACCTAGTCTCTAAAAAAAATATGTTTTAATAATTTTAAAAATAAATAAAATTATTTCATTCTCTCCTCCTCTATTTGATTTTATTTGTACCTTTTTTTAATGGAGATAATAATATGAATCTTTGACATATTATAATCTACTTTAAATTATTAATTTGCTACTTCCCAAACTATTTAAGAAGCTAACAACAGTTAAATATTTTCCAGGAGGCTTAGGTGGGAGGATCACCTAAGCCTGGGAGGTGGAAGTTGCAGTGAGTTGAGATTGTATTAGTGCACTCCAGCCTGGGGGACAAAGTGAGACCATCTCAAAAAAAGAAAAAATTCCCCTTACTTTTTGTATCATTGTTGTTTTATATTTTACTCATACATGTATACATTCCACAAAGCATTATAATTGTTGTTGTTTTAAACAATCAATATTTATGTAACTACTGTTTTTTTTTGTATTTATATCTACCTTTTTTCTTTTTTTTTTTTTTTTTTTTTTTTTTTTT
>NW_016107573.1:1908401-1910433 GCF_001604975.1 Cebus imitator | reverse complement strand
TTCTCCTGACTCAGCCTCCCAAGTAGCTGGGACTACAGGTACACATCACTGCACCCAGCCAATGTTTTAAATTTTTTTGTAGAGATGGGACATCATCATCTTGCCCGGGCTGGTCTCGAACTCCTGAGCTCAAGTGATCCTCCTTCCTAAGCCTCCCAAAGTGCTGAAATCACAGATGCGAGCCACTGGAACTGACCTAAGATTTTCTGTCTTTGCCCTTTTATCTATCTATGCCCTTTGCTTTTCTATCAAAGCCCTTCTTATCTTCGGGGCTTTGACTATGATGTGTGTAGGTAAGGTTTTGTTTTGTTTCTCCTTCTTGGTGCTCACTGAGCTTCTTGAATCTGTGGGTTAATGTCTTTCACCAGATTTGGGGAAATTTATCACCATCATTTCATCTACAACTGCTTCTGAACCTCTTTTCTCTTTTCCTCTTGCAGGTGGCAAATTATGCTTACAGTAGACTTTTTGACCCACATGTCTTTATGCACGCCTCTATCTTCTCCATTCTTTTTAATCTCTGGATATTTTCTATTGACCAGTTTTTGAGTTCACTAAACCTGCTTTCAGCCTTACCATTCTGTTGTTGAACCTATTCAGTGTATTCTTAACTTCAGATATATTTTTAAATCTTGGAATATCTATTTGATTATTTGTATAGATTTCCGATTCTGTTGAAATGCTCCATGTATTCATCCATTTTGTCGTCTTTCCTATTTAAAAAAAACTTATTCATTATAGTGATTTTTCACATTGGCTCCTTACCAATCAAGCTGCTTTGAATACCCTAGATATGCCAAGTGGTTTTTCTCACTGGTTCTTGACATTTCAGCCATCTGTATTTTTGAAAGTTTACATTTCTCTTCCATAGTATTTTCTCTGGTTGCCCTAACTGCCATGGGCTTCATGCATGGAGAGCATTGACTCTTTGAGAACTTCCTGGGGTCCATGAGGGCAGTCACACCAGGCCCCGGCTTTATGTGCATATAGCTGCTTGGTGACTGCTGAGGGAAATGCTGATCTCCTGGCCTGGATCCACCTCACTGAGGGCCCCTTGGTTAACCAAGGACACAGGATAGTAACCAGAGTTGAATGTGTTTTTCCTGTTTTTACTCCTTATGAATCCAAGTTTTAGAACATTCTAAACATACATGTATAAAAAAATTTTTTTAAATAAGCATACATGTATTTATAAGGGAAATAACTTTGATATTAAACTCAACTACTCTATGTTATTTTAAATTCTCTTCTATTCTTAATTAAATATGTACTTTAGGTAAGAATCATCGGGTTAAATTTTTTTCTTTTTTTTAATACCAAACTTCTGTTTGTTAAATTATTTTTATTTTTATTTATTTGTTTGTTTTTGAGACAGAGTCTTGCTGTCGCCCAAGCTGGAGTGCAGTGATGCAATCTCAGCTTACTACAACCTCCACTACCTGGGTTCAAGCGATTCTCATGTCTCAGCCTCATGAATAACTGGGATTACAGGCGCATGCCACCATGCTGACTAATTTTTATATTTTTCGTAGAGACAGGAGCTCCACCATGTTGGCAAGGCTGGTCTCGAACTCCTGACCTCAAGTGATCCACCCACCTCAGCCTCCCAAAGTGCTGGGATTACAGGCATGACCCACTGTAGTAGGCCAAAATTAGTTTTTATTGTAGCAAAATACACCTGTCATAACATTTACCATACTAACCACTTTTTAAGTGTAATGTTCAGTGGTGTTAAGTATATTAGTGTTGTAGTGCATCTATGACCATCAATGATCTACCTATCCATCTCCACAACTCCTTTCATTTTGCAAAACTCTTGACCCATGAAACGCCCCCATTCCCCACTCCCTTTAGCCCCTGGCACCCACCATTCTACTTTCTGTCTGTTTGGATTTGACTATTCTAGGTACCTTATATAAGTGGAATCATATGGTATTTGTCTTTCTGTGACTGACCTATTTCCCTTAGCATAATGTCTTCCAGGCTTTTTCATGCTGTAGCATGTGATAGGATTTCCTTCCTTTTAAAGGCT
>NW_016107573.1:1892737-1906836 GCF_001604975.1 Cebus imitator | reverse complement strand
TTTTAAGTAGAGACGGAGTTTCACCAGTTGGACAGGCTGGTCTTGAACTTCTGACCTCGTGATGCACCCACCTTGGCCTCCCAAAGTGCTGGGATTATAGGTGTGAGCCACCACACCCAGCCGATAATCCTATTTTTAGTATTTTGAGGAACCTCTGTACTATTTTTCACAGCAGCTGCTGCACCATTTCATATTCCCACCAATGCTGAGTTTCAAATTCTCCACGTCCTTGCCAGCATTTGTTATTTTTAGTTTTTTTTTGTGGTAGCCATCCTAATGGCTATAAGGTGGTAGGTATCTCACTGTGCTTTTAATTTGCATTTTCCTAATGATTCATGAAGCCAAGCACCTTTTCATGTACATATTGGACATTTGTGCATCGTCTTTGGAAAAATGTCTACTCAAGTCCTTTGCCTGTTTTTGAATCGGTTTGGGTTTTTTTGTTGTTGTTAGGTTTTAGGAGTTCTGTATTCTGAATATTAATCCCTTATCATACATATGATTTGCAAATATTTTCTCACCTTCTGTGGATTGTTTCTTTTACTTGGTTGATAGTGTCCTTTGAGGCATAAAATTTTTTTTTTCACAAAGTCCATTTTGTCTATTTTTATTGTTGTTGTCTGTGCCTTTGGTGTCATATCCAAGAAATCTTTGCCAATTCCAATGTTGTGAAGCTTTTGCACTAAGGTTTTGCTTATAACTGTTTTATAGTTTTAGCTCTTACATTTCAGTCTTTTGATCCATTTGAGTTAATTTTTGTACATGGTGTTAGGTAAGGGTTTGACTTCATTCTTTAGTATGTGGATACACCCTTCTCACAGCACCATTTGTCGAAAAGACTATTCTTTCCCTATTGAATTGTCTTGGTACACTTGTCAGAAATCATTTGATCGTCTGGGCATGGTGGCTCGCGCCTGTAATCCCAGCACTTTGGAAGGCCGAGGCGGGTGGATCACTTGAGGTCAGGAGTTCAAGACCAGCCTGACCAACATGGTTAAACCTTGTCTCTACTAAAAAATATAAAAATTAGCTGGGCGTGGTGGCACACGTCTGTAGTCCTAGCTCCTTGAGAGGCTGAGGTGGGACAATCACTTGAACCCAGGAGGCGGAAGTTGCAGTGGGTCGAGATCATGCCACTGCACTCAAGCCTAGGTGACAGAGTGAGATTCTGTCTCAAAAAAAAAAAACCATTTGATCTTATATGCAAGGGTTTATTTATTTATTTATTTACTTACTTATTTATTTATTTTTGAGACAGGGTCTCACTGTGTCGCCCAGGCTGGAATGCAGTGACACAATATCAGCTCACTGCAGCCTCTGCCTCCCAGGTTCAACCTATCCTCCTGCCTCAGCCTCCCGAGTAGCTGGGACTACAGGCATGTGCCAGCACACCCAGCTGATTTTTGTATTTTTAGTTGATACAGGGTCTCACCACGTTAGACAAGCTTGTCTTGAAGAACCCTTAGCCTCGAGTGATCCGCCCACCTTGGCTTCCCAAAGTACTGGAATTACAGGCGCCAGTCACCACACCCGGCCTGCAATTTTTTATTTTTGAATTGCTGTTATAGTTTTAGGACTGAAAGATACTGCAGGAAGTAGTTAGTCCAATGCCTTCTTATTACAGATGGGGAAACAGGCCCAAAGACAAAGGACAACTTGCCCTGGGTTTCACAGTGACAGAGCTGAAAGTACATCCTAGGGCTGCCTCCACATCTGATGCTTTTAAAAGCTCGTTGTTAGTTTGCTTTGTTGTCAGACTAGTGTTATGTCAGTTACTATTATTTTGATAGAAATGGCAAATGCATTTTTCATTCTGCTGAAAATGTATGTGGCATCCTCTTCGCCATGCCTGTGGACCAGTCACTCACTGGCAGCACCTGTATTTTGAAGCATTACAATGGTGAGAATAGACCATCTGTTTGGTGGGTTTCTGTTTGCCCTGACATTTAGTTTGCAGTTTGAAAGGGTCCTGAATATAGCTATGTAATAACCTACTACAGAATGCCTTCCCAGTATCCATTTGTTTTTATTGGCTACGGCAGTGAACCCTGATCTTTGAATTTGCTAGCAACCAGAGCCTCTTTCAGTCATGGCTATCAGTAAGGCAGACCTAGGCTAGGCTGCTGTCCCAAAGGTTGTCTTGGCAGAGGCTGGGCTGGGGGTGGGAATAGGGGTAGCAGGGAATATGAATTAGACAAAATTCCAAAGTGGATTTAAAATCATGCCATTCTTGGTATTTCCTGGGCTGGGTTTGCTCATTCAAGAGCTATTAAGCCCCTCTCAGCGGTACTGTGGACACTTTGCTGGGAGCTGACAGGCCCCTCACAAAACCAGAAGGCAAGAAGAACTCTTAAGTATTTTCTGGAGGAGGTTAAGAGAGGAGGCAGGGACCCAGGAAAGAGGCTGCCATGCAGGACCAGGGAAAGAGGAGGAGGGGTTGGTTCCAGGCCTGCAGAAGTGTCAGAAGGAAATGGGAAGCCAAGGAGGCACTGATGGAACCTGGGGCTGGCTGGTTGTGAGGGAGGAGGAAGGGATGGGGCATGGACATGCTTCTATCTTCAGAGAACACCTGAGACAACAAAGCACAGCTGGGCTGGGAGGGCAGATGGGGATTTGCTTTAGATTTGACAGCAACCATTGGTGATACAGGTGGCATTCCATGTAGATTGGGGTGATTTAGTTGTTGTCAGCTGCAATGGCAGACACAGTCTGCCTGCCAGAATGAGCATGTGTAGTGGCAAGGACAAAGAGCAGGGCCAGAGCAGTGGGGCAGAAGGTAGAAGACAGCCTGGGGCAGAAGTGTCTTCCAGCCTTTGTGTGTGAGAATTAGTGGCACATGTTCCAATTATTTGGCTTTTCCAGAACCCAGAAAATAATGAGGTAACTGGCGCTGGGTACGGTGGCCCATGCCTGTAATCCCAGCACTTTGGGAGGCCAAGTAGGGTGGATCACGAGGTCAGGAGATCAAGACCATTCTGGCTAACATGGTGAAACCCCGTCTCTACTAAAAATACAAAAAAATTAGCCAGGCGTGGTGGCAGGTGCCTATAGTCCCAGCTACTCAAGCGGCCGAGGCAGGAGGATTGCTTGAACCCTGGAGGCAGAGGTTGAGCCGAGATCATGCCACTGCACTCCAGCCTGGGCAACAGATTGAGACTCTGTCTCAAAAAAAATGGGGTAACTGAACTGAGATTTAAAATCTTGCTCTGCGACTTGGGTTGTTTGTGTTGGTTGCAAACCCTGAATCTTTTGGGGTCTTCAATTTGTGGGCCTGTCAGTGGAAATTCTAAACTTTGTGTTAATAGTGTGTCTGTCTGTCTGTCTGTCTCTGTGTGAGTGTGTTTAGAAATGGGCTTCTCTGGGTTCCTCACTGTTATTCTGGAAGGTGGGGTTATAGACATGCTGGTGAATTCTGAATGTTTCGTAAAATAACTATTAACGGAGTTAAAGAAATCTTTTGTCATAAAACGTTCCAGGAATTTCATTCCAAATAAGGAAATGCGTAAAGACTTGTCCACTTGGCAAACGTTGGGTGTTTGGGAGGTGATTGTGTACCCTGTCCCCACATTTGAGGCATGTGACCATTGCAGCAAAAAGCTCCTGTAACCTCGTGCTCCTGAGCACTCATTTGTTTCTTGTCATTGAGTTTTGACAGCACACTATTTAAAGAGAAGAAAAATAAGCTCTTGGAAGTAATTTTCAAGTAGAGGTAGTGGTTTTGTTTATTTTTTTAAGGCACCACATGTGGAATGTGCTTCCTTTGTTTGATGTGAAATCTGAAGGAGGTTTTGCCTCCTGCCTAGCACATTTCCTAAATGATAAATGCCCATTCATGTTCCACCTGTGCCCTTCATGAATGTTTTGGCTCCATGATCTTTTTGTAGCAGTCATGGTCAGTGAATGTTTGAGCAGAGTACTCTACACCTACTTGGACAGCAATTATTAACCTCAACTTGAATGCATTCTATTTGATCTTTCCCCGTCAAAGTGGGAGCTCACCAAATGGTAAAAATCAAGGTGTTTTTGGATTTGAATTAGCGTGGCATTAAAAAGTTATGGTTGTTTTAAAAGAATTAGGCAGGGCTAGAGGTAGTGGCTCACACCTGTAATCTCAGTGCTTTGAGGAGGCTGAGACAGCAGAGTCACTTGAGGCCAGGAGTTTGAGAACAGCTTGGACAACACAGCAAGACCCCATTTCAACAACAACAACAACAACAAAATCCTAGCTGGATGTGGTGGTGTACACCTGTGGTCCTAGCTATTGAGGAGGCTGAGGTAGGAGGATCGCTTGAGTCCAGGAGTTCAAGGCTGCAGTGAACTATGATCGTGTCACTGAACCCCAGCCTGGGTGATAGAGCAAGACCCTGTCTCTAAATAAATAGAATGAATAAATGAATGAATGAATGACAGGAGTTGCCTGTTTAGCTCAGTGAAGGTAGGGTGTCCTCATCTTGGACTCCAGAAAGGCTTGAGGCAGGCCATGAAGTAGGTAGAGCCTGGAACCAGAAGGAGCCCCAACCCACTGTCATGTCCCAGAGGAGAAACTGAGGCTTAGGTGGCCTGGGTCCTGTTGCTGATCTGTGGCAGAGGCCAAGTCAGAACCAATGACCCCCAGGGACTTTCCTGGCTGGGAAGGAGGAGCAGTGGGAGGGATTTGAACAGAATGTGGAAGTGATTCTGAGAGATGTAATCAGGCTCTAGAAGTCTGTTGGTTGGTACCCGGGGAGGGAATTGGATTCCAAGTGGGGATGGGACTCCATCTCCCCTAGTTCCCGAGATAGACTCTCTTGTAACTGAACCCCAGGGCGCATGATGGAGAAATGAGGGCTGGCGCCACGGGCCATCCAAGGGCCCCTCCCCTGCTGGGTCCAGGCAAAGGGCCGGCCCTCTCTAGCCTAGATTGGGGTGCGATAGCGCCCTTAGTGTCGTGTCGAGTTTCGTGCCAGGCTTGGGCATTTTAAGAGGCTGAGCTGCGCCTTCCACTGCCCGCCTGCGTTCCGCCACGGAGAGCTCGCCTTTGTCTAGCCCTCTGGGCGAGAGAAGAACGCTAATCCTAGCTTGGGACAGTGCTGTCGGAGGCGCGCCGGATCCTCCGGGGACCGACCGGTGGCCTCGCGTGGCTCTCATCGCTCTTGGAACGGGGCTCCACGGGGCGGAGGCAGCCTCCTCCAGTGGTGGGGAGGAGACTGGAGGAATGAGAACGCAGCGCGGCGCGCCTCTGCTGCGCTCAGGCTGACTGGCGGGCGCACGAGCTGCTCTCTGAGCTCGCGGGCTGGACGCTGTCCGTGGTGCTGAAGCGGCTCCCGCGGCAGGGAGGCGGGCCCGGGGCTGCCGGGCAGCACACACCCAATCCCGGGACCGCCCTCCTTCTCCCCGGCTCGGAGAGGCGGTGGCAGCCGGCACTGCACCCAGATGGACTGAGAGCGCGGCGGCGGGAAGGCGGCGGCGGCGGCGGCAGCAGCTGCAAGAGCCCCCGCAGCCTCGGGGCAGGACCCACGTCCACACCCGAGAGCCCCTCCCTGGGGTGAGTCAGGGCGGGCGGAGCAGGGATGGGGTAAATGGGTCCTGTGGCACGGGATCGCTTGGGCTTTAAAATTTCCCGTCCCCGTTGTAAATTTCTTCCAGCCCAGATCTTGAGCAGCCTGCAGGGCTGAGGGCTCAGAGCTATGCCCCCACACTTTCCCAGTCCTGGGATAAAGGGCAGGCCCCTCTGCCCTCACATGCCAGGGGACAAAGGGTTTAGCCAGAAGCCAGACAGTCACAAGGCATGTCCTCCTCTCCACCTTGGGTGCAGCCCATAACAAGGTACCAGGAAAAGCTGTTTGCCTGGGCTGGTGCCACAGGGGGGACACCTTCCCGTCTCTGGTCTCTGTTCAGAGGCCTGGCCCCCGGCAACCCAACCACTGGAATTCAGCCCAGACAGAGGCCAGCCATCTTTTAGCAGGGGAAGGCAAGCTTCAGGCTTCACTGGGGCTACAAGTGAGAAGTAAAGCCCTTTTCCTGCCTCCTTCCAGTTTCCTGAGCTGCCATGATCAGGACTTCAGGGCAAGGGTCACTTCATTGCACCTGGCTGTTACAAGTGAGCTGGGCTCAAGCAGAGGAGCTCTGGAGTGGATACTGGGCAGGCACTACCTGCCAGTGGGGTGTGTGTGTGTGTGTGTGTGTGTGTGTGTGTGTGTGTGTGTGGTGTTCCCAGCACGCAAAGGGGATTTTAAACTCCAGTGGTGCCTGTCACAGGAAAAGCCCTTCTCCAGCCAGCCTGTGCCTCTGAGTAAGCAGTTTGGGGTCACACTGGGCAACTACCCAGCCAGAGGAGCTTTGAGCTTCCTCAGCCCCTACAGCTGCCCCCCTTCTGCCTTGAGCCATCTGCTGAAGGGGGAGATGTGTTTAAACTTGATGGGTCACCTCTGCCTTCGATCCTACCAGCATTCGGTTCCCATCTCCATCACCTGGCAAGGTCAGACAGATAGATGTCTTAACTCCTAGAACTGCATGGGTGGGCTTCTGGGGGCTTTACTGCCTAGACAAAGGGCATTTGGTGTGGTGGGGAGGAAGGGGAGTGGAAAGAGGAGGTGGAATTAGTGGGACCATCCTTCAGGGCCCTGGAGACATCTAGTTGTGCTAGATTCCAAGCTGTGTGAGATGCCTGTTATAACCCGATGGATGTAAATGAAGCTTCTGAATCTTGACAGGTTCATTGCTGGAGGACTCAGGTCTGTGTTTTGTTCCGTCTGTCTAGCTTAAGCTGTGTGCATCAGAAATGACTCTGGTGGGCAGCTTCCTTGGATCATCGGATGCCTGATGGTGCCGATGAAATTAAAGAGAAGTGGGGAAGATGTGTGAGATGATGTGCTGGTTTTAGGGTCAGTGTGAGCTGCAGTGGTGCTGCAGTGCTGATGGAAATGCATGCCAAGAATGTGTTAGCATTACTTGCATAAAGCAGACCACTTGGTACCCAGGTACCATTTGTTTCTCACCAACGTTCTGTAGAGAGGGAAGGTCATAAGGGAAAAGTATAATAACTGCACATCTGACATGTACTTGATTTACATTATTCTTGACCACGTTTTTCCACCCAAGAGTATTTTTTTAACTACCGTACAGTCACTTTATATTTTGGCCAGATGAATGAACCTCTTTAGAGAATGGTTGTCTGGAAGGATGGCTGACTCATGACTCTACTTTGACATTCTTTCTGACTTGTTTCATAAAAATATGACGTCCAGAAACATAATGGCAAGGCAACTAAGCAGTAGGACATCGTTTTTGCTTTGGGAAAATGGTGTATTTGAGCTTTGCATGTTATTTGTTTTGAAAATTACATTTATAGCCAAAAAGTTTTCCATTGATCAAGTTGAGATTGAGATATATACATGTATTTTTAACCCATTGTCTGAGCAACTTAAAACCTCCTCAATAATTAAAGTGGGATCAAGTTCTCCTCTGTAACTAAGGAAGATACTATTTGAGGGTTGACCCTGGGTGATTGATACACGGTCCTAGCTTCGGCACACAGTGTCTGTTCAGAAGTCCTGACTGGTTTGTATCACATGCAAGCCTGCATTTACACACAGTGATCAAATGTGTATGAAAAATATGAGCACTATTTCTGCCTGGATTTCTCAAGGCAGCAGACAAAGATGTAGTTAGAGATGACTATTTGTCAATAGAACACATTTCATTTTGGTGAAAGCAATTGATCTTGGATTCCTGGTAGAATAGTTAAGTGTTAGAGATGGTGGCAACAGCTGTGCAGTGTAAACAAGTGAAAAGAGATCTAGCTTTGCAGATCGAGAGACCTGAGTCTGAATCCTGATTTTAACCTATTATTAATTGTATGCCATGATTTAATCTCTGTAAGCGTCTTTTTTATTATTTGTAAAATGGAGAAAATAATACCTGCCTGGTGTGCACAGGATTGGCATGTGGGTGCTTAGTGTTATTCTAAATATGTCTTGCCATTGTCTACCTCCACTGGTTATTAAAGGAACATAAGTGCGTTTAGCCAAAATTACCTCAAATTCTTCTTTATATTCAAACTGTGAAGGCCACGAAACAGCTCAATATCTTGGAGTGTCCTAGGCCTGCTGGAGGTAGTGTTCCCAAGGTGGGGACTTTTCTCCGGTCTGTTGTCATCCAGGAACATTGACTGGCTAGCCCTGGAGCTTGGGTAAAAGGACAAAGGAACTGTTCCCTCTGGGAGAATGGAGCCTAAATGCGGAAGGCCATGAGGAGTCTGTTCAGAGAAGCCCCTTCCAAGACGGGCTTTGTGGCAACGGAGGTTTTGTTACATGGAGAGGCTTCTCTGTCCTGATGTTCTATCTGTCTGATACTGGGTTTCCTCCAGTGATGTGTGTCTCCCCCTGCTTCTGTCCTGCATGCCTTGTAGTAATAGCAGCTAAAATGGGAAGGTGCTTGTTTCAGGCCAGGCTTTCCTGCAGTAACTCAGTCATCATCATGACCCTGTGAGAGGCAAACCATTGCCATCCTTATTATACAAATGAAGAGACTGAAGTCAGACAGGTCACAGTGCCCTAGGTCTGACTCTGGCCCTACCTCTACAGCATGAGGAGAGGACCTCACAGATGAGCTCTTGACACAGAAAGGAGGGGCAGCAGAGCAGGAGTCACTCCAGAGCAGGCTCACAATCCAGTGCTCTCTCCTCACATTGAGGTGAGAGCAACCCCATTGCTTGGTGGCAAGAAGAGGAAGAATAAGCAGGGATTAGGGCCGGCCAGGTAGAATCGAAATGGGGAGGAGCTGGTGTCAGGTACCTTCCCTTCCTGGCCTGTCATAATATCCTGTCTCTAGGATGGGGCTTGAGATCTCAGCAGCTGGGGCAGCCGCCGCAGCAGTAATCAGAGCTAGAGGGTGGAGCAGAGCCCTTGGAAATCAACTAGGTCAACCTCTCATGATATGAATGAAGAGCTTGAGGCCCAGAGAGGAAATGACTCATACATGGAGGTGTTGCGGGGGAGGAGGGAGGTCTTTATTCCACTGCCCTGGACAGGAGCCCCTCCTAATGGACTGCACTTCAGTGCCTCTGTGGGAAGCCTGGGTGTTGCCGGTGGCTCTGTCAGAAAGGGCTGCCCAAGTCCAGGGACCTCCATGGATCCTAGAGATACCACTGAGCTGGACAGCTCCTTTTTCTCCCTCCCCACCTAACAGCTCCATCTGGCCCCTGCTGGCACAGGATTGCTGTTTGCAGACCGCATTGATTTCCATTTCCCGGGTGAGGAGATAATTTAAAGGTTATTCAGTTGAGTTTTTGGTTCCCTTGACTTGAGTCCTTCCTCCAAGAGCACCTGCTGCCAATAGCCTGAGCCCCAGGCATTGAAATAGAAAGAGGCAGCTGTTGCCCAGAAACTTGAATTGTTTACGAAGTGTGTGTGATTTCTTATAGCTGCTTTGCACCCATACCCAGCCTCGATGGTTACTTAATGAGTGTACCCGTGAGCTTGCTTTTTCCACTGAAAGGCATTTCATGATGCTCGACCTTCCTCCATTCCTGCAGGTGCGCTCCTTTCCCTAGGCTGCCATTTTCAGTTACTGGCCCCATCCATGTAGGTCTCCTACCCTGAACCCCAGCCCCTGCAAAACTCAACTCCACTTCTTTCTGCCTGAGGCCATGCCCTGTCCATTTTCTACCACATTTTCTCTGGATTCTGTTGCTTCCCTCCAGCCATTCTTCCACTGCCGTGATTGGCCTCCTCATTACTGACTCTTTGCCATGCCATTCAACTGGGGTGCCTCCCTGCAGGGGGTCCCTTGTAGACTTGTCGCTATGTGTGCAGGCAGATTTATCTTTCAGGAACACAGATTCTGCTCTCAGCACCGCTTTCCTGCTGACCCTTCCCTGCCTGGCCCACTGCTGTCTTCAGGATGAAAGCAGATGCCTCAGCCTGGCCTGGAAGGACTTTCTGCAGACTGGCCCAGCTCCCTGCCTCTCACACAGCAGCTAGGCCTGCTGTCCTCCCCCACGTGGCACTCTCCTTCCCTGAACGTGTCCCTTCCCTCTCCCACCTCCAGTTCCAGAGCTGCCTCCTCCAAGCCACCTTCCTCCCCTGAGCTTCCTGAGTTTTCTTTCTCTGCCGAAATCCAGAGCACGCTTGCTCAGTCAGCTATTCAAGGGATCTGGCTGAGGGTTTTTTTTTTTTTTTTTTTTTTTTTTGAGGTGTTCTTTCTCTGCTGCCCAGGCTGGAGTGCAGTGATGTGATCAGTTTTATGCCTCACTGTAGCCTCAACATCCTGGGCTCAGGTGATCCTGGTCCTCCTGCCTTAGCCTCCTGAGTAACTGGGACTACAGGCACATGCCGTCATGCCCAGCTAATTTAATTTTTTTTGGTAGAGACAAGGTCTTGCTGTGTTGCCTAGGCTGGTCTGGAACTCCTGGGCTCAAGCAGTCCTCCTGTCTCTTCCTCCCAAAGTACTGGGATTACAGGCCTGAGCTACATTGACCAGCCAACCAAGTTTTACTGTGGGCTAGGTACAGTGTGGGGCAGCAGTAATGCCAAAGCGAGTGTTGCAGGTTGAATTGTCATAAGAAAGGTATACTCAGAACACACGAGAAGAACCCTAAAAAGGTATGTTAGGCTGGGCATGGTAGCTCACACCTAAACTCCCAGCACTTTGGGAGAATTACCTGAGCCCAGGAGTTCGAGACCAGCCCAAGCAACATAGCAAGATCCTGTCGCTACAAAAAACTGAAAATAAAAAAATTAGTTGGGCCTGGTGGGGTGCCCCTGTAGTCCTAGCTACTCAGGACACTGAGGTGGGAGGAACATTTGAGCTCTGGAGGTTAAGGCTGTAGTAAGTCATGACCACCCCACTGCACTCCAGCCTGAGTGATAGAGTGAGACCCTGTCTCAAAAGGAAAAAAGATACGTTGAAGTCCTAACCCTCTGTACCTGTGAACAGGACTTTGTTTGGAAATAGAGTCTTTGCAAATGTAATCAAGTCAAGATGAGGTCGTATGGGTGATTCCTAATCCAATATGTCTGATGTCCTTATGAGAATAGAGAAATGTGGACTTAGACACACACCCAGAAGAGACCACCAGGTGAAGACCAAAGAGAGGAAGGTCGTGTGAAGTTGGAGGCAGAGATTGGAACTATGCTGCCACAGCCAAGGAACACCTGAAGCTACCAGGAGCTGGAAGAGGCAAGGAAGAATTCTGCCCTAGAGCCTTCGTAGGGAAAGTGGTCCTACTGACACTTTGATTTTAGACATCTGGTCTCCAGAATGGCAAGAAGATGAATTTCTGTTGTTTTATGCCACAAAATGTTTGGCAGCCCTAGGAAACTAATACAGTGAGTAGGACTCCTTCCCAGCCCAAGTGCTGGATATTTTTCAGGGAGACACACTCTCCAGTGGAGCCTTATGAGTCAGTGTGGTGAGTGCAGCAAGAAATCTTGAAGAGTGTGATAAAGACTCTGAGAAAGACGCTCCACCAAGCAGCCTTCCAGCCCCTTGCTGGGGGGCAACTGTCAAGGAAGACTCCTTGGGGGACGGGAAGCTCATACCCCATGTTCAGAGATGAGCAGAAGTCCACCAAGGGAGTGAAAGGCAGGTTATCTCAGGCCCCACGAGTGAAGGCATGAGGGAAGGGAGCAGCCAGTGGAGCCAAGGCCTGGGACTGGGGAGTGCGGAGCCCCACAAGGCTTAGCTCCTGGTAGGCTATGGTTTGCAAAGGACTTTGAACTTGAACTTGCTACTGTTCATATCAGGGAGCCATGGAAGAGAAATAACAGGGGGCAGACGGTATTTTAAGTAAATTATCCCTATAATGTCACGGAAGATGGATCTGAAGGGGTACACATCAAAGCTGAAACCCCAGAAGTAAGCAAGGGGTATGGCTGGTCGAGGTGGAAAAGAAGATATGGATTTGCAAATGATTTTTTCAGGACTTGGGGATTCATTGCATATGGGGACACGAGGAGAGGGAGAAACTGCAGGAGCTGACCCTCAGGTGTCTGGCTGGTGCTGAGGGAAAGAAAGAATTGTCTGGAGAGGGAAAAGTTATGATGAGGGAGCAGAGGAGAGCTGTCAGGCTCAGCCGGGGACTCAGCCGGATGCCTTGAATAGCTGACTGAGCAAGTATGCTCTGGATTTAGGCAGGGAAACAAAACTCAGGAAGCTCAGGGGAGGAAAAAGGTGGGGGACATCCAGGAGACAGTGGAAGTCTGCAGCTTGGAAGGGCAGACTGTGCTGGTGCTACAGATGGGGAAATGTGAGCAGGGAGATAGGACGTGGAGCTGTGGGATGGACACCATTTGCTCGGGCCCCATGATGGAGTGAGAAGAGGATGGGAGTAAGGACTGACTCATGCCTGGAAGTAATGATAGAGGAGGGTAGAAGCCAGTGGATGTATAGCAAGAGGACCAGAGGGTTTCAAAGAGGAGTGGTTGGTGTGACTCAAGCCTTCCACAGGAAGTGCCCTAAAGAGGGTATCAGACATGGCCACAGGATTCAGAGATGACTTGTCTGAGCCTCAGTGCACTTGTCATTTCTTGCCCTTCTCGGTGTCTTCTGTGTAGACTTGCTTATGACACCCTCCATCCATTTCTGGCACCTCTCTTGACACCTCTCTGGACCATGATGAGGTAAATGCAGGTGCATGCTTGGACATCTGCACAGGTAGCCTCTCCTGGGTCACATTCCTGAGCAGTCACAGCCATTAATCTCAAGATCACTGTTGTCCATGGCCATGAGCTTCTGCCAGAAGCCTGGCTGCAGAGGGTGGGGTGAGGCCTGCAGCCTGGCCAGAAGACAGGTACTGTACCTGAGCCCCTGCCCCCACACCTGGTTGCAGCTGTGTCCGTTTTTTGCAGGGCCCATCACCATGGGCGACTCTGCTCCTCCGCCTCATAGGAATTGTGCCACGGGTGCGTCAAATGATCCAGCCCCTCTCTGATTGCTGCCTTCCAGGTTGGTCTGTGTGCACTGATGCAGTGGCTTCTCTGATGTGATATCCGGACCCTCCTGCCTGAAAACTCACCCAAGGAGTATCCTATATACCTGACCTTCCACCATTAGAGAGTCCCTCATAGGGCATCACAGGTTTCAGCATGAGCTGGAGCTGAGTCCGACATGCAATCTCCAACTGGAATTTGTTGAGACATTAATTTTAGTTAGGAAACACAAGATTGCAAAATATTTCAAGATTCTAAAATTTATAACATAAAATTTAGTCATCTTTCATGACCCCTCTCCATCTCACTCATCTCCCTAGAGATACACGTACCAATTTGTTAATAATGGCATTTTCCAGATCTGTTCCCATGCATTTGCAAAGTCATATAAGTACACACACCCACACACACACAAGTATGTATATAAAAGTGATACTGTACTGTACATGCTGATTAGAAGCTTGCTTTTCCCCTTATCAATGTATTTTGAAGATCTTTACATCTTGATACAAATATACCTATTTTCTTTCTTTTTAGTTTCTAATTTTTTTATTTTATTTTATTTTTATTTTTTGAGACAGGGTTTTGCTCTGTCACCCAGGCTGCAGTACAGTGGTGCGATCTCAGCTCACTGCAATCTTTTCCTCCTGGGTTCAAGAGATTCTCATGCCTCAGCCTCCTGATTAGCTGGGATTACAGGCATGCACCACCACGCTTGGCTATATATTTTTAAAAATATTTTTAAAGACAGGGTCTTGCTTTGTCACCCAAGTTGAAGTGCAGTGGTGTAAGCATAGCTCCTGCAGTCTTGACCTCCTGGCTCAAGGCATCCTCCCGTGTCAGCCTCCGAAGTACTAGAATACAGGCACATGCCACCACAGCTGACTAATTTTTTATTTTTTGTAGAGAGAGGTTCTTGCTGTGTTGCCCAGGCTGGTCTCAAACTCCTGCCTCAAGCAATCCTCCCTTTTTGGCCACCCAAAGTGCTGGGATTACAGGCATGAGCCACCATACCCAGCCAGACTTGTCATTCTTATTCATTTATTTATTTTTTTGAGAGAGTCTCGCTCTGTCACCCAGGCTGGAGCGTAGTGGTGCAATCTCAGCTCACTGCAACCTCCACCTCCCAGGTTCAAGTGATTCTCCTGCCTCAGCCTCCCGAGTAGCTGGGATTACAGGCACATGCCA
>NW_016107573.1:1886042-1891737 GCF_001604975.1 Cebus imitator | reverse complement strand
CAGCCTCCTGAGTAGCTGGAATTACAGGTGTGCACCACCATGCCTGGCTAATTTTTGTATCCTTAGCAGAGATAGGGTTTCGCCATGTTGCCCAGGCTGGTCTTGAACTCCTGGCCTCAAGTGATCCACCTGCTTCAGCCTCCAAAGTGCTGGCTCAAGGCATCCTCCTGCTCAAGGCAGGACAGGAGGGGACACATTTCAACCCGTTACAGAGAGATAGCCCCAGGTCTGGATAAGAATCTGGGAAGTGAAGCTCAGAGAGGCTCCTGTACTTGCTTTCAGTTGGGATTACAGGCATGAGCCACCATGCCCAGCCACAATGTTGCATTCTCGATCCCTCTCCAGACTCTGCTTGCTCTTTGACTTGGAACAAAACTCCTCAACTTAAGTAAACTTTAATTTTGCAAGCTATATAGCCATGCTGTCTGAACTGCCCATCCTCACCCCAGTTGCTGCAGGGATCACAGTGATTATAGGAATCACAGGAGAAGCTGTCTTTGACAGTGCTTCACAGTCATTTGGAACTTCACAGTTAAACTGATTCCTTGATGGACATTGAGACTGACTCTTCTAAGCACCAGCCTTGTATAAGGCAGTAGTGTGGGGACACCTGGTGCCAGGTGACTTTTTAATTTAATTTAATTTTTTTAGAGACAGAGTTTTGCTCTTGTCACCCAGGCTGGAGTGCAAAGGTGTGATCCCAGCTCACTGCAACCTCCGCCTCCTGGGTTCAAGCGATTCTCCTGCCTCAGCCTCCCTAGTAGCTGGGATTACAGGTACACGCCACAACGTCCAGCAAACTTTTGTGTTTTTAGTAGAGACAGGGATTCACCATGTTGGCCAGTCTGGGTCTCGAACTCCTGACCTCAAGTGATCCATCTGCCTCAGCCTCCCAATGTGCTGGGATTATAGGCGAGCCATCGCGCCTGGCCCCAGATGACTTTTGAGTGCCCTCCTGTGCTGGAGATACTATCCTCACAGCTCTGCATAAGTAAGTATATGAGTCAGCTCCGGCTGTCATCGCAAAATGCCGCAGCCTTGGTGGCTTAAACAACAGAATTTGATTCTGTCACAATTCTGGGGGCTGGAAGTCCAAGTTCCAGGTGTTGGAAGGTTTGGTTTCTTCTGAGGCCTCCTCTGCTTGTGGATGGCTCCTTTCTTGCTGTGTCCTCGCATGGTCCTCCCTCTGGGTATATGTTTCTGTCCTCATCTCCTCCTCTTCTTATGAAGATGCCAGGCATATGGATTAGGGCTCACTCATATGATCTCATTGTTTTTGTTTTTTTGAGATGGAGTCTCACTGTGTCACCTAAGCTAAGCTGGAGGGCAGTGGTGCAATTTCAGCTCACTGCAACCTCCGCCTCCCGGGTTTAAGTGATTCTGGTGCCTCAGTCTTCTGAGTAGCTGGCACTACATGCCACCATGCCCAGTGGCCAAAATGCCCAGGTAATTTTTGTGTTTTAGTAGAGATTGCTCTACTAAAACATGGGGTTCCACTATGTTGGCCAGGCTAGTCTCAAACCCCTGACCTCAGGTGATCTACCCACCTCAGCCTCCCCAAGTGCTGGGCCATATGATATATGATCTTGTTTTATCTTTTTTTTTTCCTTTCTTTCTTTTTTTTTTTGAGACAGAGTTTCGCTCATGTTGCCCAGGCTGGAGTACAATGGCATGATCTCGGCTCACTGCAACCTCTACCTCCTGAGTTCAAGCGATTCTCCTGCCTCAGCCTCCCGAGTAGCTGGGATTACAGGTGCACACCACCATGTCCAGCTACTTTTTGTATTTTTAGTAAAGACAGGGTTTCTCTGTGTTGGTCAGGGTGGTCTCGAACACCTGACCTCAGCTGATCCACCCGCCTTGGCTTCCCAAAGTGCTGGGGTGTCAGGTGTGAGCCACCACACCTGGCCGGATCTTGTTTTATCTTAATTACCTCTTTAAAGGGCCTATCTCCATAGAGAGTCACATTCTGAGGTACTGGGGGTTTGGACTTCAACATATGAGTTGTGTCGGGACATGTTTCAACCTGTTACAGGGAGATAGCACTGTGTCTGGATGAGAATCTGGGAAGTGAAGCTCAGAGAGGCTCCTGTACTTGCTTTCAGCTGCAATGAGCAGCTTGCAGATCTGAGCTCAGACTCCTGTATTTGACTCCAAAGCCCAGGCCTCTGGGTGACCTGACTGGTGTTAAAACTCTTTGGATTAGGCTGGGCGTGGTGGCTCGCACCTGTAACCCTAGCACTTTGGGAGGCCAAGGTGGGAGGATTGCTTGAGCCAAGGAGTTGGAGACCAACCTGGGCAACATGGTGAAAGCCTGTGTCTAAAAAATGCAAAACTTAGCCAGGTGTGGTGGCATGTACCTATAGTCCCAGCTACTTGGGCACCTGAGGTGGGAGGATGGCTTGAGCCCAGGAGGCAGAGGTTGCAGTGAGCTGAGATCATGCCACTGCACTCCAGCCTGGGCAACAGAGTGGGACCTTGTCTTTTTTAACAAAACAAAACAAAAAAGCACGTTGGGCTCCCCTACCCTGACTTCCTGCTCACTAGTCACCCATCTGCGTCCCCACCCCATGTCCTCATAACTCACACTCCCTGGGCAGTGCACTTCCTCTGTCCTCTTGGGAAAGGGTTTCACATAATAATTGAGTTAATTGAAGGTATTATAACTTGTTACATTTTTACTGTTGCTATGGGAAAGACTGCACAGTGTGACAGAGTATTTGCAATGCAGGACATTCCCCAGTAATCTTGCGCCCTCACAAAGCTGTTTTTGATGTTCGCGTGTTACCTTCCCATCTCCCCTCTGGACATATGCTTGTATTTCCCGTGTTTGGCATCATATTAAACACAGCACTTCATGCGCATCTCTTTTCACCAGGCTAGAGTGCAGTGGCACCATCTTGGCTCACTGCAACCTCCGCCTCCTGGGTTCAAGCAATTCTTCTGCCTCAGCCTCCCCAGTAGCTGGGATTACAGGCATGCGCCACCACACCTGGCTGATTTTTGTATTTTCACTAGAGACGAGGTTTCACCGTGTTGGCCAGGCTAGCCTTGAACTCCTGACCTCATGATCCACCCATCTCAGCCTCCCAAAGTGCTGGGATTACAGGTGTGAGCCACCGTGCCCGGCCTTCTTTTTCTTATTTCTTAGCCCAAAAGGGCATCCCCCGTCTTTTCATGCTCATTTTAATGGCTGCATAATATTCCACTGAGTTGCCATACTCTAATATTTTGCATCATTACAGCTGTCGAGGATTTGAGTTTCCCATTTGTGCTATTACAGATAATGATGCAGTAAATATCTTTGTGCAGAAAGCTTTTTGCTTCTCTCCAATTATTGCCTGAGGGAAAATTCCCAGGAGTCAGATAACTGAGTTAAGGGTTGCAGCTGCATCATGGCATCTTGATGCACTGAAATATCACGTTATGGAACAAGTGTTCCAATGTTCCATGCCACCAACAAGTGAGCATGTCAGCTACACTGTAATCTCACTGGCATTCACTGCAAATAATTAAATAACGTTTTTGACAATTTTAATATAAGGATACTCCAAGGCTGCTTTAATTTGTATTGCTTTAATAACCAACAAAGGAGGAACATTCTGCAATAGATTCAATAGATTTGTATTTCAATTCCTTTTGTTGTCACTTTAAAAAAAAATCATTGAAGATGAAACAAATAGACAGTAATCCCTTGGGAATTCTAGCTTTTGATTATCTTGAGGAATCTGTCGGTGAAAGTAATATTTAGACTTCAACAAGCAAAAATCCTTTTGGTTAATATTGACATAGCAATAGAATGAGGGCTGAGAAAAAGCCGATCTCCTCAGAGCCACCCGGCGGGACTGATCCCAACTCTCCATCCAGGTCCTCCCCGTAGCCTGGCCCACTGGCAGGCCACTCTTTCCAAATGTGTGTGCAGGGATGCCAGTGCAACCCCTCACTGGCTCCAGGGCAAAACCCTCCAGGCTCAGCTCCCAGAGAACTGGCCTCTATCTCTTCTGTTGCCCCACCGGCAGAGGGCACGTGTGGACAGTCAGGGTAGGCACCACCCCTAGCTTTTCCGTTTTTTCGAACTGAATGGCGCCCTCTCCACCATTTTTCTTTTTTCTTTTTTTTTGAGACAGTCTTACTCTGTTGCTCTGGCTGGAGTGCAGTGGCGTGATCTTGGCTCAGCTCACTGCAACCTCCACCTCCTGGGTTGAAGTGTCTCTCCTGCCTCTGCCTCCCAAGTACCTGGGATTACAGGTGTGTGCCACCATGCGCGGCTAATTTTTGTATTTTTAGTAGGGATGGGGTTTTACCATGTTGGTCAAGCTGGTCTCGAACTCCTGACCTCAAGTGATCTGTCCACCTCAGCCTCCCAAAGTGCTGAGATTACAGGCATGAGCCACCATGCCCGACCCCCATTCCATTTTTCTGATCTAAAATAATCAATGATAAATAGGAAGTTTTTCCCCTTGGAAGTTTTTTAATTGCCTAGCAACACATTATCAGAAATTGCTCTTAAATTAATTCTTTGGTTTCAGTGCAGAAATCATTTATTAATGAGAATGGCAGTCAGCATCTAAGAATGGCTATTCTTAGAACACTGCTGCTTTAAAGGGCTTCATTCTTAAGATATCCCCACAAGGACCACGTATGCCTCACAAAGTCTTGGGAGAACCTGATTCTCCAGACAAACACAGAGAAGTTCGTTGCCTCTCCTCTGTGAGCCACAGCCCCTCATTAGTGATGAGTCCAAGGCCAGGATCGGGAAATCAAAGATCCCCAAGTCCCACGGCAGTTGAGGGCTGTAGCCAACTCAGGTCAGGAAGCCACCATTGGATCCTGCTCCCATGGGACTCCCAAGCTGGTGCTGGCATCTGTGTGGTTCCACCAAGGGAGAGGTAGGGGTGCAAATGGAAAAGGGCGTTGTGAGGAGGTATGCACCAGAAATGCAGGCAGGAGGGCACAGTGATGGAAGGCTTGGGAAGATGGGGCAGGGGGCAGGGCGGGTAAGGTGGTTTGACAGGCTGGGCCCAAAAGGGCTCTTGAGGAGTGATTATGTTGCTTTCATGAATTAATTAGAATGATCTATTCATTCCCATGCACCTACCATGTGCTAGACTACATTGGAGGCTGAGAATAGTGAGAAAAAGCCTCCGACTCTGACCTGAAGGAATTGACAGTCTGATGTGGGAGGTAGGTAAGTAAATAGGAATCTACAGTGGGCGTGCTAGGTCCTGGGAAAGAAAGCTCAGAGCACTCAGGAAGCCCAGACTTGAGGAGATTCACCTGTGATCCTACTGGGTTTTTTGGTTTGTTTGTTGTTTTGAGACAGGGTCACCCAGGCTTGAGTGCAGTGATTCAATCTTAGCTCACTGCAGCCTCAACCTGCCCAGGATCAAGCAATCCTGCCACCTCAGCCTCCCAAGTAGCTGGGACTACAGGTGTGCACCACTATGCCCAACTAATTTAAAAAATATTTTTATAGAGATGGAGTTTTGCCATGTTGCCCAGGCCGGTCTCAAACTCCTGGGCTCAAGCAACCAGCTCGCCTCAGCCCCCCAAAGTACTGGGATTACAGGCATGAGCTACCATGCCCAGCCAATCCTACTGTTTTAACATGTTGGTATATGCATAGTTTTCATACAGTTATAAATATGTTGTGTGATTTGCCTTTTTCCTTTCCTTGTTTTTTTTTTTTTTTTTT
>NW_016107573.1:1867560-1885503 GCF_001604975.1 Cebus imitator | reverse complement strand
TTTTTTTCTTGCTCTCGCCAGGCTGGAGTGCAATGGTGTGATCTCGGCTCACTGCAACCTCTGTCTCCTGGGTTCAAGTGATTCTCCTGCCTCAGCCTCCTGAGTAGCGGGGACCACAGGTACACACTACCATGCCCAGCTAATTTTGTATTTTTTAGTAGAGATGGGGTTTTGCCATATTGGCCAGGATGGTCTCGATCCCTTGACCTCATGATCCGTCCACCTCGGCCTCCTAAAGTGCTGGGATTACAGGTGTGAGCCACCGTGCCCAGCCGCTTGCAGTTCTTAATGTACTACCTTGTTGTCCCCAGAGGCCTCAAGTAGTTCCTGGGGCTGCCATGAGAGCCTGGGGGACATGCTTCTCCGTTGCCTCCATCCAGCACCGGGATAAATAACAGATATGCACACACGCACTCACATGAGTGCATAGGCACACGCATCAATATGAATATAACTTGAGTGGGTGTGCGTGCTACATTATTGAGCAAAGGAAGGAACATAGTGGAAACTGAGTCTGATTAGTAATGATCTGGTAGCACGTGGAAGTGGGAGGCCGGTTTCTAGGGAGGCTGTTGCAGCGGCAGCAGCCCAGGTTGGACGTGACAAGGAAAGTGGTAACCGTAGACATGGGAGGAAAGCAAAGAATTCAAAGTGAACAGAGCAGCCAGTTTGATGAGGGGTCTGATAGGAGTGTGGAGGGTCGCCGCTGCCTCTGGGATTGCCAGCCTAGGGAATTTGGAGCAAGTGGACATCATGAAGTTTTCAGAGTTGGTGCACTTGGTTCTAGGAGGTCATAAAGAGGAGGTCTGCAGGCCCGAACCTAGGCCTGTTCAAAAGACACCCATGGGCTGGGTGCTGTGGCTCACACATGTAATCCCAGCACTTTGGGAGGCCGAGGAGGGTGGATCACCTGAGATCAAGACTTTGAGACCAGCCTGGTCAACATGGTGAAACCCCATCTCTACTAAAACTACAAAAATTAGCTGGGCATGCGGGTACATGCTTATAATCTCGGCTACTTTGAGACTTAGGCCGGAGAATTGCTTGAACCCAGGAGGCAGAGGTTGTAGTGAGCAGAGGTCATGCCACTGCACTCCAGCCTGGATGACAGAGGGAGACTCTGTCTCAAAAAAAAAAAAAAAAAAATCCATGATGCCTGAGTATAGATGGCTCACAGGAGTGGGGCTGGGGTTCAGCCTCACCCATACGGTTGTATGAGGGAAACTTTAGGATAGGGTTCAGGGCAGCCAGTGAAGATGTTAGAAGAACACATCAGTTATTTTAGGCTCAGTCTCTTTGGCTTCCTTGACAAACTAATTCAACTAAGACTTTGCAGCTAATATATTTTCTTTAAGGACTAGTTGCCACCCTTCTGCCTGCCTGTTCAGCTAGGTTGTTAAATTGTAAGTATTTCACATAAGCAGAATCTGATAATTTTTTTATTGTGACCTATAGTGTAAAATAATTATATAGAAAGGAGAAATGGGGTATGTGTTCGCTTTCGTGGGACTACCTTTTTTTTCATATTTTTTCTGTACCATTTTCCTTTCGTCCCGGGGTATGTTTTGTTTCCTTACTTCTCAGTTACCCAGCTGTAAGCCAGGCGCGACTCTGGATGAGGGCGAATGGACAGTGGGGCTAGCAAAGAGGGTCAGTGACACCAGCGTTCACTAGCAGCGAGGGTGGCACATGGCAGTCAGCTCCTCTGCCCTCCTCTTCTTCAGCCTTTAGGACAGAGGGCACAGTTCTGCATCAGAGAGCCCTCCAGATTTCAGATTCCATGATAATCATAGTGCGTGGTTGAATACCTTGGGTTGGATTTATTCTTGCACATGCAAATCCTTAAAAAAATTGCCTGCATTTTTCTGAACATTTCCCCAAAACATTCAAAACACTACTCTGACCAAACACAGTGGCTCACACCCATAATCCCAGCATTTTGGGAGGCCGAGGCAGGGGGACTGCTTGAAGCCATAAGTTCCAGCCCAGCCTAGGCAACAAAGTGAGAACCTTGTCTCTACAAAAATTAAAAATAAATAAAAATTAGCTGGCCACTGTGGTGTGCTCCAGTAATCCCAGCTACTCAGGAGGCCAAGGCAGCAGGACGATTGCTTGAGCCCAGAAGTTCGAGTCTACAGTGAGCTATGATCATGCCACTGCACTCCAGCCTGGGTGACAGAGTAAGACCCAATTTCTAGTAATAATAATAACATTTTTAAAATAAAATTAAAAACAAACCACTATTCCAGACTCCCCCCATTTTTTCTCCTGAGGACTCTGGGAGCCCAAGGAGCAGTCATCTCTTTAAGGGACCCTGCAGAGCATGGTTCTCTGAGTATGGCCTCCAAGGTTAGACAGACGAGGCCAGTTCCAAGCCTGGTGACCTGGGCAAGTTACCTGACCTCAAAGCCTTAGTCTCCTCATCTGTAAAAGAGAATGTTGGTGGAATTTACCAAACAAGCCTTTTCTGTGAGGCTGAAACAAGGAAATGCAGGTCAAGCATGCAGCCCAGTGCCTGGTGTTCCCCACACTCTGTCGCTGGGACCATTTCCATCACTATGGCGCTCTTCATCTTGCAGCCAGAAAACCAAGGCCCAGAATGACTAAATGCCTTTTATCCCCCTGGGCCAGTGAATCTAATGCAATTGTTAAGGATTAATTCTCTACGTGAAAGAAGTACTCAGTTGCTTTGAAGGCCTGGAAGGGAATTATTGACCCAGCACCACGTTCCCTGAGTCTATTAGATGTTAAAACAGCAGCTTTGATGTGTACTTGAAAAAGCTTTACATTGGTGAAAATGGATTCCGTTTCAATAAATTACGTTTGGTCAATTCCTTTGCTTGAGATCCTGCAAGCCGGCACATTTAGGTAGGGCTGTTGGAGATAAAGCAGTGGCTAGGACCCAGTCCCAGGGCCCAGAGTCTGTAGTCCACTGGGAAAGATGAGATATAAACAGGGCACAGTGCAGTGGGAGCCACAGCAGAGGAGTGGAGCAGGCCCAGGTGTGGACTTGAAGACCGCTGAGTGGGAGAGTGTCAGTGTCTGACACAGTGAACAGGATCTCCCACCTGTTGTATTGTGCAGAGACTGTGAGGACCAGAGTGGGAGCAGGGAGACTTGCAGGGAGGCTGTGTAAGAGCCCACAGGTAAGATGAGGGTGTGGTAGGCCCCGGAAGCAACATGCAGGTGGTGAGAGTCAAGGGGTCCTGGCTGTATTCTACAGGTACCAGCCATCAGGATGTCCTGACCAACTGAATGTGGATCTAAGAGACAGAGAAGTCACAGATGACTCCAGGGTTTCTCACCTGAATGATGCCACCAGCTGAGGAGGGGGAGGGTTGAGGAAGGGTGCAGTACAAGTGGTAGGGGGTGGGGGCGTGTGGCAGGGGTGGAGGTGGGGGATAGGGAAGCTCAGATTTGGACAGTTGGGTTTGTGACCTTCACCAGACATCCCATGGAGAAGTCCTGTGGGCAGCTGGACAGGGGAGTTGCGTTCAGAGGCTTGGGTAGATTAAAATAGACATTGTGACCAGATGCCTGCAGCCCCGTGTCAGCAGCCTAAGAGAGCCCAGCTCTGCGGGGCCCCACCTGCTGCCTTCCTCCCAGATGGTGGCCAGGTGGCTGCAGGTGGCCAGACACAGGTGCACCAGCCACAGCAGCAGGGTCAGAAGATGAGCAGGTCTCAGAGGTGACCCCAATTTCCAGGAATCACCGTCAGGCCACTGGCCATCCCCACTTCCCACGTGCGCCTTAGCTCTCAAGGACATCTTTGCCCTTTGAAATAAAGCAACGCGGAGCCTGCCGCACCTCCGCTCGGATTTTCGCATTAAAATGTGACGTTGAAGTGGGGAGCCTGCACGGGCGTCCGCGGGGTCGCACCGACCAGCAGGCGACGCGCGGGCCGAGGCCGCGCTCCCCGGGCCGGAGGACAGGGGACGCCGCGCCGCCGCTCAGGCTGGGCTGGGCTCCCGCGGCGCGGACGGGGTTAACGCGCTGGTGCACCGGGCGGCGGGCGGCAGTGGTGCATTGTGGTAACGCGGCGCCGGGACCCACGAGCGCCCGCCGCCTCCGCCGGGCGGCCCACCGAGCTGTGCACGCGTAGGTGCGAGCCCCCGGGACCCGGCGCCATGTAGCGCCCCGCCGCTCGGAGGCCGCCCCGCCGCGGGAATGAAGGGACGCGGCTGCTGGGACACGGCCTCCGTGCGCTCCTTCTGCAGCTCCGGCTGCCTGACTAAATTTAAGAAGGGTTAGTGCTTGCCCGGCGTCCGCCCCGAGGGAGGCCCGGCTCCCCTCGCATGCACGCCCGGCCCCGGGCTTTGCTGCTTGATCGATCCACGCGAGCCTCTTTGTCACTCCCTGGCGGCGTGGGGAGCGCGGGAAGCCTCGGGGAACCCCTGTCCCCGCACCCTGCCGGCGTGCGCTCCCGGCTCGCTTCACGTCCGGGGCATTTTGGAGCGGGGGTTTCGGCTAGAGACTCGTCCGCCTAATTAACCTATGCAAAAAGAAAAGAAATATAATCTAGACCTTTCTGAAAAGAATGGGGAAGGGGCGATCGGTGTTTAATCCACCCATCTACCTCTTCTTCCCCAGAGTCGGCCTGGGGCCCGCATGCCCCTGGGACCCCTGTAGAGTCGCTGGTTTGCCCACAAGGCCCTCGTCCTGGGGCGACCGGCGATGTCGGCTTCGCTCAGTGCATGAGTCTCTTAGTGGCCGCCTGGGTTTGAGCAACACCCCGCCCCCAACCCCCTACCCCGCCCAGTGGTGATCTTGAATGACCGCCCTGGTGTGTGCAGGCTCACAAGCCTAAGGGCCCTTCCTAGCATGGGGTGGAGGGCGGGGGGAAACCTTATTTGTGTTAAATGTACTCCTTGCAAACTCTCTAAGCTCTTCCCTGCAATTCCGATGCTTGAAACCTTCTTTACTGGAAATTTTGCGTGAGTGAAACTTGCTGTATTTACTTTGATGAGTGTTTCTGTTACCATCTGAAACTCTGGGGAAAATTAGGATTCTTTAACCTTGTAGACCTAAAAGACACAGAAGCAGTTAATTTCACTTAACTCGAATTTATTAGAAACAGCTCCTTTAGAAATCAGCACTCTCTGATCTGTAATAAACCTTGTAATTAACTTTGCCTGCTTACTGGTTATGCTAATGGCTTCATAAGTCCCTGGTCCATTCCAGCCGGAGTCCTTCGAAGTTGCAGGCTGCAAACCTCAGCCCAGGAATTCCATCCCACCAAGTGAGTTCTCTTGAAATACCATATGAGGTCTTAGCGTGTGTGCAGTTGTAAACATTGGAAATGTATGTAATTAGGAGTTGACGCTACACCTCCATCTTAAGAGTCCTTTAAGGAAACTTGCAAGTAAATTTCGTCCAAAGTGTGTGTTCTGGTTTTAGAGGACTAGTCTTCGTTTCTGGCTTTTATTTTGGTTATAGTGGCATTTCTAAAGCAGTTGTGTTCTTTATGCGAAGTTTAAATGATGTTTCTGTTATGGATGGATTTATTCCGAGGGAGAATTTTGGAGTTAGTTTAAAAAAGAAGAGACATTAAATTGTTTTTCTTCTCTTGGCTCACCAAATGATTTTCTTGGTTGCCATTGTCTGAAAGTGTTAACAGGGAGTGTGGGACCTGATGTCTGCTAGCATTTGGCTTGGTTGTGGAATGTCACTTTTGTAGGGAAGCTCAGGTGTGACCAGAGCAGCGGTATCTTGAAAGCAATGATGGGTGACCTTTGTGACGGCCAGACTGCCCCAGGCCAGCCTTCTATCTTATCCTCCTGCTGGTGTCCTGCCCTGCACAGCGGGCCTGGGGAGGAGGAGCTCAGGAGGTTGTGTGTTGATGGGCGCCGTGCTTAGAACAGGTCCTGGAGCAGAGCTGGCTGCACCAGTGGGAGGAGGCCCAGCGGCCAGTCAAGAGCAGCCAGGACTCAGCCTCCATGTTGGAGGCCGTAGGGGCTAAGAGGGGAGTTTGATTCTCAGGTGTTCTGTGTGAAAGTGGGCTTGGGAAGGCCAGAAGCGTGTTTTCAAGAGAAGCTGGAAATCTGTTTTGATGAGATTTCCACATACAAGCACATACATAGCTGGGGAATGCGGGAGACCTGGTTAGGGATCAGCTTTGGGAGGTAGGAGCTGCCTAGCCCCTGGCATCGTTATGGAAATTGATTGAGTCCTCGTCCCCAGGATGCAAACAGGGTGAGACTGGCCTCCTGTTTTAGACACATTGAAGGGTATTCTGGTAATGTGCAACCGTAGACAAGTTTCCCCTTAGGAAGGGGTCTTGGTGAAATTGCATTATGCACCTAAGCCCATCTTCATGCAAATTGAAGAGGGAGCTGGGCTTGCTGCCTGATCCGGGATGCCAAGGGCTGAGGTGCAGGTCATGCCCACTTCAGCAGGACAGGGTGGCACACACCTGTAAGCCCAGCTACTTAGGAGGCAAAAACAAACAAACCGAAAAACCTACCTACCTGGCAAGATTGCTGGGAGGTTGAAATGAGATACTATGCATCAGTGTCTACCAGTCTGTCAGTCACCTGCGTATCTGTGTCTCTGTGTGCTTCGAACAGAGCCTGGTGGGCCACAAAGGGGGAAACATGCACTTGGGGTCTCTTGTAAGTGCTGACTTCGGCCCGTGGCCATTCTCCCCTTTGCCTCTGTATGTGTGCACATATGTGTGTGTGCACACGTGCAGATCTGTGTTGGACTCATGCATATTTTTGAGTTAGAATGTAAACCACTGAAAGCAGAACATGTGAACCCCATGCCCTGGCATGGTGGGCTCACCAGAGGGCAGAATATGGTGGCCTTGGGCAGGCCCTGACCATAGTACTGCCAAGGTCATCACTTACTCATCTGCAGCCTCAGAGCACCCCTGCTTGCCCATAGGCCAGCCTTCATACTCAGCCCAGCTCTGATTTGCTCAGTGGAGAGAGCTGAACTGAACTTGGCAGCTGACTGGGCGTCACAGGAACAGGAGGGGATCAGGGGATCATGGGCCATCAGGAGCGGGCATACCAGGTCAGGCAGTTAGGTTCTTTGCACAGTCCCCCAGAAAACTTGGTGGGAAGGGTGCACTGGCCTCTGTGAGTGGCTATGATGTGAGCAGCAGGTACTGGAATGTTCCGAGGGCTTATTGTTTTTGATGACGTGTTTGTATCTTTAAAGGCTAGGACAGATACCAATCTCAGAGAAGGAGTCTTACGGAACGTCAGGAGGGAATTGATGGAGGACATGGGGTCCTTCAAAAATACACAAGTGGGGTCTTTTGGGGGACAGCTTGCCAAAGTGCAGTCCTTATATTTGGCATCTGCTGAGGTTCCTGGGAGGAAGGACTAAGGCCTGAAGCAAGGGACGGGCTCGGTGGTCTAATCACCTTCCCTGCATCTGCAGAGTAGCCTCCTAGTTCCCAGGGCTTCACATCTGCCACTCCTCAGGCCTGGTCTCATTGCATGCCCAGTCCAGCCTCACTCCAACTTCTTGGCCCAATCTCCCTTCCCCTTCCTCATAGTAAATTCATCCTTGCAGGCCCAGTGCCCATTCGAGTTCCTCTTGAAGCTTCCCCCAACCTCCCAATGCTGAAGGTGCTCCCTCTTCGGACCTCTCCTGGGCCCCTTCTGTAGCAGGACTGGGTTGTCTGAGGCAAGTCTCACCCTCCTTGAGGCTGTAAGCTCCCAGAGGTGGAGGCAGGGTTTCACCTGTGTCTGTAACGCAACTCTCTCCCCTCCAGCACTCAGCACTTTTGTCTAACTGGTGTTCCACCTGGAGTGAATGAAGGGAAGAGCCATCTAAGGCCGAGGGGAAAGGAGGATCCTTGGATGGTGCTTTCTCTCTGGTCAGGGTCCTCAGCTTCCTGTTCTTCCTCTGGGGTGTTCCCCTGGTGCACTGGGACTCTCCTGACTCAGGTTGGAGCCATGGCTGGAGTCTTTCCTACTCCTGCCCTTTCTGGTCCCACTGTGCAGAGTAGTTCCTCTGAAACAAACAGGGAAGCTCACGCAGGGCAGAGGGGCTCTTAGGTAAACCTGGGGTGGGAGGATCCTGGAGAGCTTCCTGGAGGAGGTGACACCCAGCTGGGTATTGGAGGATGAGTAAGGGGTAGGCAGGTGAGGTTGGGGATGCTCAGTTAGGCTTCAGCGATGCGTCAGGACCTCATGAAGGGCAAGATGTAGGAGAGGACCCTGCCAGTGGGTTGCATCAGAAAGGACAGATGGGCAAGAAAAGACATGAAGTGGGGAGTGGTGAGGAGGGCACAGTTTTGCCAGCTCTGAAGGTGGTGTCTGGCTTGTGGAGAGGAGGCCTCGTGGTAGTGCTGACCCCATTTATGCCTTCCCACACCAAGTTGTCACCGTTACTTGATGTGACTCACTGAAGCGGTACTTTCTGTCATGCAGACCTAACATGGCAGAGCCTCGGGCTGCTTACTTTTGGCCTAAGGTGGTGAGGATTCTACTTGGTATCTTAAACTGATGGCAGTAATATGGATGGAAGCCCCTGCCTGGACTGGCCCATGGTAGCTGCTCATTGTTAGCGGTATCTTTTGGATCTCCTCCAGCATAAGTTGCTCCTTTCAGGCATGCACTTTTTTTTTTTTTTTTCTGACGGAGTCTTACTCCGTCGCCCAGGCTGGAGTACAGTGGCACAATCTCAGCTCACTGAACCTTCCACCTCCCAGGTTCAAGCAATTCTCCTGCCTCAACTTCCAGGGTAGCTGGGACTACAGGCGTGTACCACCACACCTAGCTAATTTCTTTGTATTTTTAGTAGAGACGGGGTTTCACCGTGTTAGGATGGTCTCAATCTCCTGACCCCGTGATTCACCTGCCTTGCCCTCCCGAAGTGCTGGGATTATAGGCGTGAGCCACTGCCCCGGCCGCATGCACATTATTCTATAAGCAGACCTGTTGGGAAGTGACATTTTCCTGCCATAATTTGCACAGAGGCCAACAAGAATGGTTTCAAGGGGTCAGCCTGCCAAGGCAACCATGGGCCCGTGTGTATGGGACAAGTCCAGTCCTTGGAGCCAGATGAGACCTAGGGGAGAGGTGGAAGCCGTCACCTTAGCTCCCTCATCGGGGGAGTGACACTCCTCTGCAGCTTGAAATAAGGGGCAAGGGGGAAGTCCATGGCCCACAGAAGGGTGCTTCATCAATGGTAGTAAGGATGATCATCAGCCATATTATGGTACAGATGGGAAAACTGAGGCTCAAGAAAGAGAGAGGAAGTTTTCAAGATCACATAGGCAGAAGTCAGACCAAAGCCTGCACACCCAGCATTTAACCACTTGAATGGATGGTCAAGGGGAAGACTATGACCTGCGGACCTGCCGAACTCTTGAGGGGCCTGGCCTGAGTGGAGGCCACAGTGGGCGGGGCTGGGGACTCACTTTCTGGGGCAGAACCTCAGCCTGGGGAATACAGAGAGGTGATCTGGGGGATTCCTTGTCATTAGAAAGAGGCTAAATGCCAGAGGGAGGGCTCAAATGTTTGAATGCTTTTGAGGCAGAGTGAAGAGCAGTAAATGGTAAGAGAAGATAGAATGTGTCTTTTCTATTAGGCAGAAAATCTGGCCGACAGTGTCTCTCAGTCACTCACTCTGTCCCAGCAGCTGCGTGGGGCACACAGTGTCCACGGCCAGGTGACAGGCACCCAGCCCGGAGGGGATGGGGGTGGCAGAGCCTGGCTTGCTTCGTCCCCAGGCCAGCTCCCTCTGACCCTGCATGCTGATCCCGTCCCGTGAAGGAGGGGAGGACTGGCATGGTTTGAGAATGTGCACAGAGCTTGAGGACAGAGGCACGTAGGAGTCCATGAGCTCTGAGGAAAGGCACTGCCAGTGGGCAGGGATCCTGGCAGAGGGCCTGATGTGGGCAGGCAGCTATGGGGTGGATGGTGGGGGGCTGTATGTAAGGGTGTCCTAGGTAAGGGGAACAGCATGTTGGGTGTGCCAGGAAGGCAGCACGCCTGTGTGCATGTGAGTGTCACTGTGTGAGGGGCAGGCCTGCAGGTAGGGTGGGCAAGAGCTCGAGGAAGGAGGGGAAGAGAAGGGGGAGAGGTGCACAGAGCAGGCTTCCCCCAGTGCTTTTATTGACTACGCAGAAGCCCCCCTCAGCAAACAGGCTTCCTGCCAACCCTGAGCCCCTGGGTAGCGAGGGGGCAGTTGTGCTGGACTGGAAGGGCCTGGAGAGGAAAGAGGGTCATGATGGGGAAGTGCAGCAGAGAAAAGGAGACCCTCGTGGGCCAGGCACCAGCTCTGTGCTTGTGGCTGCTCCCTGTGCCACAGCATGCCCAGTGACAGTGAGGAAGGTATTGACAGTGTGAGTGATGATGAGGCTGGGACAGGCCCGGCTTTCCCAACCAGGCCGTCAAGGTTCTTTGCCACTGGTGGCCCCAAGGAGCCTGAAGAACACAGTGTGCTCTCCAGGGAGCTGGTTCATTTGGCATTCACAGGTTGGCGTGCAGAACTGCTGTGGGCTTACTGGGTACCTCACGCAGATGAGAAAAGGACGCCTCCTCTTCAAGACCCTTTACCCCTACTTATTTTTTATTTAATTATTTTTGACACAGAGCCTTGCTCTAGAGGCTCCCAGGCTGGAGTTTCATGGCGCAATCCTGGCTCACTGCAACCTCTGCCTCCCAGGTTCAAGCTAATCTCCTGCCTCAGTCTCCCGAGTAGCTGGGATTGCAGGTGCCTGCCACCACGCCTGGCTAACTTCTGTATTTTTAGAAGAGATGCGGTTTCACCATGTTGGCCAGGCTGGTCTTGAACTCCTGACCTCAAATGATCCACCCGCCAAAGTGCTGGGATTACACGTATGAGCCAAATCCTCCCAAAGTGCTGCGATTCCAGGTGTGAGCCACCACGCCCGACCCCTACCTCTACTTATTTGTAAACTACTGTAATATACTGATTCATCAGAACAATACTCTTCCATTTGCTGGATTTGCATTGTAATAAAAATAAATCTATAGTGTCTGTTGTGATTGGCACTTCCTACAGCTGTGCAGTGTACAACCTGCTCAACCATATGCAACAGCCCTGTCAATGAAACATTTATTAGGAATAATATTTGATGGGTCCTAAGGGTAGCACAATGACCACTGTTGCCTCTGGGCAAAGAGAGAGAGGACCACCTGGGTGCCAGGCTAAGACAGGTGACCTGAAGGGGGCCAAAGTGGGAGCAGGGCTTAGAGACTGAGTGAAAAGTTCTCAGGGTTGCTAGTGAAATGGGGAGAGGGGCCTGAGTCTGGCTGCATGGGGTTGAGCTGAAGCTGAGGGCCCCCTCCTGCCGCCAGCTGGGACTGAGGGGTTTGCTGGATGGACATCTTCCTCTGACCTCTTCAGGGAGTGTTCTGTAGGGCACAGCCATGCCCACTGCAGATTCATTCTTCTGGCACCTGGTTTTCCTATAAAGTGCCAGTCAGCTCAAACCAGCAGCAGCATCTGATCAAGTAGACGAGCAATGTGAATAAAGATGAAGTTACGGGCTTTGGGCTGCCAAAGATAAATTTCCTTTTATGTCCTGTTTCCCTGTGACGTGTGTGTTGAGCAATGATTTCTGACGCACATCTTCAGAAATAGCAGCTGCTCACCCTGGGTGGTGTGTCGAGGTGGAAGGAGGCCACGGACTTGGGAACAGAACCCCACCTGGACAGCACCCCGGGGTGCCTGCCGCGTGCTGGCCTGGCACGTCCATCAGCCTTTCAGCCATAGGTGGGCTGGTTAGAAGACAAGTGTCTTTCCTGAGAGGTTAGAACTGACCGCTGGTCAGGCCCACTGGGTACATCCCTCTACCCAGGATATTTTTACACTAGAAGCAGCATAGTTTGTACGGGACAGGGCCCCTGGAACGTGACTCTTAGTTCACTAATCGTTTGGTAACTGCCCATCTGCCTGGCAAAATCCCTTCCCCAATCCCACTGCTCACCTGTCCCACAGCACACATGATTTGTTTTTGGTCAGGCTTTCTGAGATTCAGCAGGGCCAGTCCTCTGTGCCCTGGGCATTCATGATTTTTAAGGGTTATTTACTGTTTAGAGAACAATTCCAGATATTCAAGAGCCATTATCCCTTTGCCACTGTTTTTAGGTCTCTATTTTTGGTCAATATTTTTCCTTTATACAAACATCCTTTTAATATCATTGAAATCCAAAAAAAAAAACAAAAACCATTTTCACATGGCTATACGGCATAAGCACTTTCCCACGCTATTGCGGGCTTTGTGTTTATTCGTTGGAAGGCTGTGGAATGCCTTTTCCTTCTGTTAGACATTTAGGTTCTTCCCAGATCGTCACTGTAGCCAACTGCTGCCTGAGCATCTTTGGCATGTAAAGTTTTTCCTTTGTGTTTCTTTCCTAGACACATTCCCAATAATGTGATCACTGAGTCAAAGGGTGTGAATGCTTCCCTCTGGCAGCCCCCATCACCCTTGGCAAGAGTGTTCTAGTTCATGATGCTTGTGGTGAGTGTGGACAACTCCTTTCTGTAAGTGTTCCTACATTAGACCTCTGTCGTTCTGAGAGATTATTCTTTAGCCAGTATAATGTGCCTTGTTCGTGTTTTAACTTACAATTGACTAACCAAAAAGCGTGAAGTGTCCTCACCAGTTCAGTTATTATTTGTTGTCACCCTTTGATGGCTTGTCAGCTGTACCGTCTCCTGCCATTGTGTGGAAAACCAAAGGGAAGCATTATAAATGGAGTTGGTTTATGTTGTGTGTGGCTGGAACCCAAGCCAGACAGCACTTCTTGCGACCCTGGCACCGATCCACTGTCCTTGGTGGTTGCAGTTCAGAGAAGTGGTCCCTGGAACTGTCATCCCCTAGCAGATCCTGCTTCTTGACTAGTGGGGCCAAGTGCAAAATGAAAATACAGTGCCCCTTGCAAAAATTGTTGAGGGTTTCAAGACAGCAATAGCTGAGAATTAAACCAAGGGTGAGGCCCTTCTGAATTGGGGCCGTGATGCTGGCACTGCCCCCGTTCTCTGGAGTTACCTAGTGGGAAGTGGCTCAGTTGACTGTACTGAATCCACTCTTTCGCTTTCCCAAGGGACACTCCAGATGCAGGCCTCCAGTCCAAGCATGGGTGAGAGTCTGATGGGGGCCACCATGGCCATCAGCAGCCCCCATCCTGCTGTGCTGATCAGCGCTCAAAGTCAGCACCACAGGAGAACCTGTTAACCACCCTCTTGGATCTTCTCAGCCCAAAGTTAACTGCCTTCTCCCATGGCCATTTCTGCACCTACTTTGACCTCACCCTGACCCCTGGCAGCTCTTTCTGGTAATGATGTGACCTCTCTCCTGCTCCCTTTTGCCTGCTTTGGCCAAACAGAACAAGTGACCAAGAAGCATCTCACTGTCCTGGGACACGCTGGGCACCGTTTCCAGTGTGAGCATTCATCTTTGTTCTGCCCACTTCACTCCCACTGTCCCCCTCTGCCCTTTGGCCCTTGCCCCCTTCTTATAAGCCCTGGCCTGGGAGGAGCTTCTGCTTGTATTGTGCAAAGCAGGTAATCCAAGTGGCTGCAGATAGCTGCTTGCAGTTGGAGTCATCGTTTGGACTTGCTCTTAATCGGAAATGCCAGGCTTTCTCTGATCACAGTCATTGGACTCCTTGCAGACTGCAGAGTTTCCTTGCAGGGTATGAACTTCTCAGGGGCCTCTGAAACATGCTGGCCATTCTCATTGGATTAGATGGATTTTCACAGAAGGAAGAGGATGTGACCCCTGGTGCCAGGGCCGGGCAGTGGCACACTGCAGGGGGGCTGGGGCTGAGTTCCCAGCCAGCTGCAACAACAGGAGCTGCATTCCAGGAGTGTCTCCCTGTGAACTGCATAGAGTTTAGAGCTTTTTTTTTTTTTTTTTGAAATGGAGTTTCGCTCTTGTTGTCCAGGCTGGAGTGCAGTGGCACAATCTCGGCTCACTGCTACCTCCACCTCCCAGATTCAAGTGATTCCCCTGCCTCAGACTCCTCAGTAGCTGGGATTACAGGCATGCGCCACCACACCTGGCTGATTTTGTATTTTTAGTAGAGACAGGGTTTGTCCATGTTGGTCAGGCTGGTTTCGAACTCCTGACCTCAGGTGATCTGCCCACCTTGGCCTCCCAAAGTACTGGGATTACAGGCATGAGCCACCGTGCCTGGCCAAGTTTAGAGCTTTTTTAAATAGCCCTTGGCTTGATTTAGCATTTACTCTCGTGGGAAATGTGGCCATATATACTTGTGTTCTTTTCCCACATTTTTCGAAGTTTGAATCAGAAAGGTGTCAATGTGCAAGTTCTCACATTGAGTTGAGACGGATTCAGTCACTCTTATGAAAGAAAATGTTACAGCCATAGACTCCTAGACTGTCACCATCAGATGGGGTCTTAGAGATGATTTACCAAACCCCTATGGTACAGACAAGGAAACTGAGGCCTAAAAACATACAACTGTACAACTAGGAAGGCATGGAGCCAGCAGTCCACTGTTAGAGATTAGAGGACATAATCCCAAATCATCACCATTTGGCAATTAAAATAATTCATAACATTTTTTCCTGGTTACCAAGTTAGTTCATGCTCATTGTAGAAAATCCAGTAGGGAAAAAAAAGCATCTAGAAGAAAATTAAAAATAACTGTAATTCTGCTGCAGAGATAACCACAAATAATGCTAGTTACTTACTGTACCTGGAGAGCCTGGGCCATACACCTACATGTGTGACTGATGTCTGCTTGTCCCTTGATCTGTCACCCTGAACCTCAGCTGGTTTGAGGTCCCTCCCTTGATTTTGTAGATGTGGGAGCTGAGACATGGAGACAGAATTTGCCTGGTCACACAGCCACAGTAAACAGACCCAAAGCCAGCCACTAGTCTTACCATATACCGGAACCAGGATTTTACAGCATTTTAAATTGTGTTGAGAATTGAAAACAGTATCTCATTATTGGATGAGTATATCTTTGCTTTCTATTGGGTTTGAATTTTTTTCTTCTAGTATATTAGCCTCTTGCAGGTCTGTGGCTGCTTCATCTTGTGCTAGTTGTGTCTAGCATCACACCTGAACCATGGTGATAGGATTATTGTAGTTGAAAAGCATGTTTTCTATGGTAGGGCAGATCTTCCCTTATCAGTGTATTTTTTTCCCCAACACTGTTACGCAAGATTTCAAACAGAGAAAAGCTGCATGAATTGTATAATCAACACTTGTATACCCACCACATAGATTCTACCAATGACATTTTATTATGTTTGCTTTATCATCATTTATCCTTCCGTACATTCCTCTATGCGACCGTCAGTTTAGCCATCTCCTTTTTTTTTTTTTTTTTTTTTTGAGATAGGGTCTTGCTCTGTCACCCAGGCTGCTGGAGAGCAGTGGAATGATCATAGCTCACTGCAGCCTCAAACTTCTGTGCTCATGTGATCCTCCTGCTTCAGCCCCCCAACTCCATTCATTTTTATTGCCATATAATATTCCATTGTATGAGTATATATGTAACATTTATCCACTCATCAGTTGATGGACATTTGGGCTATTTCTATTTTGGAGCTATTATAAATAATTCTGCTACGAAGACTTGTGTATTAACTTTTGTGTGATGTATGTTTTCTCCATTCTTGGTTATATACCAAGGAGTGGGATTGCTGGGTAACATGGTTTAACTTTTGAGAAACGGCTCAACTGTTTTTCAGAGTGACTGCACCATTTTACATTACCACAAGGAATGTATTAGGGTTCCAGTTTCTCTAAATCCTTGCTAACAAATGTTATTTTCTGGGTTTTGTCTGTTTTTAAATCACTATCCTCCTAGAGTGTGAAGTAGCATTTCATTGTGGTTTTGTTTTGCATTTCCCTAATAACTAATAATGTTGAGCATCTTTTGGCCATTTGTATATCTTCTTTGAAGACATGCCTATTTAAATCCTTTGCCTATTATTTACTTTGGTTGTCTTTTTATTGTTGTATGAGTTATTTATATATTCTGGATACAAGTCCCTTATCAGATATATGATTCAGAAATATTTCCTCCTATTCTATGGATTGTCTTTTTTTTTTTTCCTTTTTTGAAGTGGAGTTTCACTCCCGAGCACAGGCTGGAGTGCAGTGGCACAATCTCGGCTCACTGCAACCTTCACCTCCAGGGTTCAATTGATTCTCATGCCTCAACCTCCTAAGCAGGTGAGACTACAGGCACATGCCACCATGCCTGACTGATTCTTATATTTTTAGTAGAGATGGGTTTCATCATGTTGGTCTGGCTGGTCTCGAACTCCTGATCTCAGGTGATCTGTCCGCCTCGGTCTCCCAAAGTTCTGGGATTACATCATGACTGACCTATCTTTCATTCTTGATAGTATCATTTGCAGCACAATTTTTTTTTTTTTTTTTTTTTGAGATGGAATCTCGCTTTTGTTGCCCAGGCTGGAGTGCAATGGCGTAATCTTGGCTCACCACAATCTTCACCTCCCGGATTCAAGTGATTATCCTGGCTTAGCTTCTCGAGTAGCTAGGATTACTGGCATGCGCTACCACACCTGGCTTATTTTGTATTTTTAGTAGAGACGAGGTTTTCCTATGTTGGTCAGGCTGGTCTTGAACTCTCAACCTCAAGTGATCTGCCTGCCTTGGCCTCCCAAAGTGCCGGGATTACAGGTGTGAGCCACCATGCCCAGCCAGCACAAAAATGTTTAATATTGATGTCTAATTTATCTATTTTTTTTGTTTTGTCATCTGTGCTTTTATAATATCTAAGAAACCATTATTTAATTCAAATTCAAGAAGATTTACTTGTGTGTTTCTTCTAGGAATTTTATAGTTTTAGTTCTTGCATTTAGATCTATGATTCCTTTTAATTTTTTTATATAGGGTAAGGTTGGGATCCAACTTCATTCTTTTGTGTGCTGTCCCACCACCATTTGTTGAGAATACTTTTCTCTCCCCATTTAACTGTCTCAGCACCCTTGTTGAAAATCAACCAACCATAAATGTGAAGGTTAATTTCTGGGTTTCCAGTTCTATTCCAGTGATCTGTATGTCTATCCTTATGCCTTCGCCACACTTTCATAGACACTGTTAATTTGCATGTAGTTGAATGTATCACTCTTTATAGATAGGATCTTTTATATTTCTGCGTGGAGACCACAGTGATATTTTCTAATATTTTCTCCTGAAAAGTTTTCAAGTTTCATACTGAAGTCCTTAATGTATCCAGAATTGATTTTTGTATGCGTATGTAAATGATATGAAATATGTAGTTAATTTTCTTTTTCTTTTTGCTTTTTCTTTTTTTAAGATACAAAGTCTCATTTTGTTGCCTGGAGTGCAGTGGCGTGACCATGGCTCACTGCAGCCTCAACCTCCCCATCTCAAGCAATCCTCCCACCTCAGCCTCCCAAGTAGCTGGGACTACAGGCATGTGCCACCACTCCCAGCTAATTTTTTTTTTTTTTTTTTTTTTTTGTAAACATGGGATTTTGCTATGTTGCCTCGGCTAGTTTTGAACTCTTGGCCTCAAGTGATTCTCCTGCCTTGGCCTTCCAAATGCTGGGATCACAGGCATGAGCCACCATGCCCAGCCATTAATTTTATTTTTCTGATGTGGTCAAACAGGTAGCTCAGTGCTATTTATTGAACAGTTTCTTTTTTCTCCTCTGATCTCTACGTCTTCTGGCAACTGTCAGGAGTTCTGCATATGCTTGGGTCTTTTTGGGGCGCTCTCCCTCATTTCACAGAACAATTCTTTCCCCTGCTTTAGTACCACAGTGTCTTAAGTACTTTGTAATATAGTTTGATATTTTATAGTTCAGGTCCCCCTGCTTGCTTATCAGGGTTATTCCTGTTTTAGAAATGGGAAAACAGGCCGGGCGCGGTGGCTCAAGCCTGTAATCCCAGCACTGTGGGAGGCCGAGGCGGGTGGATCACGAGGTCAAGAGATCGAGACCATCCTGGTCAACACGGTGAAACCCCGTCTC
>NW_016107573.1:1855391-1866948 GCF_001604975.1 Cebus imitator | reverse complement strand
AAAGAGGTTATGTCCCAAGCCATAATGCAAGTGACTGGCAGAGCCCGGCTGGTTTGAACTTGGGCAGGCTATATACCCCTAGACTCTGAACTCCGCATCCCTCGATGGCAAATGCATACAAAGCTATTTGTTGCTGGTTCACGCTTGCTCCACTGGCCAACAGTTGGAGACCTTTCCTCCCTCCTTTTCTTTGCCTGGCAAAAGGAAGACAAATTTTTATTGCAACCGCCTGAATATCGTACTTAATTAACCTGCTGCTGCCGCTAAACCAGATATTTCTGAGAAAGTATCTCAAAGATATTTACCGCTAAGTTGATGCCCTGGGGCAACCTATCAGGCAAAGGTGCCCATGCAGGTGTGGTCCAGTGAAGAGCTGGTGGAGCGAGCAGGACGCAGCAGGACAGGTAGCCCCAGGATCAGCAGACACAGCAGGCAATTGGGAAGGAAGTTCCAGAAGCTCCAAGAGGTAATAATCACTGGAGTTCTGGTTGATGTTGGTCAGAAATAAGGAGGCTTGGGGACTTGGCAGCCTTTAGGGACTGCCACCTGTGTCCTTAGTGCCTTATGTAGTAGCTGGCACACAAGAGGTTCTCAGTCAACCCTTGTTAAGTGGGTGAATGTGATTAAAGAAGCAATTTAACAGATGGAAGATGCTAAATTGGGCCTGGAATGGTGGCTCATGGCCGTAATCCCAGCACTTTGAGAGGCCGAGGTGGATGGATCACCTGAGGTCAGGAGTTCAAGACCAGCCTGGCCAACATGGTGAAACCCCATCTCTACTAAAATACAAAAAAAATTAGCTGGGCTTGGTGATGTATGCCTGTAATCTCAGCCATTTGGGAGGCTGAGGCAGGAGAACCGCTTGAACCTGGGAGGTGGAGGTTGCAATGAGCCAAGATCACACCACTGCACTGCAGCCTGGGCAACAAGAATGAAAACTCCATCTCAACTTTTTCTTTTTTTTTCTTTTTTATTTTTCCTCTTCTGATTGTAGAAAACTCCATCTCAAAAAACAAAAAGATTCTAAATCGAATTGTGTTTGCTGGCTGTCATCAGTCAGTACTGAGCAGTGCAGTGTGCTGGGGACCAGGAGATAGTTCTCACCCAAGTGCTAGTGTAAATAGTTTGCCCTTGGCTGGATGCAGTGGCTCACACCTGTAATCCCAGCACCTGAGAGGCCAAGGCAGGCAGATCACTTGAGCCCAGGAGTTCGATACTAGCCTGGCCAATATGGCAAAACTCCATCTCGACAAAAAAAAAAAAAATACAAAAATTAGCCAGGTGTGGTGGTGTGTGCCTGTAATCCCAGCTACTAGGGAGGCTGAGGCAGGAGAAACACTTGAAACTGGGAGGCGGAGGTCGCAGCGAGCTGAGACCATGCTACTGCACTCCAGCCTGGGCAACAGAGCAAGACTCTGTCTCCAAAAAAAAAAAAAAAAAAAAAAAAGTTTGCCTTTAACCCTAATGGACCTTGGCTTCCTTATCTGTTCCACAGCAGGTAGAGAAGTGGTTATTTGTGCCCATGCAATGATGCAGAAGCATGGAAGACCACCGAGACCCCTTTTGCCGGGGGCCCCCTTGTCCCTGTGAGAAGGAAGTGGACCCTGCTACCCAGTAGTGCTGTGTGCTGGTTTATAGGCACAGCTTGTGGCTTCCAAGAGTCTGCACTGTGTGAGGAAGAAACTATTGCAGAAGAAAGATGCCTCTACCTTTCTCTTGGTGCCTGGCTCAGAAAGAATGGAGTCCCTTGTCATTTCAAATGGCATTTCCTAGAATCTGGGTCACCCTGCAACTCCCTGAGCATGTGTGGCTCTGAGCTCTGCCCTTGTTTGCCAGCTGCTGAGGCTGCGATTGTGATGTGGTTCTAGGCAGGTTCAGGGTGAGCAGAAACCAGGGTGTGACAGGGCGATGCAAGCCACAGAAGGAGACAGGACCTAAGGCTGACGAGGGCTCAGTCTTGATGCCAGCATTGTCTTGGTTGCTTCCTTAGCAGCCCTCAAGACTCTGCTTCTTACACATTGATTGGGCATGTGAACCCTCTTTAGAATAATGTAGGTCTTAATTTTTCCAAGCTCACATGTGCTTTTTGTGAAAGAGCATCTTCGTTATTTTTAGCGAATGCTTTGTGTGTGCCAAAAACTATGCTGTGCTTTTTATGTACATTGTCAAATTTAATTTCTTTCAACCCCTGAGGTACATATTTTTTTATTCTGATTTTAGAGAGGAAGAAACTAGACACAGTAAGATGAAGTCATTTGGTAAAGATAGAACTGTGAGTTTTAGCAAGCCAGAGTCCGCCCTCTTAGGATCTAGACCTTGTCAGGATCCCTTGTGTGGCACCAAGCTGCCCAATTTAGAGGGTCCCAGCAACAGCCTCATGAAGATCCCAAGCACACAGTTGTAGCATGAAAGGGACTGGAAGGTTAAATGTGCTTCTCTTCCAACTTGTGTTCCAGTGTTTGGAGTCCCTGGGGATGTGATTGCATAATACTGTTAATTCCCTGAGGATACGAACCAGGGCTGATTCATATCTATGAAATAATTGTAAAAATCGAGGAAAATATGAGGAAATTAAAGTATATAAACCCATAAAACAAATACTTTAGTGTACTTTTGTGTATTTCTTTTTTTTTTTTTTTTTTTTTTAGTCCTCACTCTGTCACCCATGCTGGAGTGCAATGGTATGCTCTCAGCTCACCGCAACTTCTGCCTCCCGGGTTCAAGCAATTCTCCTGCCTCAGCCTCCCAGGTAGCTGGTATTACAGGTGCATGCCACCACACCCGTCTAATTTTTGTATTTTTGAGTAGAGATGGGGTTTCACCACATTGGTCAGGCTGATCTCGAACCCCTGACCTTGTGATCTGTCCGCCTCAGCCTCCGAAAGTGCTGGGATTACAGGTGTAAGCCACCACGCCCGGCGTGTATTTCTTTTTCTTACGTTATTTTATTGGCTGGAACCTCCAGTACAACGTTAAATAGAGCGATGACGGCGGAAATCCTTGCCATGTACCCAGTCCTGGGGGAGAACATCCAGTCTTTCACCATTAAGTATGATGTGTACTATACATTTTTCACAGATCCCTTATCAAGTTGAGGAAGTTCCCTTTTATTCCTAGTTTGCTGAGAGATTTTATGATGAATAGATGTTGAATTTTGCCCAGTGCTTTTTTTCTGTGCTTATTAAAATTATTGTCACTTGGATTTCTTTTCTTTAGTCTGTTAATATAGTGAATTACTTTGATTTTTATATGTTGGCCCCACCCTCAAGGTTTTTTTTCTCGTTCACTGGCTCTGGAATAGAGTTTGAAGATGTACATTTCTAACAAGTTCCCAGATGATGCTGATCCGGGGATTATAGTTTGAGAACTACTTGTTTAAAGAGATGGGAGTGAGACGGGTGGGGAGTGGCAAAAACTCAGTTAGCAGCTTGGGTTGAGACTTAGCTCTGTCCCTTACCAGATGTGTGCAAGTAACATAGCCTTTCCAAACCTGTGTCTTATCTGTAAAATGGGATTGATAATAAGGTGAGAAGTGAAAGAGCTGGTAATGGGGAAATAACTCAGAATAGTATCTGGCACAAAGTAAATGCTTAATAAATCTTACCTATTTGTTTCTGTATGGTGGGTGGGAGGGCTTAATGAGATAATTAATGTAAAGCCCTGGCACATGCAAAGTGCTGCATACATGCTAGTTTTATTTTTTTATTATTTTTTTAAAAACAGCTTTCTTGAGATATAATTCATATACCATATAATTCATTTAAAGTGTACAATGTGGGTCGGGCATTGTGTCTTACACCTGTAGTCTCAGCAGTTTGGGAGGCCCAGGTGGGTATATCACTTGAAGTCAGGAGTTCAAGACTAGCCTGGCCAACATGGTGAAACCCCGTCTCTACTGAAAATACAAAAACTAGCCGAGTATTGCGGCGGGCACCAGTAATCCCAGCTACTTGGGGGTCTGAGGAACAAGAATCCCTTGAACCTGGGAGGCAGAGGCTGCAGTGAGCCAAGATTGCGTCACTGTACCCCAGCTGGGCGACAGAGTGAGACTCTATCTCAAAAAAAGAAAAACACCCAAAAAATAAAAAAATATATAAAGTATACAACATCTTGTACTATATTTCCGGGGATAGGCAAACCATCATTACACTCAAATTTAGAACATTTTTATCCCTCCTGAAAGAAACCTTAGACCCGTTAGCAGTCATTCCCCATTTCTCCCCACCCCTCAACCCTGAGCAACTGCTGATTTACTTCTGTCTCTACAGGTTTGCCTGCCTTGGACATGTCATACAAATGAAACCATATAATATACAACTTTTGTGACTAGCTTCTTTCAATTAGCATAATGTTTTCAGAGCTTAAGTGTGTTCCTGCATATATCAGTGCCTCACTCCTTTGTACTGTTGAGTAACATCCCATTATGTACATACAGGCATACCTTGGAGATACTGCAGATTCAGTTCCAGGTAAAGCAAATAAAGCAATAGGTGCATCACATGAATTTTTTGGTTTCCTGATGCATGTACAAGTTATGTTCACATTATATTGTAGTCTAGCAAGCATGCAATAGCATTATGTCTAAAAAACAATGTATATGCCTTAAATTTAAAATAGTTCATTGTAGGCCTGCATGGTGGCTCACACCTCTCATTACATTGGTTTGGGGGGCTGAGGCAGAAGGATCAGGGGCCAAGAGTTTGAGACTAGCCCAGGCAACAGAGAGAGATCTTGTCTCTACAAAAAGCAATAACAAAAAATTAGCTAAGCGTGGTGGCATGCACCTGTAATCCTGACTACTTGGGAGGCTGAGGGCATATCCCTTGAGCTCAGGAGTCTGAGGCTGCAATGAGCTAATGATCACACCATTGCACTCCAGTCTGGGGGACAGAGCAAGACCCTGTCTCAAAACAACAACAACAAAAGAACAAAAACAATCTTTATTGCTAAAAACGGAATCATCTGAGCCTTTAGCCAGTTTTTTTTGCTGGTGGAGGGTCTTGCCTTGATGTTGATGGCTGGTGACTGATCTGCGTGGTGCTTGCTGAAGGTTGGGGTGGTTGTGGCAGTTTCTGAAAATAAGGTAAAAGAAATTTGCCACATCAGTCTACTTTCTCTTTCACAAAAGATCTCTCCGTAGCCTGTAATGCTGTTTGATGGCGTTTTATCCACAGTAGATCTTTCAAAACTGGAGTCAATTCTCCCAAACCCTGCGACTGCTTTGTCAGCTACGTTTATGTAATATTCTAAATCCTTCGTTATCATTTCAACAATGTTCACAGCATCTTCACCCAGATTAGATTCCATCTCAAGAAACCACTTTGCTTATCTGTACGAAGCAACTCCTCATTCATTCAAGTTTTGTCATGAGTCAATTAAATCTTTCTTCCTTTCTTTCTTTTTTGATGAGTCTGGCTCTGTTGCCCAGGCTGGAGTGCAGTGGTACAATTTCAGCTCACTGCAACCTCTGCCTTCTTGGTTCAAGCAATTCTTGTGCCACAGCCTCCCAAGTAGCTGGGATTATAGGCGTGTGCCACCACACCCAGTTAATTTTTTTTTTTTTTCTTTTAGTAGAGATGGGATTTCAGCATGCTGGCCAAGTGATCCACCCGCCTTAGCCTCCCAAAGTGCTGGGATTACACATGGGAGCCACTGCGCCCAGCCAGCAATTCAGTTACATCCTGAGGTTCCACTTCTAATTCTCTTTTTTTTTTTTTTTTTGGAGACAGAGTCTTACTCTGTCGCCAGGTGCCAGGCTGGAGTGCAGTGGCACAATCTTGGCTCACTGCAATCTCTGCCTCCTGGATTCAAGCAATTCTCCTGCCTCAGCCTCCCAAGTAGCTGGGACTACAGGCGCACACCACCATGCCCAGCTAATTTTTATATATTTTTTAGTAGAGACGGGGTTTCACCATGTTGGCCAGGGTAGTCTCGATCTCTTGACCTCATGATCCGCCCACCTCAGCCTCCCAAAGTCCTGGGATTACAGGCGTAAGCCACTGCACCCGGCCTCCATTTCTAATTCTGATTCTCTTGCTATTTCTACTACTTTTGCAGTTACTTCCTCCGCTGAAATCTTGAACCCCTCAAAATCATCCTAGAGGGTTGGAATCAACTTCTTCCAAACTTCTGTTAATGTTGATATTTTGACCTCCTCTCATGAATCACTAATGTTCTTAATGGCATCTAGGATGGTGAATCGTTTCCAGAAGGTTTTCAATTTACTTTGCCCAGATCCACCAGAGGAATCGCTATCTATGACAGCTGTAGCCTTACAAAATGTATGTCTTAAATAATAAGACTTGAAAATCAAAATGACTCCTTGACATATGGGCTACGGAATGGATGTTGCGTGGCAGGCATGAGAACGCCATGAATCCCCTTGAACATCTCCTTCAGAGATGCTGGGTGACTTTTTTCTTTCCTTTTTTCTTCTGTCTTTGTATGCAGTCTTTATTTAAAATACTTGTTTGTTTTGAGATGGACTCTTGCTCTTGTCACCCAGGCTTGAGTGCAATGGCATGATCTCAGCTCATTGCAACCTCTGCCTTCTAGGTTCAAGCAATTCTCCTGCCTCAGCCTCCTGAGTAGCTGGGATTGCAGGCATGCGCTACTACGCCCAGCTAATTTTTGTATTTTTAGTGGGGGTGGGGTTTCACCATGTTGGCCAGGCTGGTCTTGAACTCCTGACCTCAAATGATCCGCCCACCTTGGCCTCCCAAAGTGCTGGGATTACAGGCAGGAGCCACCGCTCCCAGCCTTATTTCAAATATTTGTTAAAACACCATTTTTACTCCTTGGACAAGAGCAAAGATTACCTCCTGCAAGAGCTTAGGAACCACACACAGAACTTTATAGAACAGAGGCCATGCTTTAACTTGAGCCTGTCTGCTGACCAGAGAATGGAATTCTGAGTAGACCCAAGGAACAAAAGGATACAATCTATGTGACCACATACAATCTATGTGGTCACAGATTATAGACTGTTTTTGGAACGTTCAGGTACAGCACCGGGTTCATTTTTCTACTTGGCTATACCCCTGGCCAAGGTACCATGAGGTCAATGTCACTCAAGTTCCTGTCCAGCCAAACTACCTCAGCAGAGAGTCCTAAATTGAGGATCAAGCTCCTCTGGAAATCATTCCTACTGGTGGCAAATTGGTAGATGCCCTGAAGCCAGGCTCGCATGTTGTCCAGTATTTTGGGAGCTTCATTTGCCAAGCTGGCAGTGCTCCCACAGACCCTGCTGGAAGCCACAGTACCTTTTCAGGAATCTTTCTTTTTTTTGTCTCTGAGCAATAGATCTTGACAGTGGGCTTAAAATATTCCATAAGCCATGCTATAAACAGGTGTGCTGTCATTCAGGCTATTATTGTTTCATTTACAGAGCATAGGCAGAATACATTTAGAATAATTGAGCCAGGCACTGTAGCTCATGCCAGTAATCCCAGTACTGTGGGAGGTCAAGGGGGGAAGATCATTTGAGCTGAGGAGTTCAAGACCAGACTGGGCAACATGGAGAAACCCATCTCTACCAAAATTAAAAATAAAAATTAGCCCAGCATAGTGGTGCATGCCTGTAGTCCCAGCTACTTGGAAGGCTGAGGTGGGAGGATCGCTTGAGCCCAGGAGGTGGAGGCTGCAGTGAGCCAGGATCATGCCACTGTACTCCAGCCTGGGTAATATAGTGAGATCCTGCCTCAAAAAAAAAAAAAATCTTAATTATTGGTGTTTTTTTTTTTTTTTTTGAGGCAGGGTCTCACTCTGTCACCCGGGCTGGAGTACAGTGGAGAGATCTCGGCTCACTGCAGCCTTCACCTCCCTGGGCTCAGGTGATCCTCCTACCTCAGCCTCCTGAGTAGCTGGGACCACAGGTGGGCACAAACATGCCCAGCTAACTTTTGTATTTTTTGTAGAGACAGTCTCACCGTGTCGCCCAGGTTGGTTTTAATCTCCTGTGCTCAAGGGATCCACTCGCCTTGGCCTCCCAAAGTGCTGGGATTACAGGCATGAGCCACCACATCTGGTCAAATTTAGCATAATTCTTAAAGCCCCTAGGGCCTTCTGAACAGTAAATGAACTGTTAGCTTCAACTTAAAGTCATCAGCTGCACTGTCCCCTAAGAGTCAACCTGTCCTTTGAAGTCAGACGTTGACTTCTCCTCTGTAGCTATGGGAGCCCTAGATGACATCTTCTTCCAACAGAAGACTGTTTCATCCACATGGAAACCCTGTTGCATAAAGTAGCCACCTTCATCTATTATGTTAGCTAGATCTTTTGAATAACTTGCTGCGGTTATTGCTTCACCTGGTACTTTTATGTCATGGAGATGGCTTCTTTCCTTAAACCTTATGATCCAACCTCTGCTAGCGTCAGACTTTTCTTCTGCAGTTTCCTGACCTCTGGCAGCCTCCATATAATTGAAGAGAGTTAAGGGCTTGCTCTGGATGATGCATTGGCTTAAGGAATGTTGTGGCTGGTTTGATCCTCTATCCAGACCACTAAAACTTTCTCTCAGCAATAAGACTGTTTCCCTTATCATTTCTATGTTAACCAGGTAGCACTTTTCATTTCCTTCAGGAACATGTCCTTTGCATTCATAAACTGGCTACTTGTTTGGTGCACAAGGCCTGGCTTTTGGCCTATCTTGGCTTTCAACATGAGTTCTTCACTAAGCCTAATGGCTTTTTAGCTTTTGATTTAAAGTGAGAGACACGCAACTCTTTCTTTCACCAGAATATTTTGAGGCCTTTGTATGGTTGTTAATTGGCCTAATTTCAATATCGCTGTGTCTCAAGAAATAGGCAGGCGGAAGGAGAAGGAGAAGAACGGGGGAATGGCTGGTTGGTAGAACAGTCAGAACATACACACCATTTATTAAGTCTGCCATCTTATAGGGGTGTGGTTTGCTGCACCCCAGCAATTACAACTGTAACATCAAAGATCCCTGATCACAGATCATCATAACAGATATAATGAAAATGTTTAGATGGGCACAGTGGCTCATGCCTGTAATCCCAGTACTTTGGGAGGCTGAGGCTGGCAGATCACCTTAGGAGTTCACCACCATCCTGGCCAACATGATGAAACCCTGTCTCTACTAAAAATACAAAAACTTGGCCAAGCATGGTGATGAGCACTTGTAATTCCACCTACTAGGGAGGCTGAGGCATGAGAATCACCTGAGCCTGGGAGACGGAGGTTGCAGTGAGCCAAGATCGCGCCATTGCACGCCAACCTGGGCCACAAGAGTGAGACTCCATCTCAAAAAAAAAAGTTTGATATATTGTAAGAATTACCAAGATGTGACACAGAGATCTGAAGTGAGCACATGATGTTGGAGAAATGGCACCAATAGACCTGCTCAATGCAGTGTTGCTACTGATCTTCAGTTCGTTTTTATTTTTTAAAAAAAAGGCAGTATTTGCACAGCACAGTACAAGAGGTATACCTGTATGCTGCGTTTATGCATTCATCAGTTAATGGACATTAACTTTGGGTCCATAATGAATAATGCTGCTATGAACATTCATGTGTGAGGGTTTGTGTGGATGTATGTTTTCATTTTTATTTGGGTGTATGGCTAGGAATGTGATTGCTGGGTTATGTAATGACTGCCAAACTGTTTTCTAAAGTGATTGTACCATTTTATTTTATTTTATTTTGTGAGATAGGGTCTCAGTCTGTCACCCAGGCTGGAGTCCAGTGGTGCAATCTCAGCTCACTGCAACCTCTGCCTCCCAGGTTCAAGCAATTGTCCTGCCACAGCCTCCTGTGTAGCTGAGATTACAGGCATGCACCACCATGCCTGGCTAATTTTTGTATTTTTAGTAGAGACAGGGTCTCACCATATTGGCCAGGCAGGCTGTTCTTGAACACCTGACCTCAAGTGATCCACCTGCCTCGGCCTCCCAAAGTGCTGGGATTACAGGCGTGATCCACTGCACCCAGCCTGATTGTACCATTTTACATTCCCACAGTATGAGAGTTCTAATTTGTCTACACCCTTACCAACATTTGTTATTTTCTGCTCTTTCGATAATAGCCCTCCTATTAAGTGGGAAATGCTAGTATCTCACTGTGGGTTTTCTTTTTTAATTCCCTTCCCTCCCTCTCACTCTGGTTTTGTACATTTCCCAATAACTAATGACGCTGAGCATTTTTTCATATGTTTATGAAAGATACAAAGATATCTGTGTACCTGCTTTGGAGAAATGTCTATTCAAATAACATTTTTAAGTTAGGTTATCTTTTATTGATTGATATTTGATCGTTGAGCCAACATTCATTTCTGGGAGAAACCTCACTTAATCTGTATGTATTAGACTTTTTATATATTGCTGGATTCAATTTGCTAGTACTTTATTATTTTCATGTCTGTTCATGCAGTATATTGGTCTGTGGTTTTCTTTTTTTTGTGATCTTTGTCTGGTTTTGATCCTTTGTGTAGAATTGATATTTTATTTTTAATTTTATTTATTTTTTTTTTTTGGAGATGGAGTCTCTCTCGCTTGCTCAGGCTGGAGTGCAGTAGTGTTATCTTGGCTCACTGCAACCTCTACCTCCCAGGTTCAAACAATCCTCCTGCCTCAGCCTCCTAAGTAGCTGGGATTACAGGAACCTGCAACCACACCCAGATAATTTTTGTATTTTTAGTAGAGTCGAAGTTTCACTATGTTGGCCAGGCTGGTCTCAAACTCCTGACCTCAAGTGATCTGCTCACCTCGCCCTCCCAAAGTGCTGGGATTACAGGCGTGAGGCAACACACCCAGATTCATTCTTTTTTTTTTCCTGAGATACAGTCTTGTTCTTGGCCCAGGCTGGAATGCAATGGCATGATCTCAGCTAACTGCAACCTCCACCTCCCGGGTTCAAGCAATTCTCCTGGCTCAGCCTCCCGAGCAGCTGGGACAACAGGTGCCCACCACCACACCCAGCTAACATTGTATTTTTAATAGAGATAGGATTTCACCATGTTGGCCAGGCTGGTCTCAAACTTCTGACCTCATGATCCACCTACCTCGGCCTTTCAAAGTGCTGAGATTATAGGCATGAGCCACTGTGCCCAGCCTAATTCTTAATTATTTGGTAGACTTCTTCACCAAAGCCTTCTGATCCCTGAGTTTTCTTTGTTGTAAAATTTTAAACTATAGAATCAATTTTATTAATAGACTCCTCAAGTTATTTTTTATGAATGAGTTTTGGTATGTTTGTATTTCAAGGATTTGTTTATTACATCTAAGTTGCCAACTTTGTGGGCAAAAAGTCGCTCATGATATTTCCTTGTTATTCTTTGTGAGATCTGCAGTGATTTCCCCCTCTTTCATTGCAGATATGACTCATTTGTGTCATTCCTTTTTCTTCCTCAATCTGGCTAGAGATTTATAGATTTTATTGATATTTTCAAAGAATCAGATTTTTGTTTTATTATTTTTATCTACTATTTTCCTTATATATTCTTTTAAAACATATATACTATAGATGCTCTATGAAAGGCAAATAGAACTATAGTATTCATACTGTTTTGCTCCTTGATTTTTTTTTTTTTTTTTTTTTT
>NW_016107573.1:1849794-1855331 GCF_001604975.1 Cebus imitator | reverse complement strand
TCTTACTCTGTTGCCAGACAGGAGTGCAGTGGCACAATCTCGGCTCACTACAACCTCTGCCCCTAGGTTCAAGTGGTTCTCCTGCCTCAGCCTCCCGAGTAGCTGGGATTACAGGCCCATGCCACCATGCCCAGCTAGTTTTTGTATTTTTAGTAGAGACAGGGTTTCACCATGTTGGCTGGGATGGTCTCGATCTCTTGACCTCGTGATCCACCTGCCTCAGCCTCCCAGATCACGCCTGGGCTTACAGGCATGCGCCATTGCGCCAGGCCTGCTCCTTGATGTTTTTCACTGACTATGTCTTAAAAGATTTTTTTCATATTAGTACACAGAGGTCCATTAGATTCCCTAACAATTACATAGTATTCTGTTATATTCATGTTTCATAGTTTAAATAACCAGTCTCTTTTTGAAGGGTATTTAGGATGTTTCCAGATGTTTTGCTATTGCAAATACTGCTTTTAGGATGTTTCATTCTAAAAAGTATCATAAAAGCTATTGCAAACCGTGCTGAATGTTTCCATCCCAAAAACTGTCTAAAAGCTATTGCAAACAGTGCTGAAATACACATTTATATATAACGATAGTTGGTCATATGTATATCTGCATGTCTGTAGGATAAATGACCAGTACTGGATCAGTAAATGGTTGTCTTTTTTTTTTTTTTTTTCTTTTTAAATTAACCTTATTATTACAGAATTTAAATACAACAAAATGAGCTGATTTTAACTGTTCTTTGAGTTTTGACATGTACATGCCTATGTAGCCATCACTCTAAAAAAGATATACAACACCTTAATCATCCCCAAAAGTTTCCTCATGCCTCTTGACAGTGTCCCTCAACACCTTGCTTAGATAACAACTGATCTTTGTGTGCTATAGTTTTACTTGTTCTAGAATTCCATGTATGAAACCAAACAACAGTACGTATGCCCTCTTTCATTCAGTATCATACTTTTGAGGTTCATCCCTCTTGTGTGAATATGTACTTCGTTCATTTTTATTGCTAACTAGTTTTCCATAGTGTGAATATGCCACAATTTTTCATTTGTTAAGGGATGTTTGAGTTGTTTCAGTTTGGGACTCCTGTTAACATTTAAAATGCATGTATTTTCATGGACATATGTTTTTATTTCTCTTAGGTATATCTAGAGTAGAATTATGGGTCATATCATAAGCATATTTTTATCCTTATAAGAAATCACCAGCCGGGTGCAGTGGCTTAAATGCCTGTAATCCCAGCACTTTGGGAGGCCAGGCAGGGAGATCACTTGAGGCTAAGACTTGGGAGGCCAGCCTGGTCAACATAACTACCCCATCTCTAAAAATAAAAATTAAAAATTAAGAATTAGCCAGTCATGGTGGTGCATGCCTGTAGTCCTAGCTACTCAGGAGGCTGAGGTGGGAGGATTGCTTGAGTCCAAGGAGATCAGGACTGTAGTGGGCTGTGATCATGCCACTGCACTTCAGCCTGGGCAGCAGGGTGAGACCCTATCTCAAAAAAAGAAAAGAAATAAAAGAAAAAAGAAACTGGTACACTTTGTTTTCCAAAGTGATTGTACCATTTTACATCCCCACCAGCAAGGTATGAGATTTCAGTTGCCCCACTTCCTGCCAATCTAAATTGTTAGTCTTTTTAAGTTCACACCTTCCCGGAGGCATGTGAAGGTATCTCATGGCTTTAATTTATATTTTTCTAGTTACTAATAACATTAAGCATCTTTTCACGTTCTTATTAGCCATTTGTATATCTTCTTTTGTAGAACACCTTTTCAAATCTTTTGCTTATGGGAGGGTGATGTTTCTTTTCACGTTCTTATTAGCCATTTGTATATCTTCTTTTGTAAAACACCTTTTCAAATCTTTTGCTTATGGGAGGGTGATGTTTGCCTTATTTTGCACTTGTACAGTTCTTTTCATATTCTGAATACAAGTTCTTTGTCAGGAACGTATATTGGGAAAAATTTCTCCTGTGGTTTACCTTTTCATTTTTTTAATGCTATCTTTCTCAGATCATAGAATTTTAATTTTGATGCAATCTATTTAACATATTTCTATTATGATTAGTGCTTTTTGTGTTCTAAGAAATTTGTGCCTACCTAAAAATAGTGTTATGTTTTCTTCTAGATGTTTTATAATTTTAACTTTTACATCTAGATTTATGTTCCATTTTGAATTAGTTTTTGTTGTCAAGGTTACTGTTCGCCATATGTATATTTACTTGTTCAAGTACTATTTTTTTTCAATGAAGCTTCTCCCCTCATTGACTTACCTTGAAAGCTTTATTAAAATTCAGTTGATCAGGCCGGGCGCGGTGGCTCATGCCTGTAATCCCAACACTTTGGGAGGCTGAGGCAGGTGGATCATTTGAGGTCAGGAGTTCAAGACCAGCCTGGCCAACATGGTAAAACCCTGTCTCTACTAAAAATACAAAAACATTAGCTGAGCATGGTAATGTGCACCTGTAGTCCCCACTATCTGGGAGACTGAGGCAGGAGAACTCATGAGGTAGAGGTTGCAGTGAGCTGAGATTGCACCACTGTGGCCTAGGTGACAGAGTTAGACTCCATCTCAAAAAAAAGAAAAGAAATTCAGTTTATCACATATGTACAGGTCTATTTCTGAACCCTACTGTGTTACATTATAAATCCATACTTATGCTAACACTACACTACCTTGATTATTTTAGTTGTATAGCAAATCATCTTATTAGGTAATTTAAGTCTTCCAGCTTTGTTCTTGTTCTCCAAAACTGTTTTGGCTATTCTTTATCCTTTGATTTTCCATATGATTTTTTTTTTTTTTTTTTTTTTTTAGTAGAGATGGGGTTTCACCACATTGGTCAGGCTTGTCTCAAACTCCTGACCTCAACTAATCTGCCCAAAGTGCTGGGCTTACAGGCATGAGCCACGGTGCCTGGCCTAAATGGTATTGTTTTTAAACGTCGTTTTCCAGTTGCTCATTGCTAGTATGTTAGAAAAATGACTGTTATATATTGACCTTTTATTCCATAGTCTTTCTAAATTCACATTTTAGTACAAGTGGCTTTTCTTTAGATTCCTTAGGACTTTCTAACACAATGCGATCATGTTATCTGTAAGTAAGCCTTTTTCGTTTCTTCATTTCTAACCCATATGCTTTAGGTTTCTTTTTCTTGCCTTATTGCACTGACTGGAACTTCTAATGTAATATTAAGTAGAAGTGGTAAGAGAAGACATGCCTTATTCTTGGTTTTAGGAAAAAGGAAAAATTATTTTAAAGAAAAGAGCTCAAGTTTTCATCATTAAGTATGATGACAACTGTAAGATTTTTATAGATGCCTTTTATCATGGTGAGGAAGTTTCTCCTTCCTAGTTTTTTGTTTTTATCCTGAATAGTTATTGAATTTTTTTAATGCTTTTTTTTAGTGTTTTTGTTTTTTAAATAATTCTATAGCCAGAAACTTTTTCAGTATTTGTTGAATTTACATTTGTCTTTATACCATTAATATAAGTTGTATTTCAAATCTTAAACCTTACATGCCTGAGATAAACTCCACTTGTTCATAATATGTTATCCTTTTTTGCTGAATTGTGTTTGCTAATATTTTGTCAAGGAAATTTGCATCTATATTCATAAGGGTTTTAGGGCTGTAATTTTCTTGTGATGTCTTTCCGCTTTTGCTTTCAGTGCGATGTTGACCTCATAAGATGATTGTGAATTTTTTCTACCCCCTATTTTCTGAAAAACTTTCTATAAGAATTGTATTATTTCTTCCTTAAACATTTGGTAGAATTTGCCAGTGCAACCCTTTGGACCTGCGTTTTCTCTAAAGAAAAGGTTTTTAAATTGAGTTTCTTTATAAAGCGCTTATCTGATTTTTATTCCTTGTGTCATTTTTGGTGGTTTGTTCTTTCAAGGAATTTTCTATTTAATCAAAAGTGTTGAATTTATTGGTGTAACTTTTTTTGTAATATGCTTATAATATTTTTTAATGTCAACAGGATCAATAATAATGTTCCTTCTTTCATTTCTATCCCTGGTAATTTGTATTTTATTTCTTGACTGTCCTAGCTAGAGGTTTGTCAATTTTATTGACCTTTTCAAAGAAAAGCTTCTCAAAGCTTTTAGTTAACTTTTTTAATTCTGTTTTTTATTTTGTTAATTTCTGCTTTTATCTCTATTTTATTCTACTCACTTTGAATATAATTTACTCTTTTTCTAGCTTCTTAATGTATATGCTTGTATTATTAATTTTAAATCTTTCTTCTTTTCCAAAATAAACACATAAGGCTATGAATTTCCCTCCAAGCACTACCTTAGCTTCATTTTACACATTTTGATATGTTGTATTTTTTTATCATTCATTTCAGAATGTTTTCTAATTTTCAATTATTTGACCCATTGGTTATTGAAAAGTATCCGGTTTAATTTCCATATATTTGGGTTTTTTTCCAGATATATTTTTGTATTGTTGTCTAAAATTGTTGTCTAATGTACTTTGATATCCAGAGGACATACTCTTTATAATTTAAAATTTGAGACTGGGTTTATGGCCCAGCATACATTCTGTCTTGGTGAATGTTTCATGTATTGTTGAAAAGAATGTGTATTCTGCCACTGTAGGATGTAGAGTTCTGTAAACGTCAATTAGGTCAGTTCAGTTGATAAAGGAGACTTGAAGATTTATGTGTTTTAAATCCACATGAGTTTTGTCTACTTCTATCAACTACATTGTATTGTAGTATTGAAACCCCTAACTATGTTAGGTTTGTCTTTCTCCTTTTATTTCTGTTTTTGCTTATGTACCTTTAAGCTCTATCACGAGGCATGTGCACATTCAGGAGTTTGTGTCATCTCGATGAACTGACTGCCTCATCATGATGAAATGTCCCTATTTACCTCTGTCTAGAAGTCTGCTTTCTAAAGTTAATAAGGCCACTCCAGCTCTCTTGTGTTTGCTGTTTGCATAATGTTTCTTTTTCCAGTCTTTTACCCCATCTGTATCATTATATTTAAAGTTTATTTCTTACAGAAAACATGTGATTAGTTATTTTATCTATTTTTTATATTTAAAGTTTTATTCTTGTTAACATATAATGAACCTTGCTTTTTTATCCAGTCTGATAAAGTCTCTGAGTTTTAATTGAAGTGCTAAGACCATTTTAATTTAATGAAATTATTAAATCTATTTTGCTGTTTTGTCTCATCTACTTTTCATTTTTTTCCTCCTTTTCTGTTACTATTTTTAGTATTCAATTTTCTTTCTTCTATTAGCTCATAAGCTATTCACCTCTCTTTCCTTAATGGTTGCTCTAGGGTTTACAGTATGCATCTTTAACTTACGGCAGTCTCCCTCCAAATAATTTACCACTTCAGCTGAAACCTAAGAAATGTGCAACAGTGCACTTCTGTTGTCTGTGCTGTGTCCTGTTTTACATGTGATAGATGTAACCTACAATATACTTTTTCTTCTTGCTTTATATAGTTTTTTTTTTTTTTTTTTTTTTTTTTTTTTTTTTTTTTTTTTTTTTTTTTTTTTTTTTTTTTTTTTTTTT
>NW_016107573.1:1847548-1849659 GCF_001604975.1 Cebus imitator | reverse complement strand
TTTTTTTGAGACAGGTTCTCACTCTGTTGTCCAGGCTGGAGTGTAGTGGCATGATCTTGGCTCACTGTAACCTCTGCCTCCCCGGTTTAAGTGATTCTGCCTCAGCCTCCCAAGTAGCTGGAATTGTAGGCGCTTGCCACCACACCCAGCTAATTTTTATATTTTTAGTAGAGATGGGATTTCATGTTGGCCAAGCTAGTCTCAAACTCCTGACCTCAGGTGATCCACCTGCCTCAGCCTCCCAAAGTGCTGGGATTACAGGTGTGAGCCAACACGCCCGCCCTATACAGATATCTTTAAGTAAAATTTAAAAGCATCTTTTACATTTGCTCACGTATTTAACTTCCCCTCTTCTTGCCTTTGTCTGGATTTGAGCTTTCATTTGGTATCCTTAGCTTTCAGCTTGAAGAACTTCCTTTAACATCTCTTAGGGAGTAAATGTACTAGTATGTTCTCATGCTGCTAATAAAGATATACCTGAGACTGGGTAATTTATAAAGGAAAGAGGCTTAGTTGACTCACAGTTCAGCATGGCTGGAGAGGCCTCAGGAAACTTACAATCATGGTGGAAACATGTCCTTCTTCACATGGTGGCAGCAAGGAGAAAGGCAGAGTGAAGGCGGGGGAAAGCCCCTTATAAAGCCATCAAATCTCATGGGAACTAACTATTACAAGAACAGGATGGGGGAAGCCACGCATGTGATTCAATTATCTCCACCTGGTCCCTCCCACAACACGTGGGGATTATGGGAACTACAATTCAGGATGAGATTTGAGTAGCGACACTGCCAAATAATGTCAGTAGGTCAGCTGGCAACAAATTCTCTTAGGTTTTACTTGCCTGAAAATGCCTTTTTCCCCTTCATTTTGGAAGGGGGCTTCTAACAGGCTATATAGTTCTAGGCTTTTTTCTTTCAACAGAGTAAAGATGCTGTTCCTTTGTCTTTTGGCTTACATGCCCCACTGCCCTGACCCATTCCTTCTCAGAATCCCAGAGCCAAAGCTGCCCACTAGATGACTGTAGGCGGGCGCCTTTGCCTCACACAACCTCCGCACCCTTGACATTGAAGGAGGCCAGAAAGAGAGGTGTGTGTTAACCCCAGGGAAACTATCCAGCCAAATGCTTATTGAACAGTAAAGTGACTCTGTGCTGTCAGCAAGAACAGTAGTTGGTGCTGGTGTTGGGCAGGTCTCTGTCTTCAAGACCTCCTCTAAGCGAAGGGACTTTTTACAGGACAATTCTTCCAAGGCCCCAAGGCCCTTTGGTCCTAAGCAGCCTTTGATATTCCTCAGCACAGCCCTTCAAAGCCTCATGGCCTCCACTACACGCTAATCAGACCCTGTCTCTCCTAGCACTAGTGGGCCTGGGGCAAGGACACCAGAAAGTTTGCAGCCACAGGGTGACCTATTTAAGAGGAACCCATCCAGGCCATTATAGAGGTAACCTAACATGGGTCTTAGGTGGAAACTTGGCTCAAAGTTGTTGGACCGCTGCAGACTGGTTGTAATTCAAGCTGCCTGACTGGGAGAGTTCAGATTTTGCCAGATCATTTTCAGCCGTCATCATGGACTGTGTGTTCCGTGTGTTGCTGGGTAGGTCCATGTTTCTTTCTCATCCCTGCAGGCTATGTGAGGGATGCCCAGGTAGTTGAGAGGAAGGTCCTAGCCAGACTCTGGGAACCTGGCATTGCTTGGGCTTTGAGGAGCCTCCTATGGGCTCAGGGATCAGCTGTTGAGTAGTGGGGTCCTGAGAACTGGGGTAGAAAACCCACTGGCATGGCCTGAGGTGGGCAAGTGGCCCCCACTCTAGCCCTGCTTTGAGATAAGGATCTTGTTTTCCTCCTTTTGCCTCCACCCCTCCACCCCTTCGCCGCCCCCCACCTCTCCATTTTCTGCCCCTTTTCCCTCCGTGGCTTCACTGTGGCCTCCACCTCTACCTGCCTCCACACCAGAGGTTCCTGAGTTGGGATGTTCTGCCCAAGCACCAGTTCCTAGTCACTGAGACTTGGCAGTTGGAAACAGAGCCACCACCCTCCTCTTCCTCCTTTCTTCCTTCTTCCTTCTTCCTCCTTCCTCTTCCCCCCCTTCCCCTCCCTCTCTTTCCCCCCTCC
>NW_016107573.1:1831656-1847395 GCF_001604975.1 Cebus imitator | reverse complement strand
CCTCCTTCTCCCCCTCCTTCTTTTCTTCTTCCTCTTCCTCCTCTTCTTCTTCTTTCTTTTTTCTTCTTTCTTCTGGGTCTTGCTTTGTAGCCCAGGTTGGAGTGCAATGACATGATGTCAGCTCACTGCAACCTCCACCTCCTGGGTTCAAGCAATTCTCCTGCCTCACCCTCCCGAGTAGCTGGGACTACAGGTACATGCCATCATGCCTGGCTAATTTTTGCATTTTTAATAGAGATGGGGTTTCGCCATGTTGATCAGGCTAGTCTCAGACTCCTGACCTCAAGTGATCCACCTGCCTTGGCCTCCCAAAGTGCTAGGATTACAGGCGTGAACTACCCAGCCAAGAGTCATTCATTTTTAAGGAACAATTATTCACCTTTAGGTGTTTGAAAAATACCATCACATATTGGAATTTCTCATTTCTTTAGAGAATAAAAAATGGTTTATGAATTTATAGTAAGAAATGTTAACTGCCAAGAACCAGAGAATGAAGCCTACTGGCTCCTTAGGAGGCAGCATCCTTCTCCTCAGGGCACGGAGGTGGTCCGAGCAAGGGGATGTCAGGCGGGGGTGACGTTCTTCATTTCTCCTTCTCGGGCTGCCTTAAGTCCCACCTCATCTGTCTTTGGCCAAGCTTCTCTTAAGGAACTTCCTTCCTGAATGTGGACTTTTCTGGGGCCTCATTATTTTGAGATTGATTTTTCTCCTTTGCAAAAACTGCATGGATGGCTTCTCAGCAAGCCACGTCTCGGAAGCTGCCAGCCCACAGTAGTGACTGCAGCAGCCTTCCCGGCAGTGACCCTCTACGCGAGGGGGGTGACCGCCCACCCTCAGTCCAGCAGGCCTGTGGATGGAGGAGGTGGGATGAGGGAGGCAGTGGTGGGCCAGGAGGGCTAGTGCTTGTGTTAGCAGCTGGGGCCTTGCTTGCAGAGAAATGTGGGCTTGTCGCCTGGGGGCTCCTCTTTTACAGGAGCAAACCCTGAGGCCCGGGGGAGGGCACCTGTGTGAAGGTACACAGCCTATTGGTGGATAGATGGACGCTCTGAGCTGAGGACCCCGTTCGATGCAGCACGTTTGAGTGGGCAGGAAACAGTCGCGACCAGCATGGGACAGGTTGGCTGAGGTCATCTTGGGGAGAATCACTGGAGATTGTTTCTTTGCCACTTTGTACTTCGCTTTTCTCTACAGAGCATTTTTAGTTTTCTGGCTTGAACACAGATCCATTTTATAGCCAAGCAATAATGGTTGATGCTTGTAGCCTCCTCATTGCAGGCCAGCCATCGTGTTAAGCACTTTACAGGCATGAACCCATTTTACAGATGAAGACTGAAGGTTAAGATGTGAAGTAATAACTGCGGGACCATGGGGTGAGAAATAAGATGGGGCTCCCAGGTCTGCTTGAGTCATGAAAGGGAAAGGCATCTCTTACTTGGGTAATTAAAATAAGGAGGCCCCTCATCCCTATTCATTTAAGACACAAATCTGCCTGTGTGGAGTATGAGGTTTCCCCTCGGCAGGCACTGTGGGTCTCTTCCTTGCTCCCCACAGAACCCGGCCCAACCCAGCCTGTCCGTAAATGTTGCTGAATGGCCTCCTGGAGCACCTGCCCACCACACTGCAGCCAGAAGAGGCGGGAGGGTGCCCAGAGAAAGTGTGCCAGGTGGAAGAGAGGATCTTTGCAGGCACTGCACAGCTAGGCCTGGCCAAGGGGGACCAATCATAGGGAGGACCACAAGATACTCAGGTTGTGATTCACTTCGGTTTTATTCCTTCATTAGCTCAAGAGGCAGGGACAGCAGAAAGGAAAACAAAACCTGGACTCTCCTAACCCCACGGCACCCCAGTCCTCTTCATGACACATACCTGCACACTGCCTTACACTTTACAAAATGCTTTCTCGGCCAGATGCAGTGGCTCACGCCTGTAATCCCAGCACTTTGGGAGGCTGAGGCACTGGATCACCTGAGGTCAGGAGTTCAAGACCAACCTGGCCAACATGGAAAAACCTGTCTCTATTAAAAGTAGAAAATTTAGCCAGGTATGGTGGCAGGTGCCTGTAATCCTAGCTACTCGGGAGGCTGCGGCAGGAGACTTGCTTGAACCCAGGAGATGGAGTTTGCAGTGAGCCAAGATCGCACCACTGCACTTCAGCCTGGGCGACAAAAGCAAGACTCTATCTCAATTTAAAGAAAAAAACAAAAAAAAAACAAAAACCTTTTCCATTCTGATATTTTCCATCCATTCATCCATCAGGTTCCTATTTAGCATATCCCATGCTCTCAGCTCCAGGATGTGCAAATAAACCAGGCAGATGCAGTCCCTGCCCCTTCGGGGCCCCATGGCTCCTGGTGGTGGAACCCTTTCCCCACCAGGGCCCGTGTCTCAGCTTGCGCTCCAACACTGATACCTAGAGGCAGCCGCATGTGGAAAACACTTTAGTGTGATAACCGGGGCATCAGATGATTTCCAAGGAGAAGCCACCATGGCTGTCTCCAGGCCAGGAAAGTGTCATCCAGTAGTTTCCAGTGACCTGCTCAACAGTCCTGGCGCCATCCGAGATCAGTGACTTCTCCAGCGTGGGCCGCCACATCCTTACTTTAGAACAGTCCCTCTTGCTCCGGCCTCAAGACAGGTGTTTGCATTGTGTCAAGGGAGATGCTCACATAGGTGGGTCTCTTCCTTGTCCACTAAAGTCCCTCACTGGTCAGGGATCGCTGACCCCACAGTCATCAGCAGAGTGACCAGGTCTTCTGGTGACTGGCTGGGAGAAGCTAGGCCCCAGGCCCTGTGGCAAGCTCCTTGGGAGGGCCAGTGGTTTCAGAGGAGCTGCGCTGGGATTTGGACCAAGGGTAGCAGCTCTCCACGTGTCAGCGAGGGCAGACAAAAGGCCGCCTTACACAGGCCAAAGAGCGGGTGCTATGGGAGGCCATGGCCTATAACCTGGCGGGATATGGGGCCGCCGCTAACAGGGAACCAAATCCTAGAGACTGGGAAAAGTGTGATGGGCCGGATGACAAAACACCAAACTGAATTAGTGCTATGTGGACAAAGGCTAGACTTCGATGTGGAACAAAGGAAAGTTTCATTTTCTGAGATATCAGGACACTAAGAGAGCTTTTTTCCTCTCCTTTGGTTACTGGGGAGGCAGGATGCCTGGCCACCATGCCAGCCACTCTCGGCCTTGCTTTCCTCATCTGCAGAGCTGGGAGGCAGCACCCGGGCCTATGAGGGATAAATATGGAACAAAGGATGGAGATGGAACGTGCTATTATGGGATGTTAAAGCTGGCAGGACCTGAGGTGGCATCTAACCCAGTGCTGCTTACCTTGGCTACAGCACTAAAGCCTCCTAGAGAAGCTTTCTTATGATATTGATGCTTGAATCTTAAATTCAGCTGATTAGTTTAAAAAAAAAAAAAAAAAAAAAAAAAAACAGGCCGGGCGTGGTGGCTCTTGCCTGTAATCTCGGCACTTTAGGAGGCTGAGGCAGGTGGATCACAAGGTCAAAAGATCAAGACCATCCTGGCCAACACTGTGAAACCCCATCTATACTAAAAAACAAAAATTAGATGGGCGTGGTGGCACATGCCTGTAATCCCAGCTACTCAGGAGGCTGAAGCAGGAGAATCGCTTGAACTTGGGAGGCTGAAGTTGCAGTGAGCCAAGATTACGCCACTGCACTCCAGCTTGGTGACAGAGCAATACTCTGTCTCAAAAAAAAAAAAAAAAAATACTGATATCCTTCCCTCCTCCAAGTTACCAGGCAGTCCCATCACCCAGGAGGTTGAGCCTGCAGGCAGGAGTTTCTGGTTGTGTCTCAGAGCAGGTGGTGGGCAGGCAGATGAGTGGGTTGGGGTTTAGAGAGAGCCCTGGAGGAGGCTCTTGTCTAGAAACCCACCAACCTGGGAGACTAGGGCCTTGCTGAGATGCAGGTGGGTCCCTGGTCTTAATGGCAGGGGATCAGAGGAGGGAGAGGGAGCCTGAGTGCTTCAGCTCTGGGTCCCTTCTGTGCTGTCACACAGGGCTCAGGGGGGAAGCGGAGAAGGAGGCTGCAGCCCCATGGACAGCTTCCTGAGCCCAGCTGGCATGGGGACTGTCCTTCATGCATCCGCCAGGCTGGGCTCGAGAACAGCCCTGTGGAAGTCCTGGGCAGCCACCTCTCCACCTTGGGGTGAGACGGAAACCAGGACGGCGCTGGAGGGAGTCAGCCCACTGCAGAGCTGGATCTAGGGCAGGCACCTCATTCCTTCAAGACAACTCTGTGGAAACCCTGGTGGGGTGGAGGCTGTGGGTGGGCTGGGTGCTCTGCCGGCTGGAAGAAGCTGTGGGCAGCAGGCCGTCTTTAGCATCACACCGGATGCCATAACTGAGGCAGGCACCTCTATCTTGTGCTCCATTTCTGCGCCTGTGTGACTTCCCTGGAGTGGGCCTGGCTGCCCAGCGCTGTCCATCTTCCCTAGGACAGCTGAGGGATGTGTGCAGCTCTAGGTCACAGCCCTCTTCCAAGTGAGGAGGCGCCCTGGCTTGGCACATATGCCTCTATTGTTCACCCCCTGTTTTGGTTCGTGGCTTTGACTACATGCCCTGGCTCCCCCAGTGAGAGGGAAGAAGGGGAGTTTCTTTGTCCTCCAAGATGTGTGCTTGTCGATCTCTCTAGCCGGCCCAGGGGTATAGGGAAGTGATTCCCCCGAGAAGACACCACAGACACCAGCCTACAGATTGAAGTTTATTGATAGGGTTTCTGCTGCTGCAGCTCCCATGAAATGGAAGCAAAGCCTGATATTTATATGGCAGGCCTGGTGCCGCATCCCACAGGCCCCACCCTGGCCTTGTTAACAGGTGTCCCTGGTAGGGCAGAAGCCCTGCACACGTCTCCCAGATGTGGTCCCCAAGCTTCCTGCGGCGCCACAGGTACACTTAGCTCTCGCTGCAGCAGGAGACGAGGGCAGATGGGCCTGCGGAGAGAACCGAGACGACACTGGCGCTCTGCTTTGGGTTTTCCATCTGCCTGCCAGAGTTTGGGATTTATTATTTATTATTATCTGATTTTCCATCAGATTAGATCCTGACGTGCCTTCCAGCGTCCTCGAGTTGAGCTTCTCAGAGTCTTTAGCTGTCTGCCTCCTGTAGGGGAGTGGTGTCGCTTGTCCAGTTACCCAGGGGTCTTTAATTAATGATCCCTTATGTTGCAGAATCCCTATAGGGCCCCCTTTGGGTGAGGCAGATCTGTCTCCTTCTGGGTTCCCCAGTCAGGAAGGACTGGCGGTGCCTCGGGGGCGCTCGCTGCTCCCTCACCGCTTCCGTCTCCTACTTGCTGCTTCAGGGGGGCTCAGGCTCCAAGCGGTGGCCCATTCCACCTCTGTCCTGGGGCTCCTGCTCTTTCCTCTCCCTGGAGCGGCATCCTCCCATGCCACCCACCACCAAGTTTCACCATCCTGCACCAGCTGTCAAGCTGCTACCTCCTTCTAGAAGCTTTCTCAGAGCCCCACCCGCAACCTGAAGTCATCTACCCAGCTCTCACCCAGTGGCTCCCGTATGACCCTCCTGTGTCAGTGGCCAGAAACTCCCTGTTCTTTCGGAAGCTCATAGAAGACCTCTCAGGCTCTCCTTCTCCATTGCCTGAATGGATAGAGTGTTGGCAGCTATAGCCTGGAGGGAGGGAGGTCCTCCTCTGGTGCCACTCCAAGGCAGGCTTCCACCTCCCGCCTGCCCCCTCTAGGCCAGGTTGGAGGGTATCAGTAGGCAGGGCTGGGCAGGGGACTACGTGGTCCCACAGCCCCTGGCCTAACAAGCTGCTGTGGTCTCTTGACCTCCAGGGCCATGGGGGTGCCAGGTGCCACTAGGCTGTTGGTAAAGATCAGCAGGCCAGGTGCAGTGGCTCACGTCTGTAATCCCAGCACTTTGGGAGGCCAAGGCAGACAGATCACCTGAGGTCAAGAGTTTGAGACCAGCCTGGCCAACCTGGTGAAATCCTGTCTCTATTAAAAATACAAAAATTAGCTGGGCATGGTGGCACATGCCTGTAATCCCAGCTACTCAGGAGGCTGAGGCAGGAGGATTGCTTGAACCCAGGAGGCAGAGATTACAGTGAGCTAAGATCGAACCACTGCACTGCAGCCTGGGTGAGAGTGAGACTCTGTCTCAAAGGGAAAAAAAAAGGCCAGACGCGGTGGTTCACACCTGTAATCCCAGCACTCTGGGAGGCTGAGGCAGGTTGATCACAAGGTCAGGCGTTCAAGACCAGCCTGGCCAACATAGTAAAACCCCGTCTCTACTAAAAACACAAAAAATTAGCCGAGCATGGCGGCAGGCACCTGTAATCCCAGCTACTCAGGAGGCTGAGGCAGGAGAATTGCTTGAACCTAGGAGGTGGAGGTTGAGGGGAGCCAAGATTGCACTCCAGCCGGGACAACAGTGTGAGACTCCAGTGCAAAAAAAAAAAAAATCAGCAGCCTTAAGGTGTTGGTTAGGCTCCTAACTCTCCATGCTGCCCTTTCCTCTTCTTGGGGTGACACTTGGAAAATACCCTGTAACATGTGGAAACCACCCAACAGCTGGAAGTGCAGAGGAGGCAGTCACCCAGCAACTGGGCTGTTCATGCTCAAACACGGTGACGTCACTTGATATCCCCCGGTCTCCCATCCATTGCCTTTCTGTTATCAGCATCTGGCTAATTGGATTCTGTGATCGGGCTCTGGCAGCTTAACAGCCCTCCCCAAATCTAAATCAAAGTCAGCAAAACTGCTGTAATTGAATGTGGGAGGGGCCAACCACACGGGCTGGGAATGGCTGTATTCTGGCTAGGGTGCAGCGCCCCCGCAGTACTGAAAGCAACACCGCCGGGCTGTTTCTCCTCAGAGCCCCCACTCGGGGGTGGAGTGTCTCTGCATAGCCAGACTAACAGAATAGGATGCGCGCCCTGCTTAAAGTCGGTAGCGCTCAGAATGGAATGAGCGCCGCGCCGTGGGGTCTGGAGCCCGGTGAGGGGAGCCCCAGAGAGCAGTGACCGCTGGAGGATGAGGTCATGGGCTGGAAAGTTGCCAGGGCTCAGGGACTAGGCCTTGCCCGCTCGCAGTCGTGCATATTTGAACTTAGCTCTGCTGAGAGGGGAGGGATGGCAGTGCCCGTCTCCATTAATCACGCTGTGAACCTGAGAGAGGTCCGCTGGTCCAAGGGTATCCTGCCGGTGACTGACAGTGGATATCAGGCCCCCAGCACCGCAGCCCCCACACTGCACTGATGCAGACACGCCTGCTCTGGGGAGTAGGGAGCAGGGCAAGGCTTCTCTTCCTTTGTTCCCCGCAGGGCCCTGCCTGGTCTATGGACATGCAGATGAGCAAGTTCTGAGCCTTGTCCTCTGTCGCCCAGGCTGGAGTGTGGTGGTGCCATCTCCGCTCGCTGCACCCTCCGCCTCTCAGGTTCTAGTGATTCTCCTGCCTCAGCCTCTCCAGTAGCTGGGATTACAGGTGCCCACCACCACACCCAGCTAATTTTTTGTATTTTTAGTAGACACGGGGTTTCACCATGTTGGCCAGGCTGATCTCAAACTCCTGATCTCAGGTGATTCACCTGCCTCAGCCGCCCAGAGTGCTGGGATTACATCACATTCTTTTAAATATCTGGACACCCCAAATGTGACTCCAGTTAACCAGAGGCTGGTGAACCAGCCCAGTGCTTGGGAGCCCAGAAGAGGGAGCCTGGGGGCCGCAGGCACTGCGCGTTGAAGTGAACCACACTGGGCCTCTGGCTGAGGACGAAAGAAAGAAATCCCACAATGCAGGTGTGCAGCAGGGCGCAGGAATGGGAAAGTGCCCAAGTCAGCACAGAGGGTGCAGGGTCCCCACATGCGGCACTGGGATGGGTTGAAAAACCAGGAAGGAGAGAGGATATGGGATGCTGGTGGGTGCTGCTCCAGCCTTGCGGGATGTGGACTGTCGGAATGTCCTTCACTGCCCAGGACCCTGCGGGTGCTCCCAGCATCCTCCTCCAGGCCCCTGCTCTTCCACTCCCCACTCCCCCCAGGCCCCACCTGCCTGTCCCTTGCCAGTATGCATCTTAGCAGCACCTCGCACAGAACTCATCCAGCCCAGCACTGGGTGTGGGTGCAGTGAGCGGGGTGAGTGCCAGCCTTCCACCCTGCCCCAGGGGTGCTCACCTCTCCAGTGACACATGTGAGGGGACGGGTCCCTGCTGGTCATCCCATGCCTTAACCCTGGAGGAGTTCACGGGCAGGTGAGGGCAAAGTTAGGTTCCCTAAAACAAGCAGTGACAGTGGGGTGGCCGCAGGGCCTCTGCCCCTGCAGCACCACCCGGTCACCTCCTTCCCGCAATCTATAACTAGCCTGTGTAGGCTTTCAGTTTCTTAGTTTCAAAAAGCTGCCCCCACCAGGGCTTCCTCATTGAGAAACTTGATCTGTTTTCCTCCAAAGATGAGGAAAAAGCTCCACTTCTAAAAATAGCCCACCTGGCTCCCATGCACTAGCTGTTTCCATGACAACCCACTTCTTCCTAGGAGCTTCCCTACGATAGAGGGGTCCCAGCCCTGAGGGGGTGCCCTGTGGCCTCAGATCCAGCTATTACAGGGGTCAGGAGAGCCCTGAGTGGGGAGCGGAATGTGGGGACACAGTAAACAAGCAGGGGCTCCCCTGGTTCTGAGCCTCTATGATTTGAAGTAAACTCAAGACAGTTATGGCCCGGTGTGGTGGCTCACAATCCCAGCACTTTGGGAGGCTGAGGTGGGTGGATCACTGGAGGTCAGGAGTTCGAGACCAGCCTGGCCCACTTAATGAAATCCCGTCTCTACTAAAAATACAAAAGTTAGCCGGGTGTTGTGGTGCATGCCTGTAATCCCACCTACTTGGGAGGCAGAAAAATTGCATGAACCTGGGAGGTGGAGGTTGCAGTGAGCTGAGATCGTGCCACTGTACTCCAGCCAGGGTGACCAAGCAATACTCCATCTCAAAAAAAAAAAAAAAAAAGGTATATGCAAAAGTGAACTGTGTCAGTAGAAGGTGACAGAGGTCTTGGCGGGCTAGGGGCCTAGGGCCCTGGTACATGTGAGGTCCCAGCTCTGCAGTGGCCATGTGCCGGGTGGTTACCATCCTTCCCAGAGCTGCCAACAATATTCCTGGTGTTAGGACCAGCACACTTACCCAAGGCCATGTGGAGTCAGAAGCAGGACTGCCTGGCCCAGCACTGCCACCTCCCCATCCCAAGCTGCCACCTCCATGCAGAGAGCCTGGTCAGGGAGGCATATGTGCCAGTCTTTGCAGGAAGGACAGAGGGAATTGAAAGGTCTCTGTGCCTCAGGAGTCTCCGTGATCCACTTGAGAGCGTCCAGGGTCAACTCCCAGGCAGTAAATCAGACCATAGTGATCAGAGTGAGAATGTGGCATGGTGTGCAGCCCGGTCACAGCGACTCATTGCAACAGCCAAGCAGTGGATCCCAAAGACGTCCACATCCTACCCCAGAGCCTGTGGAGTCATCGCCTTAGATGGCAAAAGGGATGTTGCAGATACAGTGAAGAATCTTGAGATGAGGATTCTCCTGGATTACCCAGGTGGGCCCAGCGTAATGACTAGATCAGAGAGAGCAGAAGATGCTGCTTTGCTGGCTTTGAAGATGGAGGAAGCAGCTTGAGCAAAGGAGTGAGGGCGGCCTGCAGAAGCTGGAAAAGGCAAAGCAACAGCTTCTCCCCTGGAGCTTCCCGAGTGAACGCAGCCCTGCCAACACCTGGATTTCAGGACTCCTGACTTCCAGAGCTATAAGATAATAAATGTGTGTTCTGGGCTGGGCATAGTGGCTCATTCCTGTAATCCCAGCACTTTGGGAGGCTGAGGCAGGCAGATCACAGGTCAGGAGTTCAAGATCATCCTGGCCAACATAGCGAAACCCCATCTCTACTAAAATTACAAAAATTAGCTGGGTGTGGTGGCACATGCCTGTAATCCCAGCTACTCAGGAGGCTGAGGTGGTAGAATCGCTTGAACCCAGGAAGCAGAGGTTGCAGTGAGCTGAGATCACACTACTGCACTCCAACCTAGGTGACAGAGTGAGACTCAGTCTCAAAAAAAAAAAAAAAAATGGTGTTGTTTCAAGCCATTGTCTTAATTTCCTCGGACTGTCATAATAAATTACCACAACAAGTGGCTTAAAATGACAGGAAATCATTCTCTCACAGTTCTGGAGGCCACAAGTCTAAAACCAAGGTATTGGCGGGGCTGTGCTTCCTCTGAGGGCTCTAAAGAAGAATCTGTCCCATGCTGTCCTCTTGGCTTCTGGTATTACTAGCAGTCGTTGGCATTCCTTGGCTCATAGTAGACCCATCGCTACACCCCTCGGCTTGTATGTGCATAGCTAGTGAACGTGAGTGGGTATTTCAGGAATTGGTGTTTTTCTGGGGATGGTCATATCTGTGAATAGGCTGGGGTGCTTATCCCACAGTCATTGTTCCACATAGTCTCAGGAGCTGGCCTGCACCTTATTCCCCAGCCCTGTGCCTGCCTCAGAGGCTGACATCAATTGCTCTTTCCGGGCTCCACTGTCTGGAGCCCACATTCTACCACCATCACAGAGAAGTCATTTTCATTAGAAGGCTAGAAGGCATGGGCCCCCTCTCACCCCAAGATGTCTCTGAGGAAGAACAGAGTTAGCTCTCCATCTTCCATGCCCAAATGTCCTTGCATTAAAAGCCACATCCTTTGCAGATGGCAGAGCAACCTGCTGGGAGCCTGGTCAGTCGCTTTGCCATGAATGTTTGATCTGAACATTAGAAGTGCACCAGAAACAGCAGTGCACAGGCAGCTGGCCAGAGCAAGTCCTGGGGACCTGCAGGCAGAGTTCAGGAAGATCGCCCTGGCCACCTTGCTTGGAGGCATAGCTGGGGGACATGACTGGCTGCTTGCAAAGCAGAAGGACAGGGAGGCAGCTTCCCCTCCAGAGCCTTTCAGCTCTGAGTCCTTCTTCTATCAGCCCCCTCGTTTAATTCCCTGGGTCACTGTCCTCCTCTTTGTCCTTGGAGGCCTGAGCCCCTGGCCTACCATGTAGGGATGTGGGTTCCTGCCCTGCCTGACCTCCTGTTCTCTGGTTGCCCCATAGATTCAGCCCAGATGTCCCCGTGCCAAGCCATGGCCCTCTTGCTAGGATGAGGGCATGGGCGGGGGAGACAGGGTTTGTAGCCCTACTTCCCCCATGCACACATCCTGCCTCCCCCCTCCTCCTGGCTAGGATGACAGTCTCGGAGAGGGAGAGAGACAACTATAGGCCAGCAGGGCAGGTGCAGTGCTCCCCAAAATCCTGTGATGGGGGCTTATTGTGCAGGGTGAGAGTTGGGGCTCACTCCCTGATTGGAAGTCACTGCACAGTCTCACGAAAACCAGGGTGCCCACACCTGTAATCCCAGCACTGTAGGAGGCCAAGATAGGCGGATCACTTGAGGTCAGGAGTTTGAGACCAGCCTGTTCAACATGGTGAAACCCCATCTCTACTAAAAACACAAAAATTAGCTGGGTGTGGTAGCACGTGCCTGTAGTTCCAGCTACTCAGAAGGCTGAGGCAGGAGAATCACTTGAACCTGGGAGGCGGAGGTTGCAGTGAGCCAAGATCGAACCATTGCACTCCAACCTAGGCAGCAGAGTGAGACTTCATCTCATTTAAAAAAAAAAAAAAAAAAAGGCCAGGTGCAGTGGTCCACGCCTTTAATCCCAGCACTTTGGGAGGCCGAAGCAGGCAGATCACTTGAGGTCAGGAGTTCAAGACCAGCCTGGCCAACATGGTAAAATCCCGTCTCTACTAAAAATACAAAAATTAGCCAGGCGTGATGTCACATGCCTGTAACCCCAGCTACTCATGAGGCTGAAGCAGGAGAATCGCTTGAACCCAGGAGACAGAGGTTGCAGTGAGCTGAGATTGCGCCACTGTACTCTAGCCTGGGTGACAGAGCAAGAATCCGTCTCAAAAAAAAAAAAGAAAAAAAAAAAAAAAAGGCAAAGCTAATTTAATGCTTTTTTTTCTAATTTGAGGAATGTAATATTCAATAGTTTTTATTTACACCTCTAATCTTAAGTTTCATCTCTTTCCAGTGTGGGTCTGCTCCATCAGGGGACCCCTTTACCCAGAGCTGAGACTTCTGGACTCAGTGTGGCCGGAGTTTAGCAACGTGAAGGCCAAGTCTCTACTAAAAATACAGAAATTAGCCGGGCGTGGTGGCAGACACCTGTAATCCCTGCTATTTGAGAGGCTGAGACAGGAGAATCACTTGAACCCAAGAGGCGGAGGTTGCAGTGAACCGAGATTGTGTCACTGCGCTCTAGCCTGGGAGACAGAGTGAGACTCCAGCTCAAAAAAGTAAACTTACAAAGAGCACAGGCCCTAAAGCCAGACACCCAGCTGCTCAGGAATCCCCTCGGCCTGTGGCCCTGGGCAATTTCAACATACCTGTCTGCCCCTAGATCTACCTCACGGGGTTGTCACAGGCATTAACTGAGGCAGCGCCTCACCCAGGGCCTGGCACCAAGAAAGATGTGGTACACATCAGCCGTTAGGGCCTTTCTAAGGCCGATCCAGAAAGAGGAAGACTTACAGGCAGACAGAGTGGACTCAGATCCCAACCCTGTCCCTCAGTAGCTGGGCACTAAGCTGATGGCTTGGCCTCTCAGAACCTGCATTTTCTTGCCTGCAGGGAGGGAGGAATAGCCGCTGTCTACCGACCTCCACTGTGAGGCCCAGTGCGACAGCGGATGGAGCTGATGACCCAGACCCTGGTTCAGCCTGTGTGGCCTCCAGATGTTTGGGGGCCGCAGTTCGGCTGCTATATGCAGATACCGGCTGTGGCCTGTCAATAGTCTTGCCAGGGTAGGGACCGTACCATCCCCAGGAGACAGATGAGGAAATCAAGGCTCTGAGAGCTGAAGTCATGCTGAGGCTGCCTGGCTGGCCACCCTCTTCCTTCCCAGCTGCCGGGGCCTCCATGGGAGGGGCAGGTGGTCATTTGAATAACAACTTATTGTCATCTGGGGGATGCAGTTGGGCTGGCTTGTGACAGGAGGCCCCCTGACTCCAGGCTGTATGCTACCCCAAGGCCCCTGTGGCCAGAGGGAACAGGGTATACCATGAGCACTCTTCCCAGCTCCCCTTGGCTTGGGCCCCATGCAGCTGGCTGGCCTGACCCTGTCATGGACACCATGTGCACTCAGAAAGGTGACTCAGCCATGTCCACCCCCACGTCACTTGCCTGCCGTGGGAAGAAACATTCTCTCACCATATGCATTCTTTTTTAAAAAAATCTTATGTCTTGGGTTACAGATTTTCTTCATCTAAAAAAAGTTTTTTGCTGATTTTTTCTAAACAAGGTGTTTCAGAAACCCCTTGGCAGCTACAGGCTCTGGGACTCACAGGGTGGTGTCAGCCGCTTGCTGTCCTGTGCCAGGTATTAAACAGCAGCAGGGCCCCCAGTCAGCTGCCCCCGCCCCACCTGCTGTGGTGCGCCACCCCCGAGACACCCACAGCCCCATGACCCTGGACACAGGCTGGGCTGGTAGGAAAGGGAGGTCCAAGGGCCCTGGGCAGCTGCATGACAGAGAGGTGAGAGGGGCCGTGGGAGTCAGCAGAGGGCACAGCCTGCCCCTCTCATGGAGACCCCAGCAACCCGGAAGGAAGAGGGTGACCAGCCAGGCTGTGTGGGCATGACTTCACCTCTCAGAGCCTTGATTTCCTCATGTGTCACCTGGGACGATCCTGTTCCTACCCTGACAAGGCCACTGAGAGGCCACAGCATGTCTGCACACAGGTGTTCATCAGTGAGAACGAATGCACTCCTGCAGGGGGATGGGGGAAGGCAGGGACAGGGGCACCTCAACTGTGACATGGGATCTTTGGGCAGACTGTTTTTGTCTGTTATTATGTTTTGGGTTTTGGGTTTGTTTTTCGTTTTTTTGAGACAAGGTGTCATTCTGTCATCCAGGCTGGACTGCAGTGGCACGATGGCAGCTCACTGCAGCCTTCACCTCCCCGGGCTGAGGTGATACTCCCACCTCAGCTTCCTGGGTAGCTGGGACCACAGGCACGTGCCACTATGCCCGGCTAATTTTTCTATTTTTTGTCAAACACAGCATTTTGTCATGTTGCCCAGGTTCTTTTGGCACTTTGGACAGAAGGTGGCATTGGGCTGGCCCTCAAGGGGTGGGTGGGGCAGGACCTCTGGTAGGGGCAGGTGTGAGAAGGTTCCAGGCAGTTGGGATGCAGCAGGAAAGGCCCAGACGGGAGCGCTTGAGCCTTTGCAGGGAACAGGGCACAGATTGGTGTGGTGGGGGTAACGGGCCATGAGCAGAGAGCAAAGTGAGGTTGACTGGAAAGGGGCTGATTGGTTTGGGGTAGGCCTGTGATGCCAGTAAAGGCACCTGGCTCCATTCTTGGGTCTTTGTGCCCACAGAGCAGTCTCCAGCTCACCCCCCAGCATGGACCATCCTTCCTGCACCGCAATGTAGGAAGCTGGCACCCTGCACGCAGGTGGGTGCCTGCGGGCCTGCCCCTTCCAAAGCCCAGTCCTGGCCCTGCTGTTCAAGCTGGGTTCTCTTTACAGTCCTTCCCACTGACTCAGCTGGGCCCTTGGGAAGGCTGGGCCAGGATGGCACAGGCACCTCACCCTGGCCAGGAACAGGAATGGACACCATCTCGGGGACTGATGTTTTTCGAGTGGTGCTATCTGCCCTGCACTGCCCGGCCCGGCTGTGTAGGCCTCTTGGTACCGTGTCTGTTGGTGATGACCGTCACGACTCTGTTTTCTTCCACAGATGACTCAGGGGATGATGATGAGGCTGCCACCCCAGCTGACAAGAGTGAGCTGCACCACACCCTGAAGAACCTCTCCCTGAAGTTAGATGACCTCAGCACGTGCAATGACCTCATCGCCAAGCACGGTGCTGCACTCCAGCGCTCCCTGAATGAGCTGGACGGCCTCAAGATCCCATCTGAGACTGGGGAGAAGCTGAAGGCTGTCAACGAGCGGGCCACCCTCTTCCGCATCACATCCAATGCTATGATCAATGTGAGTACCTGCCCCCACCATCGTCCTGGCACGGGGCTCCCTGGCTCTGGCCCCGGCATCCCTGAGTGGGTGACCAGGGGCGCTTGATTGAAAGGCCAGGGTTCCATTTCCTGCGTCTCCATGGTGTTTCCCAGAGCCAGCACCCCCAGCTAGCTTCAGGTTCTTGAGTCATCGCCTTCATCCTGCCATCATTGGGCAAGGACATGCTTCTGAATCGTCAGGAGGAAACTGGAGCTGGGTGTGGACTCTGGTGCAGTCTACAGTTAGTTCATGCCTGGATAAGAAAGGTCGGGGTCCCAGGTTGACTAGCCAGCCTGGCAGGTCAGATCTGCCCTTACAGTAGGGACACAGCTCCCACACTGGCCCTGAGTGGCTGCCATGGCTCCTCCCTGGGTTCATTCCCCAGATGCAGGGAGCAGACGCTGGGCATGCACGAGGGGAGGGTGTGTGGTGAGGGGCCGCAGTCAAGGTCTCCCTGAGCTAGAAGAGCCTCAGAGCTGAGGCTGCCAAGGTTGTGCCAACCTGATGGTAGATGAAGCGAGTAACTGCTGCTGTAAACTAAGCAGCCCAGCGCAGGAGTCAGCCACTCACCCCGGCTCTGGAAGCCACACGGCTATGACTGGGAGCCAGGAGGGTCTCTCGATGGTGGCAGGAGGATCGTGCTTGGCCCTGCTTCACTCTTCTTTATCTCGT
>NW_016107573.1:1815539-1830831 GCF_001604975.1 Cebus imitator | reverse complement strand
GGCTGTTTTGCCCATTAGTTGATGCAAACTCTTGATTATGTTGATGCTCTCTACTTTTTGGTGTTTTTTAGAAAGGCTGATACTGGCTGTTCCTTTCTATGTGTAGTGGTTCTTTCAGAAGCTCTTGTAAAGCAGGCCTGGTGGTGATGAAATCTCTGAGTGCTTGCTTGTTCACAAAAGATTTTATTTTTCCTTCGCTTATGAAGCTTAGTTTGGCTGGATGTAAGATTCTGGGTTGAAAGTTTTTTTCTTTAAGGATGTTGAATATTGGCCCCCACTCTCTTCTGGCTTGTAGGGTTTCTGCTGAGAGATCTGCTGTGAGTCTGATAGGCTTCCCTTTATGGGTAACCTGACCTTTCTCTCTGGCTGCCCTCAGTATTTTCTCTTTCATTTCAACCCTGGTGAATCTGGTGATTATGTGCCTTGAGGTTGGTCTTCTTGAGGAATATTTTTATGGTGTTCTCTGTATTTCCTGGAGTTGAATATTGTCCTGCTTTGCTAGGTTGGGAAAGTTTTCTTTGCTTCACTCTTTCTGTCTGGGGAGTGCTCCCCAAAAGTGTGTGTGCTCCTCCAGGCCTCCACCCTCCAGACACAGGTCTGACTGCAGCAGGCTCCTCCCAGGGCAGTCCCACAGCAGGGCACATCTGGGCCAGGGTTGCAAGTCGTAGGAGCTTGGTGTGGCCTGCTGGGAGCAAGGGCGCCAGAGCAGAGGAGCTGTGCCAGAAATGGAGGCTGCCACAGAGTTGAGGAAGGGAGGTCCAGAGAAGGAGGTTCAGAAGAGCCATCATGCTGGCTGGGGACAGTGGGCAGTGCTGGTACCCGAGTGAGCTCACTGCAGGCCAAGAGCCCAGGCTAAAACCTGGGCATCCAAGACTGCCCCAAGCCTGCTTCACTGGCCTGTTGGCAGCACGATTGTGGGGCGGGAGGGCCACCCCACCACCCACACCTGCCCAGATATGCTCAGGCTCAGGCCTAGAGCGCCCAAATGCAGCCTTGGGAATCCCACCCTGGGGGCTGAGACTGAGCAAGGTGTGCCTCCTTCCCCGACCACTGGGAACTCAGCCGGCAGGTTTCCATCAGCAGGTGTGTGTGCCTGGCCCATCCAGATCCCACAGTGATGGGGGGTGGGGGGCGGTTGGCCCCATGTGCCAAGGATGCCGACAGGCTGCTGGGCCACCCTGCATGTTGGCCCCATTGTCGCCTGCACCGTTTTCGTACGTCCACCCTCTCAGGCCCATTGTCCTTACAGCCCACAGACCAGATTGCTGTGCTTCTACCAGGGACACACACAAATGTAAAGCACTGAATGACATAATGATGCATTTATATTTCCCTGTCCGTCCCGGAAGCCCCCGCCGGAGGCTTCCCAGGCACTGCATCCCCACCCAAGACGAGAACTGCTTTGTCTTGAGTAAGCAGTTTTGGCTTTTCCAAGATAATGAAGTTCTCAGCTGGCTGCCGTCTTGCATGCTTTTTATCAGACATCAGAGGCTCGTCTGTGCTTATGAAGCCATAAAAACAGCTCCAAGTCTAAGTGCCTAATGAATTGTTTTATGGGAAGCATAACACCCTGGGGTTGGTCACGATTCCTTTCTCCAACTCCAGTATCCCGGGAATGCGGCGGCAAAGTCGGCCCTGAGTGACGGGAGCTGTGCCCTGGGCTGGGTTCTGCCAGACCTGCTGGTGTGAGCCTGCTCCAAGGGCCCTCCCCAAGCTCCTGCTGTTAAATTAGGGGCAGGGAGGGCAGGAGTTCGGGGCTGCCCCAACAGACTGTGCTTGTAGCCCAGGCTAGCCCAAAGGCTCATGTTTCCCCTGGGACCCTTCCTGCCAGCTACTCCTCACCTGGCAGGAGCCAGGGCAGTTCTGGAAGGGCTATTTGCATGGCTCTCAGACACCAAGTGTTCATCCCCCACTATGTGCAGAGAAGCCACCCTGAAGACCATGGGATATACGCATTCCTGCCCCTGGCCAAGCGGTGGCTTCACAGCTGTCAGGAGAGGGTGTTGGGCCAGGGCTGTGTAACTGGGACATCCACGCTGCTCCTACCTCCAAGCCTCCAGGGAACCTCTTCAGACACCAGACCACTTACCCCTTCCAACAGTTAGCCCGCTTAGCACCGTGAGGGACTGTGAGTGCCAGCGTGGAAACTGAGGCTCAGGGAAGTTCCCTGAGCTGTTCAACATAACCCAGCTGGTAGGTGGCCATGCCCAGATGCAAACCCAGGTCTGTGTGGCCCCCAGGAGGAGTGATGGCCATGTCCTCTCCAAGGAGGTAAGGGCGACACCTCTGAGGGTTGCAGAGGCCCCTCCTGCTGTGGCCACACGCCAAGGTCAGGACACGGGGCAGCCTCACCCATGCCCTGGGCAAGATCCCAGCCTCAGAGATCTCTGTGAGTCTCTGGAGTTCCTTACCTTTCAGCTTCAGGGTATCCTCTGGTCATCATGGCTGTAGCCCCACCAGGGCCCCTCGTGGGAAGCCAGGGACTTGGAGATGGAAGCTACCCACTGAGGTCCCCAGAAGGTACAAATCATCACCCCCAATCTCTCCCAATCTCACAGTGAGAGGGAGCTGCTTCTCCCCGCCGTAACTCCATCCTGCTCCCCAGCCCTCCTGACTGTGATGTGTGCAGGCCTGCTCCCCGCAGTGCCCATGCCTGCACTGGGGGAATCTACTCCCACCAGCTCCTCAGACAGAGCAGATCCTCCTCCCAGTCAAATGCTGTGTGTTTTCCACCTTGTGAGCTCTGATCAAACCCAGTCATAGAGGTGGAGCCGAAAATGAGGGACGGCTGGTCAGACAAAGCCCACATGGAGGGTGCCCTTCAGAGCGCGCTGGAGCAGGCCGCTGTCTCCCTGCAGGTACAGGGTGGCTGTTCCATCTTCACTTTTCCCCAAGACCACAAAGAATCTGGGGTTGTTCCAGCTTCAGGAGAAAAGTCAGGGGTGGCTGGGTGCAGTGACTCAACGCCTATAATCCCAGCACTTTGGGAGACTGAGGCAGATGAATCACTTGTGGCCAGGAGTTCGAGACCAGCCTGGCCAACATGGTGAAATCCCATCTCTACTAAAAATACAAAAATTAGCTGCCCGTGGTGGTGCGAGCCTGTAATCCCAGCTACTTGGGAGGCTGAGGCAGGAGAATCACTTGAACCCAGGAGGTGGAGGTTGCAGGGAGCTGAGATTGTACCACTGCACTCCAGCCTGGGTAACAAAGTGAGACTCCGTCTCAAAAAAAAAAAAAGGGTCGGGTGATTTTTAAATTTCTTTCAGGTATGGGGAAGGGCATTGATATCATAAGTCTCTAGGTCCTCAGCTCCCAGAAGGGCAGGCACTGGGGTCCTCTGGATGATTCCTAAGAGCCCAGGACCCACGGCTAGTGGTGCGGGCCCATTCCACGCACCCACTGATCTTCCACGCACATCAGGAATGGCCTCGGCCCCAGGTGTTTGAGGGAAGAAAGTGCTCAGAGGTGGTTTCTGGATTGGGAATATTGAACAGTGACGCTGTGTTTCAGCCCCCCATACCTTTGCCAGTGCTGTACCTTCTAGAACACACCTTCCTCACCCTTCAGGTACTGGTAGCTCCCTTGTCATCCTTCAGAACCCCACGGGGACATCACCATGGCTTTCCAAGGCCTCTCTTGGGCAGTGTTCCCCCAGGACCCCAGCTCCCAGGTGCACCGCTCTGGCATTTAGCCCATTGTGTCCACCGCTCCCCACTGAGCTTCGTGCTCCCAAGGGCTCCCAAGGTCGGGCTGAGTGTCTTACTCACAGGTGTCCCTGACAGTGGCCCCCTGGGAGTGCCAGCAAGTGATGTGTCATCATGGGTCTTGTGTCTCCAGATAAAGCACTCCAAGTGGCCCATGGCTCACATTTACCTGTGATGGTACCTTTTACAAAGCGCTTCTGGTCCCATTTTCTCACCTGAACAAGATCAGTGAGAAAGCGGAGGCCCAGCCCTGAGGCCTCAGCCTGCCAAGGTCAGCCCTGCACCCACCTGCACTCTCTTTCCATGGGGATCACTTGGTCTGGATCATCATTTTATGGCATTAAATTATATCGTAACCACATTTTCCACATGCACGCCACACTGGGCTCCAGCCTCCCTTTGCCTTGTGGCATTTTGATTGGCAGGGTTCTTTCTAGCCGGACTTGGAGGGTGTACTTGGTGGGCCTTGGAAGGACCTTCTGAGGATAGCAGCTGAGTAAGTCAGCCGCCCCATTGTGAACTCAGAGCAGCCCCTCTCTCATCACACAGCTAGGAAAGCCTGCCTGGTGGGCATTTGACACCAGGCCTTAGCAGCCGCCTCCCGAGCTCTGTCCAGGCCTGTGCCAGGCAGGGATTCACAGGCAACAGGCGGCCCGGCAAACTCTTAAAGTGACAGGTCATCAGGCATGTGTTCATGAGCATGACCTGTTCTAAGAGGACCCAGGGCCACCAGCTCACATCCCCATTTTTGAAGGCCAAGTTTGGGGAGAGCCCAGGAAGGTTCCCAGTTGGTGGGAAGGCGGCTTCCGGCCCAGCTAACTATGGCCCAGCGGAAGAGCCAGGGAAAGCCTTGCCTCGCCTTACAGAGGGTGGAGGCAGCAGCCATAGAATGGGAGGTAGGCTTCTTTCTCCCAGGCAGAGAGGGAAGATATTAATAGTGACCCCTTCTGGGCTGTCACCATGCGCAGGTCTTTCTGCTCTGGCCAGGATGGAGACCTGCGTCAGTTTGGCCCTGAAGCCTCTCTGCTAACCCCAGCTGCCCACCCGGTTACCCTTCCTGGGCCTCTGGACGGTTCTGCAGCCGTGGGGGGCCCGTGGGCAGAACCTGGTCATTGGGCGAGGTTGCCGACTGTGTGAGTGGTGGCCTCACCTCCCCACCGCCCTGGAAAGGAGAGCAGACTCCTCGCCTTGCCCCTTAAGGAACCTGGAGAGACCAGCTTGGCTTTTGGATTTTCAACCATGAGAGAGAAACAGGGTATGGGGTTCATATGATTCCTAAGCATCCCCAGTGGGCCCAGCAGCCTCTCCCCACCTGTTCCCCAAGGGCCACCTGTCCCTGGTTCTGTCTTCCTGCACTGGTGGCAGTTCCCCCAACAGCCACACCGCAGCTCCTGAGGACCCGGCTGTGACGGGCTGGGGCAGGCCCTGCCAGTGAGGAGCCAGGATGGGAAAGGGATGAGTTTTCCATATGTTGTGTGACATGCCAGACCTCTGCATGCATCTCCCTTGCCCCCACTCTGCCGGCTTATGCATGGGGAGAGCAAGGCTGAGGGGCTCAGGATCCCAGCCAAAAAGGATATGAGCCCATGTCTTCCTGATTCCAGACCCTGCTAGAATGCTGCATTATGGTAGAGAAATAAACCTGACCCTCCCCTTGATAGGGGCAGGAGGTCAGGAAAACCTCCCCTGTCCACCCTCACCCTGCATGCCTGTCCTGCCACCACTGACCACCTGCCTTCTGCAGGTCTGCAGAGACTCGCAGATGTTTCCACTGCAGCATCTTGATCCATCCTTCCCGCAAGGGCAGGACACAGTATCCCTCGCAATCCCAGGAGCCCTGTAGCCTCTATGCCTGGCTCAGAGCCCAGCACATGAGAGCCTCGGCAAAGGAGAGGGAGGGAGGGAGGGAGGGGGGAGAATATTGTGAAAAATCACAGGAGCAAATGAATGAATCGCTTAGTGTCTGGCAAAATTCCCTAGTGGGTAATTTTTTTGACTCTGATAAAAGCCAGCCCAGCATATCCTTGCTTGAATTACTGTTTTGGGTAGTAACTGAATTCTCCTGCCATTTAAGAGAAACTCTGTGGCACTATTAATGACTTTGGTTTTTAGAATGAGTCTTGAACCATAACGTGCCTGTGCACAGGTGCTCTGCCAGGCCTGGGGCGGGGACGTTGTCCCCCACAGCAGCGTCCTCCCTGAGCACCAGGGTGTACCTCATACGGTGGCACTGCCTCTGTCACTTGGTTGCAGGTGGGGGATGATTGAGTTCATACATATTGTAAGCTCATGCTTTGAGTGTCGATGTCCATAAAGTGGAAAACCTGTGGGAGCAGGTTCCGTCTGCAGGCTAGGGCAGCAGAGTAAGGCTGCGGCGTGCTCTCCTCTGCAGTCCTGAGCCCCTGGCGGGGCTGGCAGCTGGGCTTCATCCTGCTTCTTAGCAGCCTGTGAGCTTGTTCCCACTGCCATCCCTTTAGAACCTGCAGGTGGGGCCGGGGCAAGACCGACTGTACCTGACTCAACCCCTGTTCCTGAACTTGGAGGGCTCCTCATAGTTGGTGACTCATGCTGGGCCCAGGACTTAGTCCCTATGACCACATGACCCCCTGTGGCCCTTGGGAACCTTAAGCTGTGCGGGTGAACACAGCCCCACATCCCCTTGTGGGTCCCTTGTGGGCCCTGCATCCTCCCGTGGGAGCCGTAACCACATAGGTGACACGGATGTCAGGGGCAAAAAGACCTTTAGAGGAAAGAGCGGTGAGGTGGGATGGGGTGAGAGGTGCAGGCAGGCTGGGGGCTAAGCAGGAGGGGTACAGGTGCCAGGTGCCCTGCAATGAGTACTGGGAGCCACAGGAGAGAAAGCCAGTCACAAGGGACCTCGTGCTGACAGCGTGACTTGAAATGAGACAAGGGACTCAATGCCAAATGACTCAACACCAATGGCAATGTCAATGACTCAAGGCCAAATAAAATGATCCCACGTGCATTTTAGCAAGACCCCTCTTCTGCTTGGAGAATGACTATCTGTGAGGCAGCCGCAGGTGCTCGGAGACCCTTCAGGGCCCCCTTGGGCAGGGAGCGTAGAGCTAGCGCCGGTGAGAGTGGGCGGTGCTGCTCTGAGTTGAAGGCAGGGCCAGCAGAGTTGCTGTGTGGGTGAGAAAAGAGGCCATCGGGGAGGGACCCATGCTGGGGGCCTGGGCCACTAGAGAATGGGGGCCTTGCTGTCTGATGCCCCACTTGGCCCACACAGGGGTTCTGCAGGATGCAGGAGAGTCTTTCCCAGGAATAGGTCTTGTGTAGCCAGTGAGCGGGCAGAGCTGGCTGGCGGAGTGAGCCCCACAAAAGCCCAAAGGCCCGCGAGGTGCCCAGTGCAGGCAGAAAGAAGAGAGGACGGGGCTGGCCAGCAGAGGGTAGATGCTCACCAGGCTTGGATGGGACAGATGCCGCACTCTTGGTCCCTGGGTTTACCAAGGATGGTGGCATCCCTCAGGAGACACACTTTGGTGCCTGCTGTAGAGCTGGCTGGGCAGGATGGGTGCCTGCAACCTCCTGATGACAAAGATATGGGGAAATCGGAGGAGGAAGGGCACCTGGCACAGCCAGGACTTGATGGAGTAGGCTTGGAGGACACTCCAGTTGGAGACACTCCAGCTGCAAGGGCAAAGCACAAGGGGGAAGTAGGAGACACTGGGGAACCAGATAGCCAGAGCAGGCACTGGGGACAGGCTGGAGGTCCTGAGGAGAGGGTCACAGGAACAGAGACAGCAACCTGGGTCCTTCACGGCTTCTGATGTGGGGCATCATAGAAATAAAGACCCCCCCAGCGGAAGGAGCCCCCACTGCCGGACGTGCTGAGGCTTCTTTGAGGCCCCGCTTGGCTCACAGCCCAGGAGATCACGTGGGGCTCCTTGGGCCAACCCAGGCAGAGGTGAGAGGCCCAGAGCTGCCCTCCCTTATCCTTCCAGGGCCCATGGGGCAGGTTTCTGCCCAGCTGACCACTGTCCTGGTCCTGACAGCTTGCTCATCCAGGGCCTGGGGACATGGGTAAAAATAGATTCCAGATTTGTCTAAAATCAGTTGGCAAACTGGAAGCCAGATGGTGTTGGTTCCTGTGTGCGAGCGGCAAACTATTCTGAATGTGGAGAGGCTATTTTAAAGTTTTAATTGGAGTGGAAAGCTGCCTCACCAGTGCCGAGAGGGAGTCACGTCAAGGAGACACTCTGATCGACCCCCCAGTGGGAACTGGGAAGGGCTGAAGCCCTGTGTGCTGCCAGCCTGTGCCAAATGCACTCGTGAGGGGCAGGCCCTGGGAGCTCAGTGTCGAGGGTCAGGCAGGTGATGGAGATACAGCATGACAGCTTGGCTGGGCCAAAGGGACCCCCAGGGGAGCCCAGCACTTCCCCTTGTGGCTCCACGGGGCCCAGTCTGGGTCTTAGACACTGAAGACCAGAATTGCAGCGCAGCTCTTTCTGCCTTTGTGAGGCACCTGCTGAGCTTGGGTTTTATCTTGTGTAAAGTGAAGCCAAGCCAGTCGGTGGCTCATGCCTGTAATCCCAGCACTTTGGGAGGCCAAGGTGGGCAGATCACTTAAGGTCAGGAGTTCAAGACCAGCCTGGCCAACATGGCAAAACTGTGTCTCTACAAAAATTAGCCAGTGTGGTGGCAGGCGCCTGTAATCCCAGCTACTCAGGAGGCTGAGGCATGAGAATCACTTGAGCCTGGGAGGCAGAGGTTGCAGTGAGCTGAGATCGTGCCACTGCACTCCAGTCTAGGCAAGAGCAAGACTCCATCTCAAAAAAAAAAAAAAAAGTGAGGCCAGCCCATCACTCCTCAGTGGCAGGGGAGGTGAGATTGTTACCCAGTGAGTCCCCTGGCCATGCAGAGGGGCTCGGGAAGACCATGACTCTCTGTGATCTCACTGCTCATCAGCTTCAGAACCTCGGGCTGGTGAGAGGTGGGGACCGTGGCCACAGAGGATGTGAGGATTAGCATGGAGGGTGAGTAGCCCTGGCCTGGAAACCAGGAGAGCACAGGGTCCTCCGGTCGCCTGTCTGGAAGCCCAGAGCCGGAGGGCAGATATGGCAGATGCCTGGCAGGTCCTGGTCCAGCCGCAGGTAAAAACACGGCCCTTTCTCCCATTATCCCTGCATCAGGGGTACGGGGGCCTCCTCCTGCATGTGCTGATGGCCGGAGCCAGTCACCCAGCCTGGACCATCTGGGATTTGGCCCGTCTCCCCACCTCCTCCATGAGCCAAATGGCTGCCCACATAATGCCCAGCAGGCCTCTGGTGCCTCCTTCACATCCCTGTCTAGGAGGGAAGTGACCCTGGAGGAAACTGATCATTTCCAGGCGGCCACTAAAGGCCAGACAGGGTCCTGGCTCTGCTTGCTCCTGAGAGCTTGAGAGGCTGCCCTCGGCCACACACAGGAGACCCAGGCTAGCTGACCTTGCACCCTGCTCTCCTGCCTGGCCTGGGGAACAGTGAGATCACTGTCAGGATTAGTATTAGGAACAGCAAAAGCGATTAGAGTTTGTCCTTCTTTTCCTGGTGTACCTCTGGGCAACGGTTTCCAGGTCAGAGACACTCGATGTCTGTCCCATGGGACACTGGTAACCAGCTGCAACCCGCCCCCCCAGACCTCACATGGCATGGCCCCTGACTTGGTTTCCCCAGGGCGGCAGCCCTTACAGCCTTCTTCCCCAAGTCAGATGTCTCAGCATGGAGAGTCCCCGGTGGACAGGCAGAGCCTGGATTCCCCAGGCGGGGCAGCCCCAGGCAGAGACCCCGCCCTGTCTGTCAAGCTTTGTGATTCTCACTCTGCTTGGGGGCAACTCGACATCCTCCTTGCCCTCCCCATGGAGACAGAACCACACTGCCCAGGGGTCCTGCAACCCAGGCCAGTCCCTCTGCATCTCAGAGCAGCCACACCCCCAACACCCCTTTCATCAGAGCCCTCTGTGCAGCACTTGTGGGTAGGCAGAAGGGGCAGGGCCGGGAGACTGGAACTCCATCCCCATTCTGAGGACAATTAACCCAATAGGTCATAGAACCAGGGACTCTGTAGGAACCCGGAAGGGTTCCAGGTTAAAAGCCTGTCCCAGAGTGGGCAGCAGGGTAGCACCCATGTAGGGCCCAGGGACCACCTCTAGCTCCCACCAGGACCCCTCATTCTCCTCCCTTTGAATGATTCAGGACACAAAAGTGTGGGGGCCGGGGCGCTTCAGGTCAGCTTGTCTCTCCTCCTGCTCACAGCTGAGCACGAGTCTACTGGCCACAGGCAGAGTTGTCACAGAGCCCCAGGGAAATGAGATGGCATTCAGGCCTAGGCTGGGTAGGCCAGGCCCTCTCTGGGCCCCCGGGAGCCTCCCCCTGCCAGCCCCTCTGCCAGGCCCCAAGCCTAATCCAGCTTAGCGAGCACACAGCACACAGCCCAGCTCAGCATTCTGAGAGCAGCAGGGCCACGCCAGGCGCCTGCCTCTCCCCACAGCGCAGCCAGGATGGGGCCTGGGGAAGGCCGGCAGCAGCAGAGGAGACCCTGGGAGTCGGGGATGGACACCAGGTGGGTGCATCTGGACTGGGGGAGGTGGACAGGCTCTCTGCATCCAAGGGGTGACCAGGGCAGCTCATCTGCTGTGGTGGCAAAGGCCTTGGGTCCAGCCACATGAGGCCCTTGATATTAGAGCACAGCAGCCTTTACCCTGCCTCACTTTTAGGTGACTGTGACACTATGACCTGTATGTGCCTGGCCTGGCCACGTGTACCCAAATGAGGCCCAGCTGTCCTGGGGAGTTAACTTCCCATCTCCCTGCTGCATAATGCCAGCTGGCCCTGTGGTAGCCTTGAGGGGGACCGAGGTCACTCACAGCCAAGTTAGCAGCCAGCAACCCTGGCTGTGTGGACAAAGTCCTCAGCTGGGGCTAAGGGTGCTGGGAGGCCACCCCTTCTCCCTGAGGCTAGGGCTGGGCTCTGTTCCTTGGACAGGATTATTCCCAGGAAGCCTTGTTAGTATCTCCCAGGAACGTACCTCCACACCAGGAAGGCTCTGGGTTCCCACGACATCCCTGCCCTCAAGGGTCTCCCAGACAGCAATGAAAATTAGCTTTACAAAGTAAGCTGTAAGAGCCCTGGTTCCGTGCCCTGGGAGACATGCAGGGGAGGCACTCAGGGACCTGGATCTTGGCCCTACACATACCTCCCTGTGGCCTTGGGCAAGTACCTCAGTCTGTCTGAGCCTTCATTTCCTCCTCGGTCATGCACAGTATCCAAAAAAATCTACTTCAGTGCTTGTAAGAATGCCGGAATGGTCCTGACCCACAGCGGGCCTGCGGTGTGAGGGAGGTGGGGCTGGCATCAGAATCAGCAGGTGGGTTTGGATTTGAGCAAGGGAAAGGCAGGAAGACATGATACCTGGTGGGCCACACTCAGGGCCCTGGGGAGGAAGGGAGCCCCAGGAGATGAGGCTGGAGAGGACTGGGAACCATGTCCATGAGAGGCTGTCGTCAGCTGCCGGGGTCTGTGGAAAAAACAACAAATATTCCAGTTTCCCTCAAATGAGAAAATGGTCATTTCTAAAGTATTAGAACCCACGTGAACAGTGAGGGTAGGAGGTAGGGGGCCTAATTCACCTTTGCTCTCTGGTCATCTTTCCCTCTTTGCTTTGGCTGCTGGGAAGCCCAGGCACCCTCAGATGTGAGTTTGTGGGACTTCTTACCGTGACCTTTGGCTACTACTTTTATCCTGCTGTTGTATGGCTCTTTTATAAGTCTTGTTGTAAATGGCATGAGGTATACAAAACCAAAGCACCCATCTATGTGAGAACTCACGGACGGAGAGGACGATCCTGGGGGCTGTGGATTGGCAGGAAGTGATGGCACAGGGATGAGGGAGGGCAGGACAGAGGCCTTGTGCACCCAGATAGGCAAGAACCCAGAAAACCATGAAGCGCCCATTCACTCTCACTGTGCACAGCACGGCCCTGGCCTCTGCACCACTGCTCAGAGCAGGCAGGCAAGGGCATCGTGCCTTGTGTGGAGGTGACCCTGGGGCCAGACTGACCTGGGATCCCATCCTGTTCACTCTGTGCTGACCCGATTAGCCCCTTCTCCCCCGCCCTCAGTCTCAGGGATGCAGGGGGCTTCCCTGAAGCGGTGCCCAGGAAGATGAGGGTCCTCTTCCTTACTTGCAGTCTGTACCTGCCATGAGGCTGGCTCGGCAGAGCCTGGTCATGTGAGACCTCCTATGGACCTGGGAAGTTGAAAAGAATCTGGTTGTCTTAGTAGGCCACAAGCTTAAAGGGAAAACCTTAAAAGCAGTTGTGTGAGACCTGCATGGGCCAGGGGCAGTAGCACAGCAGCGTTGGGGAGTAACGAACAGGTGGCAGGAACTAAGACTAACTTGACTGAGCACTGGGCTGAGCTTAGGGCTGTGGCAGCACGGGCAATATGGGGAGGAGGATCTTGTGGGAGCTGCCGCCAGGTAGGAGGCAGAGCGAGCTCTGAGCTCCGGACCCGGGTTCTGGATCTGGCTCTGCTGCCTCCTTGCTGGGTGCCCTCAGAGCCAGCTTCGCTGTCTTGGGATGGGATGGGAGTCTCTGTCTACCCACCTCATAGGGCTTCTGTAAGGATCTGGAACATTCCTGAAGCACCCAGAGGGATACTGTCCCCCCACCTCAGCCACCGCCCTTACACCCACTGGCACAAAACCAGCAAAGAGGTGCTGTCTGGTCTGGCTGCTGGGGCACGCTCTCTCTGAGTCTGTTTTCAGGGTCCTCGCCCTAAGGACTACAGCCGTGAGAAAGGGACAGGGCTGTGGGTAAAGCAGGGAGGCCCCTGTAGAACCCCAGGTGGTGAAAGGCTCTGCTCCCGGTCGCAAGCCAGGGAGCAGCGGAGTCAGGCCTGGAGCCAGGTTTCCCAGGGCCCACCCAGGCCCACTATGGGATCTGCAAATTACATGGTGGACAGTGACCACGTCCCCACACCCAAGGGACAGCCTTCCAGACCCAAAAGCTCAAAATAGCCCCGACCTTCAACGCCCCGGACTCGGTCTCACCCATCGTCAGGATGAGGCGCATGAGATAAGGAGGTTTCCTTCCTTCCTTGAGGAGGTCGTTCCCCATGCCCCAACCTGCGGGGAGGAGACTGTCATCTGTCCAAGGGAGATGATCGCACTCCTCCACCTCCTACCTGGAGAATGTTGCTGGGTGAGCTGAGGCAGGGCAGCTTGTGGGCACAGGAGCTGTTGGGCATTACTGTCTGTCTCACAGAGAAGACATGGGCTCAGAGGGGCCGAGGGGCCTCTGCTGGATCCCAGGTTCTTCAACTCCTGGTAACACAACCCTTGCCACCATACTCTGCCAGCCTCCCTGGGAGGTCAGGCCACATCTCCAGGCCCCATTTCCTCATCTTTGGAATGAGGAGGACACTTGCCCTGCCTGCCCTGCATGGTGCTGTGCGGGAGATGGGGGAGGGAAGGCGCCCAGAGGAGGGCTTGCTCAGGGAGTGGCGTCCCTGGGGCAGGCTGTGCAGCCAGCACTCTGGAACAGGGGCAGGCTGGTGGCCCTTTCCACCAAGCCACCAGAGCTCGGGCTCTCACTGTTAGGTGGGCAAGCCCACTGAGCGCCAGCCAGAGCGCCCAGTGCAGAGCCTTGGGGAACCTCCCACCTTTGGAGGTGCTGGTCCATCCCCGCTCTCCTGAGGTCGCATCAGGACACCCGCCGCTCGCTCCCACAGCCATCAGTCCCAGCCCCCTGGTAGGAGTCATTTGGCAGCAAATGTCCGGGAGCAGCTACTGATTCCGGGGCATTCCTGGCCCAGTCGCTAAGGAGACTAACCCAATGGTTAGGCGTCTGAGTGGGCCTGACTGAGGGGCAGGCCATTTCCTGGGGAAGTGACGCTATAGAGGTCTGGGGAGTGGTGGGAGTCAGTGGTTGTGGGCCTGGGCACGAGGTGCCAGGCAGATGCGGGAGGTGACCCACATGGTATATCTATTGAGTGCTCCCTCGCCCCACCTGCCACATGACCCCCTGATATTTCCTCAACAGCTGTCTTGTCCCTGTGTCACAGGTAAGGACTGGTATGTCCGTCTTCCTCCTTTAGGGTGGGACAGGCTGTGATGTGTGTGGAGCCCAGCGGGTGCTCCAGGTCGACTGGGGCAATTGGGTGGGCAGGGAGTGCGGGGGAGGGGCAGCTGGGGCCACTGATGCAGATGTGCGCCAACGAAACGTCCCTTCCTACTGGGTTAAAGAATGAATGTGTCCAGGAAGGGCAAATCCACAGGTCCCTAGACTGAATCTCACTGCCCTCCAGGGGCAGCCAAAGCCTGGGCCTTCCTCTCCACTGTAATGACAGGGCAGAACCACCAACCCCTGCTTCAGAACAGTGTGGTGGTACCACCTATGGACCTGGGAAGCTGAAAAGAATCTGGATGTCTTAGTAGGCCATGAGTTTGAAGGGAAAACCTTAAAAGCAGTTATGTGATTGACTCTGAGGTAGCTTGGTAGAAAGTGCCAGTCCCAGTTCTGCCAGATAAGACCAGTTACCTCTCTGAGCTAGGGAAGATAGCAGAACGTGGCTTTCCTTCCTTCTGTGCCATGACCAGGGACTGGCCCAGTGTAGAGGGGCCAGTGACAAACCTGGGGGCTAGCACTGCAGTGAGGATGTGGCTGCAGAGAGCTCGGGCCAGCCATGGGGCGCAGCGGCTGCCTCAGCTCCAGGCGGGCTGCTGCTGGGGAGGCAGCGTGCAGACCCATGGTACCCGGGTTTGCTGCTCCCAGCTGGCATCCTGACCGTGGGAGGCCAACAGGGGTGGGTACTGGTCACTGTGTGGGCTCTGAGAAGGCCAAGGTTCCCACATCCCCAAAGAGGCCGAAGCGGGCAGTGAGCATGTTTGTGACCATCCGAGCAGAGGGGGCAGCTAGACAGCCCCCCGGGCCTCCTTCAGGTGTCAACGAAAGGAGTCAGACTGCAAAATATTTGAAGAGATTTATTCTGACCCAAATATCAGTGGCCACAGCCATGACACAGCTCTCAGGAGGTCCTGAGAACATGTGCCCAAAGTGTTTGGGACACAGCTTGGTTTTATACATTTTAGGGAGACATGAGGCGTCAATCAAATACAGTTAATACATTAGTTTGGCTCAGAAAGGTGGGAAAACTCAAACAAGGTGGGGTGGGGGGCTTCCAGGCTATAGGTAAATTTAAACATTTTCTGGTTGGCACCTGGTTGTCTAAAGACCCGGGATCAATGGTAAGGAAATGTTCAGGTTAAGATAAAAGATTGTGGAGACCAAGGTTCTTCTGAAATCTTATAGCGGCTGCCCTTAGAGACAACAGATGACAAATATTTCCCAGTCAGACCTTTAAAAAGGTGCTGGACTCCTACTTAATCTCTTTGGGATTGGGAGGGCCTGGAAGAAAACAACCTAGCTATGTTAACAGATTCTTTAGAGATGCATATTTCCCCCCACAAAGGACAGCTTTGCAGGTCCATTTCAAGATGTGGCAAAGAAACATGGGGAAATGCACTTTTTAATTGTTGTAGTTCCGTTATATAAATATTCCACACTCTATCCATTTTTCTGTTTAT
>NW_016107573.1:1787908-1814639 GCF_001604975.1 Cebus imitator | reverse complement strand
CCGGCCACTGCAAGCTGTTTTATCAGCAAGTCTTTATGACCTGTAGTTTGTGCTGATCTCCTAGCTCATCCTGTCACTTAAAATGCCTTAGCCGTCTGGGAATGCAGCCCACTAGCTTTCAGCCTCATGTTACTCAGCTCCTATTCAAGATGGAGTTGCTCTGGCTCATATGCCTCTGATAGATGGACCCCTGCCAGGGGCTAGGGTCTCACACCGCCACTCCTCCCTCCCCAGGCCTGCAGGGACTTCCTGGAACTAGCAGAGATACACAGCCGGAAATGGCAGCGAGCACTGCAGTATGAGCAGGAGCAGCGCGTGCACTTGGAGGAAACCATTGAGCAGCTGGCCAAGCAGCATAACAGCCTCGAGCGGGCCTTCCGCGGCGCCCCCGGCCGGCCGGCCAACCCCTCCAAGAGCTTCAGCGAAGGTGAGTGGGCGGCTGGGTCAGGGATGTCGCATGACCCTCTGCCAGCTGACTCTGCATACACAACTTCTGCTCCCCCACACACGTACCCTGGCCGTGCCCACATGTGGGCTGGGCTTGGCCAACTCTGGACTGCCTCTTCGTGGCTTTGTATGTCCCGTGCCCATTACCCACTGGCAACAGTTTCCCTGCACCTAGGTTCCCATTCTCAAGAGTTAAGTTTAATGGGCCCAGCTGTCCCCTGTAACAGGGGTGTCCTGGTGCCAGGTGGCCACCCTCCTAGCCTTGGGTTGGAAGTCATGGGGACCCCTGAAAGGGGTCCATCAGAAAGGGAAGCTGGGCCACAGAAAGATGGACCCACAAGTTGAGAGATCAGGGGAGGCTTCCAGAAAGAGCCCTCTGTGTGGTGAATGGGTTGAAAGGAAAGCACAGGATTCTAGCAGAGGGAGCAAGAGTGGCCGCAAACCAGCGGATCAGGGCTGCCCAGGTGACTGAAGCAGGGAGGGGGGCAGGGCCAGACGGGGATGGAGGGAACCCTTCGCTCTGGACTTAGGGAGGCAAGATGAGCCTTTTGTGAAGTTAGAAACTAAGGCTCTGCCTGTGTCTCTAGGAAGCCTCTTGACTCCCAAAGGAGAGGACAGTGAGGAAGATGAAGATACCGAGTACTTTGATGCCATGGAAGATTCCACATCCTTCATCACCGTGATCACCGAGGCCAAGGAAGACAGGTGAGGTGGCTGCAGCTGGGCAGAGCTTCCCCCAGGGTCAGCCTTTCCTGCCCTGGACTTAGGCGGCATCTGGTCTTTTCGCCAGCTATCTACTTAGCTACTTGGGGTTTTCTTTCCTTTAAATCTTGCTTTGGCCAGGCCCAGTGGCTCCCAGCACTTTGGGAGCCCAAGGTAAGAGGATTGCTTGAACACAAGAATTCGAGACCAGCCTGGGCAACGTGGCAAAATCCTGTCTCTACAAAAAATACAAAAATTAGCCAGGCATGGGGGTGCATTCTTGTAGTCCCAGCTACTTGGGAGGCTGAGGTGGGAGGGTCGCTTGAGCCCAGGAGGTTGAGGCGGCAGTGAGCTGTGATCACACCACCGCACTCCAGCCTGGGCAACAGAGAGATCCTGTCTCCAAAAATCAATTATCTATTTATCTGCCTTGCTCCAGATGAGATTTCATTGCTGCGTGAGCCTCAGAGTACACTTACACCAACCTAGCTGGTAGAGCCTGCCACACACCAGGGCTATACGGCACAGCCTGTTGCTCCTGGGCTACAAACCTGTACAACATGTGAGTGCACAGAATATTGTAGGCAGTTGTGACACATGGTAAGGATTTCTGTATGTAAACATAGAAAAGGTATATTTAAAACATAGTGTGATACTCTCTTTTTTTTTTTTTTTTTTTGAGACGGAGTTTCACTCATGTTACCCAGGCTGGAGTGCAATGGCGCGATCTCGGCTCACCGCAACCTCCGCCTCCTGGGTTCAGACAATTCTCCTGCCTCAGCCTCCTGAGTAGCTGGGATTACAGGCACGCACCACCATGCCCAGCTAATTTTTTGTATTTTTAGTAGAGACGGGGTTTCACCATGTTGACCAGGATGGTCTCGATCTCTTGACCTTGTGATCCACCCGCCTCGGCCTCCCAAAGTGCTGGGATTACAGGCTTGAGCCACCGCGCCCGGCCCATAGTGTGATACTCCCATGGGACCACGGTCATATACACTATCCGCCATTGAAATATTGTTATACAGTGCCTGTCTACACACACAGAACACACGGAAGTGACCAGGACATTTACGAGCAATGAAAACAATGTTGCCTGGATAGAGGACGGGCCAGGTCCCAAGGAAGCCTCGAGATTCATCAATAACTAACTTGCTTCCCACTTTGTGTTTCCTGCAGAAAAGCTGAAGGTAGCAGTGGAACAAGTTCTGTGGACTGGAGCTCGACAGACAATGTAAGTGACGTGACGGGGAGCACTGTAAGGGCAGCAGGCTGGCCCAGCACTCTGGCTGCCTTCAGGTCCCTGATCTACCTCCCATGCCCCAGTCCAGGAGCACCATCCTGCCCTTCCACCAGCACTGTGCCGGTGGCCGGCATGGTGCCCCTCCTCAGTGGGGAGGGCAGAGAGACCTGGAAGCCAAGGGGGTGCTCTGGCCTCCACTGATGGGGTAGCCCCCCTCCTGTGGCAGGTACTAGATGGTGCCTCACTCGTGCCCAAGGGTTCATCCAAAGTCAAGAGGCGAGTTCGCATCCCCAACAAGCCCAACTACAGCCTTAACCTCTGGAGCATCATGAAGAACTGCATCGGCCGGGAGCTCTCCAGGATCCCCATGCCGGTAGGGGCTCAGGCAGGGCAACCCTGGCGGGTCCTCTGGGCTGCTTTCCTGTGCATGGATGAGAAGTAATGGCCCGTGTGAAGTACACACAGCCTTGGAATGTCATTTTCTTAATGGCATCTGAGGAGCATGTAACTAATTATCTAATTGTCTACATTGGCATTGCCCAATCTTCGAAAGTACAGGCATCTTTGGGCTCTGACGGAAGAAGCCAAGGAGAAGCTCTGCATGGATCAGCAATGTGGGGAGCCCCAGAGTACCTCTGGATCTCACGGGGCCTTCCTGTGTCCCAGCTGTCCTGATCTGTAGATGGGGAGTGGCAGGATGGTGCTGTGTGTGGAGGGGTGGTCCGTCCTTCAGCTGGCAGTCATCCCTGGTGCCATCCCCAGGAAATGCAGGCTCAGTGTGGGCACACAGTGAGCTGAGGGCAGGGCTTGGATCCTCAGGCTGGCCGGATACGGTGGTATCTCCACCACGCCAGAGGGTTCCGCTGTGTGACCCAGAACGAGTGCCTTCACATCTCCAGCCTCTGTGTCCATATCTGCGGAGTGGGGGAGAATCACAGCAGCCCCTTCAGTGTCCGGGAGGATGGAGCAAGATAACACGGGGAAGCTGAGACTCGTACCCGAAGGCATCATGGTGGAGAGACTGACCCTGCCCTATGTGACACCGAGACAGGGGCCCTGGGCCTAACCCATCCTGAGCCAGGCCCCATCACAGCTCAGAACATGGGGAAGACCCACTTCCTCCACCCACAGACTGGTGCTCATTCACTCACTGAAGATGCAGCAGTGGGCCAGGCAGAACCCCTAGCCTTGGTGGGTGGATGTCCATCCAAGCCGGGGGAGCAACAGCGAACATGATAAGAGTGTGTTGGATGCAGCAGGCCAGAAGGTGGGGAGGGCTGTGGAGAAAACAGGCAGGAGGGGCCAGGAGGGCGATGGCATGGGGGCTGCAGTGTTTCCCTGAACATCCGAGAAAAGCAAGGCTGCTGTGCCAAGCCAGGGCTGGTGCCCAGCCTGACCATCCACCCACCCACAGGTGAACTTCAACGAGCCCTTGTCCATGCTCCAGCGGCTGACAGAGGACCTGGAGTACCACCACCTGCTGGACAAGGCGGTGCACTGCACCAGCTCAGTGGAGCAGATGTGCCTGGTAGCCGCCTTCTCCGTGTCCTCCTACTCCACCACGGTACACCGCATCGCCAAGCCCTTCAACCCCATGCTGGGGGAGACTTTTGAGCTGGATCGCCTCGACGACATGGGCCTGCGCTCCCTCTGTGAGCAGGTGAGCAGGCCCGGCTGGCACTGGGTGGCGCCTGCCCACACTCTGGCCAGGCTGTTCCTGCCAGGCCCAGGGTGACAAATGGGATGTAGCCTCTGACCCCAACTGCCCATACTCAGGGGGTCATCAAACTGAGGGCCAGCTGGGGAGCAGGGCCTCCCATGGCAGGGCCAGGCACAGGCACACGGCCTCCTGGAAACAGCGAGGGGCATGAGAGGACAGCCTGGTAAGGACAGGGTCAGGACTGGTGTGCAGGGAAGGGGACAGCAAGCTCCAGGCCAGGCTGCTGTGGAGCAGAGGTGGAGGGACGTCTGTGGGCGCTGCTGGGGAGGAGCGTGGGGTCACCACCAAGCTGAAGGCAGCAGGCAGGAGGAGCCTAGGCTGTGCTTAGTGGGATGGACTCTGTCCTGGCCAGTGACAGCAGCCTGTCCCCACCACCCCTGCCCGACAGAGACTCGTCAAGACCCAGGCCCAGCAGCCAGGAGGCTCAGCAGTGGCAGCCCCATGCTGAGCCTGGGCGTCCTGGTTGGAAACGAGGCGATTCTGTTGGTGCTGGTGCTGCCCTGGCTCCTGGGACGCTGGTCATTCACAGATCCTGGGTGCTAGTTGAAGAGGCGTTGGCCACTGTGAGGCCTTGTTAGGAGGTGGCTGCAGTGACCCACACAGGGTGGGGTGCCCAGACCTGGAGAAGGGGGAAGCCAGAACACAGGCAGCTTTTGAAGGATGAGCCAGCCAGTTTGTCGATGCTTTGGATATGGGGGTGGGGGGAACAGTCAGGGTGGACCCAGGTCCTTGGCCTGAGCCCTGAAGCAAATGTATTTCTCCCCTCAGCAGACATTGCCAGGTGCTACTCAGGCATGGAGGGTTCAGTGGGGAAGTGAACAGACACGGTTCCAGTTCTCGCCGGGCTGGGAGAGCAGGGCAGATATTGTGGCTGCTTCCAGCTCTTTTACAAAGGGGGTGGTCAGAGAGCAGCTTTGCTGATGCAGGGACAGTGAGGGGAGGAAAGGAGCAGAGGTGGAGAGGACGCAGCTGGAGGGCAGTGCACTGGGGTGGTGGCTGCCTCCTGACCTGTGAGAGGAGCCCTCTGCTGCGGTGGGGGGAGTGGCCCACAGGGAGTCCTGGTGAGCTGGAGGTAGGAGTGGAGGGGGCAGGTGCTGGGTGCGATTTGAAGGAAGAGCAGGCAGGCTTGCTCAGGGTTAGAGGAAGAGCGTGAGGAGGGCCAGAGAGGCTGCAAAGCATGTGGCATAAGCAGCTGGAAAGGAAGGGTGCTGAGGGGAAGGCGAGGAGGCAGAGCTTTCCACGGCCCGTGGGGAGGCTAACAGCTGAGCTCAGGGCCAGCTCACCCATCTCCCGGGGTGGTTGGCAGCTGGGCCTGCACTCCTGGGACATAGGAAGCAAGTGGGCACCTCTTGCGGAGACAGCAAATTAGGCCAGGCGCACTGGGGGCAGCGGGAGCCCAGGTTGGGCCTGTCCAGAGGCAGGGCTACACTACAGCTTCTGTCCTAGGGAGTGAGTAGGCTCAGGGGAGGAAAGCCTGGGCCATGGCCACCCCAAAACCAGCTGTGCCTGCTGTAACAGGGCAGGCTGTCCCTCCCTGGCCACGGGAGGTGAGGCTGGGCTCGTGTCTGGCAGATGCTCACATCCTGTGGGTCTGGTCTCAGGTGAGCCACCACCCCCCCTCAGCTGCGCACTACGTGTTCTCCAAGCATGGCTGGAGCCTCTGGCAGGAGATCACCATCTCCAGCAAGTTCCGGGGAAAATACATCTCCATCATGCCGCTAGGTGAGCTGGGGCCCTGTGCCTTCCTGGGACAGAAAGACATTCTGCTTAAGAGGGAGGATTCTGCAGACGCAAAAGCCAGCTGGGGGCTTCCAGGGAAGAACGCCCTATAGGCCCGCCTCCCCTACCCCCGAGCCTGGTTCTCAAGACACTGGGTCTAAAGGCAGGCTGGCCAGAGCTCTGCATGGGGGGGCATGACCTCTCACCTGTCCCCTGCCTCCAGGTGCCATCCACTTAGAATTCCAGGCCAGTGGGAATCACTACGTGTGGAGGAAGAGCACCTCAACGGTCCACAACATCATCGTGGGCAAGCTCTGGATCGACCAGGTCAGGGGCGCCCTTGGGGAGGGGGTGCACAGGCTGGGGGCTGGCCACTGATGACGGCCCTCCTTCGCCAGTCAGGGGACATAGAGATTGTGAACCATAAGACCAATGACCGGTGCCAGCTGAAGTTCCTGCCCTACAGCTACTTCTCCAAAGAGCCAGCCCGGAAGGTAAGCAGGGCCGGCCACCTCTGAGCATCCCAGGGGGCCCAGAGCAGAGCGTACACCCACACTGGTCCTGCCAATGTCCACAGGTGACAGGAGTGGTAAGTGACAGCCAGGGCAAGGCCCACTATGTGCTGTCCGGCTCGTGGGATGAACAAATGGAGTGCTCCAAGGTCGTGCATAGCAGCCCCAGCAGCCCCAGCTCCGACGGGAAGCAGAAGACAGTGTACCAGACCCTGTCAGCCAAGCTGCTGTGGAAGAAGTACCCGCTGCCGTGAGTAGCACTGGCAGGGGCCCCGCCCCAGGACAGGGGTCAAAGGAGAGAGGAGGAGGGCAGTGGACAGAAAGCAACTGACAGGCACAGGAGGTCAGGAGGGTTCAGTCCACACATGGGCACAGAAGAGTATTATGCAGCTGACATCCCGGTGTGAAGGCAGACAACCAACAGTAAACACATGTGAAACTATCAGATGGTAGCAAACACTACGCACAGACTTTAAATGAGGCGGTAGGACACAGCCCCTCCCTGTTCCTCCCTGCAAGAAATACAAAACATTCTTGAAAATAACCACAGGGAACAGCAAGCTATAAAACGTGGCACAGGAAATTCCAAAGAGAACAAATAGAAATTCAACAAAGGAAAAATAAAATAACTGAAATTGAGAACCCTATGGAATTGTTTATAGCTAGACTTTATCACCTGAACACAGGTCAGAAGAAGTGATAGAACTGCATTTAAAAAGACAAAACCAGGTGGGCATTAATCCCAGCACTTTGGGAGGCTGAGACTGGTGGATCACCTGAGGTCAGGAGTTCAAGACTAGCTTGGCCAACATGGTGAAACCCTGTCTTATTAACCGGTTGGTGGTACATGCCTGTAATCCTAGCTATTTAGGAAGCTGAGGCAGGAGAATTACTTGAACCCGGGAGGTGGAGGTTGCAGAATCCTAGCTACTTAGGAAGGTGAGGCAGAATTGCTTGAACCCGGGAGGTGGAGGTTGCAGTGAGCCAAGATCGTGCCACTGCACTCCAGCCTGGGAGAGAGTGAGATGCCATCTCAAAAAAAAAAAAAAAAAGATAAAACCCAGGAAAGGCAAGAAGCTACAGGGAGAAGACAGAATGAGGTCCCTGCAGCAGGCTCCCTGGCCTCCCTTCTGAGCAAGTTCCAATGCCGAGTCTCCATCAGACCTCCCGCAATGGAATCTGCATTTCTGTAAGTGTGCTCAGCAAGACTGAAAGAGCAGGTTTGGCATACTTCTAGCGAGAGTCCCAAAAGGAAAGAAAGAGGGTCTATACCTAAAGATAAAATAACGGAGAAATTTCTGCACCTAAATCTATGCAGTGAAACTAAATCAGGGAGAAACTATTAAGCAGCCAGATTTTTAAAAGACATCACTTTCCAAGGAGCTGTCTCCTTATCAACAGCAATGAGAGCTTGAAGAGACAGTCAAGTGATATCTTCCATGAGCTGAAAGACGCACATAATGTGGGGTATAATATTTTCGAATGCGGCTGCACAGTCACATAAGTCAGAAAAGGAACGACGGGAGGGAAATTGCTCACAGGTCCCCATGCTGCCCTGGAGGAGGAGGATCAAGACGCGCATTCGCTTCTGACTGTATGAAGTACGGTAACTGCCTTTCCTAGGGTAACCGCTAAAATAATCTGTTTAGCTGGAATCTCAGAAGGTAAAGAAAAAAAAATGAAGACTGAAAAATAATGAAGATAAATGTCCCAGAGTAAAAGCAAAGGGATGAAAGACCCTGTACTGAAAGGGCCTGTAAGGTGCTAAAGACAAGAAATAAAGAAAAATGTTCATCTAGATCACTCTATAGTCAAAATGAAGACCAGGGAAAAATTCTAATAGCTTCCAGAGAGAAGCAGAAGATTTCAATCGAGGATAAAAAGTCAGACTGACATCAGATTTTTCAACAACCAACACTGGATTAATATTTTCTAAATTATGAAATTAGAAAGTAGAATTTTCTGTCTGGTCAAACTATCATTCACATATGTGGCCATATCCCTAGGCATGCAGCCTCAGAAGTTTTGCCTCACAAAAACCCACAATGAAAACAGTATTGGGACAGGTGTAGTGGCTCATGCCTGTAATCCCAGCACTTTGGGAGGCCAGGAGTTTGAGACTACACTGGCCAACACGGTGAAACCCTGTCCCTACTAAATATACAAAAATTAGTCCCAGTTACTCAGGAGGCTGAAGCATGAGAATCACTTGAACCCAGCAGGTTGTAAGTTACAATGAGCCAAGATCGTGCCACTGCACTCCAGCGTTGGAGAGAAAAAAAAAATGAAAACTGTATTGGACATAGTACTTTAAAGGGGGGATGGGAAGCAAGGACTTTACAATAGATGAATAAAGTAAAAGAGTGTTTTTGTTGTTGTTTGTTATGAGATGGACTCTCACTCTGTTGCTCAGGCTAGAGTGCAGTGGCATGATCACAGCTCACTGCAAACTCCACCTCCCAGGTTCAAGCGATTCTCCTGCCTCAGCCTCCTGAGTAGCTGGGACTATAGGCACCGCCACCACGCCAGGCTAATTTTTGTATTTTACGTAGAGACGGGTTTTCACCATGTTGGCCAGGCTGGTCTTGAACTCCTGACCTCAAGTGATCGGCACACCTCGTCCTTTCAAAGTGTTAGAATTACAAGTGTGAGCCACCACACCCAGCCTAAAAGGTATTTTTAAAACAATTACTAGGATCAAAGAAAAGCAGAAAATATGCCCGTCATAGTGCAGATTTTAAAGTTTAGATAATGTTAGCATGAGGGAATTTGGGGAGAAGGGGAAGGACCTCAGGGATGTGAAGAAATGCTAAGTTCTTATTAGAAGGAAGAAGCATTTATAAGATTGTGTTACTTTTTAATTTTCTCTATGTTAACAGACAAAAACAGTGAATTAGCATGATAGCAATAGGCCCAAGTGTCAATGATTATAATAAATATAAATAGATGAAGCTTATCAGTTAAAAAGCAAACTGCTGACAAACTGCATTTTTTTTTTTTAAGAGACAGAGTCTCCCTGTTATCCAGGCTGGTATCCAGTGGCACAATCACAGTTCACTGCAGCCTCAAACACCCATATTCAAGTGATTCTCCAACCTCACACTCCTGAATAGCTAGGACTACAGGCATGCATCACCATGCCTGGCTAATGTTTAAAAACTTTTTGTAGGGACAGGGTCTCACTATGTTGCCCTGTCCAATCTCAAACTCCTGGCCTCAAGTGATCCTCCAGCCTCAGCCTCTCAAAGGACTGGGATTACAGACACAAGCCACTAGGCCCAGCCGGATTGGATTTGTTAAAATCCAGATACCTGAGCCTTCTAATAGATTCCAAAACATAAAGGGATACAAAAGTCAAAAGTCAAAAGACATATATCATGAAAATACTAACAAGAAAAAGCTATAATAGCTATATTAATATCAGGTAAGATAGATTTTAGGACAAAAGCATTATTAAGAAGGGGAAAGTTGCTATATAATAAAAGGTTGAGTTCAACAAAAAAAATAATAGTTTTAAACATTATACATATAAATAAAATGCCTCAAAAATATACAAAACACATATTGATACTTAAGGAAGAAATAGATAAATCCATCGCCACAGTAGGAGACTGGGAGGTTTCTATATACCCTGCTCACTTGCAGATATGTCAAATGGCAAAAATGAAAAACCATCCAGCAAGTATATGGAGACTGAAACAATATAGGCTATAAAGACTCACGATGCCACTCTGAGAACATACTTTTTCTCAAGTATACATGGATTGTATGCAAAAATTGATCATGTACTAAACCCTAATGAAAGCCTCACAAATGTACAGGCGGTTGGATCACCTGAGGTCAGGAGTTCTAGACTACCCTGGCCAACATGGTGAAACCCCGTTTCTACTAAAAATACAAAAATTAGCTGGGAGTAGTGGCAAGTGCCTATAATTCTACTTGGAAGCTGAGGTGGGAGAATCGCTTGAACCTGGGAGGCAGAGGTTGTAGTGAGCTGAGATCGCAACAGTATACTCCAGGCTAGGTGACAGAGTGAGACTCCGTCTCAGGGGAAAAAAAATTAAACTGGCTGGATCCAACAAAAGCAATGCTTTGAAAGAAATATGTTGCCTTAAATCATTTAAATAATGTTGAGGCTTTCTCCTTTCTGAGTTTCAATTCTAATATTAGAAAGTTCAACATAGAAATTCAAAGAGACCTCATCTCTACCAAAAAAAAACATTTCTTTTTCTCAATTAGCCAGGCATGATGGTGCATTGTCTGTAGTCCTGGCTACTCAGGAGGACTGAGATGGGAGGATCACTTCAGCCCAGGAGGTCAAGGCTGCAGCAAGTTGTCAACACACCAATGCACTCCAGCCTGTCTTGCTCCAGACAGAGCAAGACCCTGTCCCAAAAAAATAATAATTTTGGCCAGGTGTGGTGCTTCATGACTATAATCTCCAGTATTATTCCATTTTCACACTGCTATAAAGGTACTACCAGAGATTGGGTAATTTATAAAGGAAAGAGGTTTCATTAACTCACAGTTCTGCATGATTGGAGAAGCCTCAGGAAACTCAATCGTGGTGTAAGGCAAAGGAGAAGCAAGTAACTTCTTCAAAAGGCAGCAGGAAGAGAGCAAGGGAAACAGCCACGACAAAACCATCAGATCTCATGAGAACTCACTATCACAAGAACAGTGACCACCTCCCTGCTCCAATCACCTCCCACCCCCATGGTCCAATCACCTCCTACCCTGTCCCTCCCCTGACATGTGGGGATTACAATTCAGATTATAATTTGAGATGAGATTTGGATGGGGACATAGCCAACCCATATCATCTTACCATTTTGCAAGGCCGAGTTGGGAAGATTGCTTGAGGTTCAAGAATTTCAGACGAGCCTGGGTAACGTGGCAAGATCCCATCTTTATATCAATAATAATAATAATAAAAGCAGAAATCAATAAAGTAAAAAGATAAAGCCAAAAGTGATTCTTTGAGGCACAAAAAAACTGTCAAATTAGGAAACTACTGGCAAGACTGATCAAGAGAGAAATAAGTATTATTAATGAAAAAGGTTTAATGTGACATATGAAGTATAAAGACATGATTAAAACTTAGATCAGAGGAACAAATTCTTAGAAAACTATAACAAGAACTAATTCTAGCTGGGCACAGTGGCTCATACCTATAATTCCAGCACTTTGAAGAGGCAAGGCAGTTGGATCACTTTTAAGCCCATGAGTTCAAGACCAGCCTGGGCAACAGCAAGATCTTGTCTCTACAAAAAAAAAAAAGAGAACTGACTCCAGAAGAAATAAAAAACATGACTACTCCTATAATAAAGTAACTGAGGCAATAGTTTAGAAATTACCATAAGGAAAACACAAGGCCCAGTTAATTTTACAGGTGAATTCTCCCAATTTTTCCAGAAACATTATTCCAATTTAATATAAAATGTTCCAGATCACAGAAAAAGGAAATAATTACCTGTCTTATACTGTGAAGCCAAGATAACCCTCATACCAAATTGGGCTAAACTAGCAGTAAGAAAATAAAAGTTCTACCCTATTTTACTTATATTAATAAATATATAAGCAAAAATCCAAAACAAGATATCAGAAAATCCAATCCAACAGTATATAAAAAAGATAGCATTCTATATTCAAATTGAATTTATCCTGGGTATACAGAATGATTTCATATTAGAAAATTCATAAAGTAATCATATTCACAGATTTCAATAGATTCAGAAAAAGCATTTTAGGTGCCTAGATATAAGATTAATATACAAAAGCCAACTGCATTTCTATATACTGACAGCAAACAACTAGAAAAATGTAATTTAAGACAAGACACCAAGGCCAGGCCTAATGGCTCACACCTGTAATCCCAGCACTTTGGGAGACTGAGGTGGGTGGATCACCTAGGTCAGGAGTTCGAGACCAGCCTGACCAACATGGAGAAACCCTATCTCTACTGAAATACAAAATTAGCCAGGCATGGTGGCGCATGCCTGTAATCCTAGGTACTTGGGAGGCTGAGGCAGGAGAATCGCTTGAACCCGGGAGGCAGAGCTTGCAGTGAGCCAAGATCATGCCATTGCACTCCAACCTGGGCAACAAGAGCAAAACTCCATCTCAAAAAAAAAAAAAAAAAAGACACCAATTAACAGCATATAATATCAAGGACCTCTATAGAGAACATTATAAAGCTTTAATAAGAGATACCAAAGAAGAGCTAAATAAATGGCAAAAGATACAAAGTATTATAAAGATGTCATGATCTAAAAAGTCAGTAAATCAAACAAAACCCCAATATGGACTTTCATGGAACTTGATATTAGAATTTTTAAATTTATATTGAGGTATAAAGGGCCAAGACATTTCTGAAGACCAGAGAGGACTTGCCCTACTAGATACCAGGATTTTTATTTTGAAACTATAGTTAACGGAATAGTGAGCCCAGAAACAGACACAGGGATATATGTAACTCTGAAATATGACAAAGGTGGCATATCAGATCTTGTGGGAAAGATGGAATGGCTCACCAAATGGATCTGGGTAAAAATGATTGTCCCTATGGAAAAAGATGAACTTAATTGCTCCATCACATTATAAAGAAAATCAACTCTAAATAATGGCCTTACAATAATATTAAGTTTGACTTATTGTAAACAATGACTTAATAAGTTTAAAAGCATAAATATCTTTTAGACCTTAAGGAAATATTAAGGCACAAACGTTAATATATTTGACCATATTAAAATACTTTCGTTCATTGAGAACTTTTACTCACTAAAAGGCAATTTAACAAAAGTGAAAAGACGATGCATAAACAAACTTGGAGAAGGTAATCATAATACATACCTATGTTTGACAGAGGATTATTATAAAGAATACAGAGAGTATTTTATCACAGTTAAAAATAATAATTTTAAAAAGATCACATAAAGAACTTTTTTTTTTTTTTTTGAGATGGCATCTCACTCTGTCACGCAGGCTGGAGTGCAAGTGGTGAAATCTCGGCTAAGTTTTGTATTTTTAGTAGAGACATGGTTTTACCATGTTGGCCAGGCTGGGGTCGAATTATTGACCTCAGGTGGTCCCCCCACCTTGGCCTCCCAAAGTGCTGGGATTACAGGCGTGAGCCACCATGTCCAGCGGATTGTTCATCTTTAGGAGCTAAAGCCAAACTGTTTTCCAGAGTGTTGCACCAATTTACACTGTAATCTCAGCACTTTGGGAGGCCAAGGTGGGTGGATCACATGAGGTCAGTTCGAGACCAGCCTGGCCAACATGGTGAAACCCTGTCTTTACCGAAAATACAAAAATCATTTGGGCGTGGTAGTGGGTGCCTATAATCCCAGCTACTGGCCTCAGGCTGAAGCAGGAGAATCACTTGAACCTGGGAGGCAGAAGTTGTGGTGAGCCAAGATCGCACCATTGCACTGCAGCCTGAGTGACAGTGTGAGACAACATCTTTTTTTTTTTTTTTTAAGACAGGGTCTCAGCAGGGCACGGTGACTCATGCCTGTAATCCCAGCATTTTGGGAGGCCAAGGCAGTGGACCACCTGAGGTCACAAGTTCGCAACCAGCCTGGCCAACATGGAAAAACCCCGTCTCTACCGAAAATAGAAAAATTAGCTGAACGTGGTGGCATGCGCCTGTAATCCCAGCTACTCGGGAAGCTGAGGCAAGAGAATCGCTTGAACCTGGGAGGCAGAGGTTATGGTGAGCTGAGATCACACCATTGCACTCCAGCCCAGGCAACAAGCATCTCAAAAAACAAACAAAGCACATAATAAAAAAGAAGAAAAGCAATTCCTACGCTAGGCAATTCCCAGAGAAGTCTCACATAGCAAAACAGCGACAGGTTGGACGCCTGAGTATGGGAGGTGCAAGGAGCGGAAGGCAGCTGTCTACAGCCACTGGGTTCCACTGGGTGGGCTCACTGGGGTGGGCTCAGGGCCAAAGGGAGCCCTGGATGTGGGGCGCTAGAGGGCGAGGCAGGGGAGGGCGACCAGGCATGTACAGTCCAGCTCACCCCACTGCCACCGCCACAGGGAGAACGCAGAGAACATGTACTACTTCTCAGAGCTAGCCTTGACCCTCAACGAGCACGAGGAGGGCGTAGCACCCACTGACAGCCGCCTGCGGCCTGACCAGCGGCTGATGGAAAAGGGCCGCTGGGATGAAGCCAACACAGAGAAGCAGCGGCTGGAGGAGAAGCAGCGCCTGTCCCGGCGCCGGCGGCTGGAGGCCTGCGTGCCCGGGAGCAGCTGCAGCTCGGAGGAAGGTGAGGCCGGGAGGGGAGGGAGCCCTGGAGAGGAGGAAAGGGGTGCCGGAGTGGGGGTGTCCCGCAGGGATGGATTCCCAGGGAGCAGGCCGCCAGCCCACCCACCAGCCTACTATGCCTGACCAGCAGAGAAGGAGGCGGACACCTACACGCCGCTGTGGTTTGAGAAGAGGCTGGACCCACTGACCGGGGAGATGGCCTGTGTGTACAAGGGCGGCTACTGGGAGGCCAAGGAGAAGCAAGACTGGCACATGTGCCCCAACATCTTCTAAGCGCCACCCATGCAGCAAATACAGGCGCCTGCACAGCCCAGCCCGCCTGTTCTTTAATGCACTCACTTTAGTACTGAAAGGTCTTCTCCCAGCATTCCCAGCCCTTCCTATTTCCTTTCCTATTTTTTTTTCCCCACACTTTCTTGGGACTCCCACCTTGGAAGGAGGAAGGGCTGACCCGGGTTCTCTCCAGCCCCCAGGTGCACCCAGTCACCTGTGCCCCTTCCTTATGGACCTGGGCCCTACTGGAACCCCTGCCCCAGTTACCACAACTCAGGCCGGCTGGCCCGGGCCATGGGCTGCACAAATCACCAGCCCCCAACCCAGGGAGGAACTGGCCCCTCCTAGGGAGCCTCTTTGACTTTTTTAGAAAAACGATCTCCATTTCTTTCAGCCATGATGTTTAGTAAATATTTTTAGTACCGCACTTAGCAGACAGCTCTCCGAGTGTGCTTTCTTGCCACAAAAGTGTCCTGGCAAGAGCCCCTTATTTTTAAGATATCAGGAAGCCAGACCCCTTTGAGTTGGGAGAATTTTGTGGCTCAACATATCAAGTCCTTGATGGTATCTGAGCTGCGCACATTCCACCCCACAGGGCCCCACAGAGCCCAAAACAGAGGAGGGCTGCCCCAGCCCAGCAGAGCATAGGGAGTTTCTGGAGCTCCCACCCGCAGATGGAGGAGAGGGTACTGAGGGCATCCCCCATGTGGATTTGAGGGCAGCAGCCCCTGGCCTCCCTACCCAGCCTGGGTGGCTCTCTAGCCCCAAGAGGCCAGGAAGGGCTGGAAGGCAGGGCCTGCAGGTGCTCCCCACCCCGAGACCCAGGCCCCAAATCAGCAATAATGAACCTCAGCTCAGCCTGGGCTGGTGACCCGGGCACCAGAGACCCGGCATCCCGCCTCTGTCCTAGGAGGTCCCTGGGGATGCCCCATCTCAGTGCCCCCTGAACTCTTTATTTGCCTAATTTATATATATATATGATATATAAATATATATAAAATAGCTATTTTGCTTAAATTTCTACAGTATGTAAAAGTGAAAAATGATGAAGACGGGCACACCTGTCTGAGTTTGGCCCTCATGTCAGCTGTGCCCTTCCCGCTCCTCATGCCCCCTTCCAGCGGCTTCTGCCAGCCATGGGGGGCTGGACCACCATGGCACTGACCCAGCCCCTCAGAACCCCACACTCCAGTCCTTTCCATTTCAGTTTAGTCCTAAAAGTTCATCACAGGGTTTTTCTTTCTACTCCAGGACTGGTTTTTTATATTAAAAAAAAAAAAAAAAAAAAAGTGAAAACACCAATGGTGAACTGCCTTATGATGCCCACTGGAAAGGTGGGGTGGGGTGGGGCAGGGCCCCACTGGGGCTCTCGCAAAGCTGTGGAATGTACCTCTCCCCAGTGCTGTTTGAGCAAGCACCTTTTGACCAGTAATAAAAACCTTGGCTTTGGAGTTTTCCACTGCCCTGTCCCTCAGTCTATCTGTGTCTGGCTGAAGGGGGCTGACATAGAATGGCAGGGCCTACAAGGTGGCATGGGGTGAAGCTGCAGAGAGGTTCAAGGGAGGAGAGGAGGTGGGGACCCAGGAAGGCTGCCCAAAGGGCTGGGGAGAGGGTTGCAGCACTGCCAAAGGCTGTCCTGATGCTGTGGCCACAGGGCTGGCCTGGACCCAGCTCTGCCCTGTGGAAGGGCAGTGTTTTAGCCAGATGGAGACCACCAGCAGCCCCCTCCCATGTCTCAGTTCCTGGAGCTGTCTAGGGGAAGTCCTCCAGGGGGAAGGCCAGCCCTGGTGAATTCTGTGTCACTTGACAGCAGCAGCCTGGGCTATACTTCCAGGCAAGGGACGGGTGGAGCAGGGCACCCCGGGGCATCAGGGCCAGTGCTCTCACCATCTACCTCCACACCGCAGTGCTGTGGGATCCGGGGCTGGCCCTGCATAGCTCCTTCCCTGGCCAGGCTTCCCCATATGTAGGGAGGTGGCCTCTGGGGGAATCCCAGCTGAGGAGCTGGAGGGGCAGGTCTCACTGGAATAGAGGTGGGGGGGACCCTCAGGATGCACCTGACCCAGAAGGCAAGGGAAGGGACAAAGGCCAGTCTACTGAGGCAAAGACAGGGCTCTGAAGAACTTGAACAGGAAGTGACATCAGGGCAACGTTCTAGAAAGACCACTCTGACCGGCAGGACACAAGATTGACCAACACCCAGTTGTCTCATACACCAGCCATCACTGAGTAGGAAATGTAATAGAAAAAAAGATTTACAACATACGACATCTGACAAAAAGACACAAAACCTGTAAAAGATCTGTATGGATACGACAGAGAGGACCTGAGTTGAGAGGAAAATACCGTCTTCACAGATAGGTTCACATTCAGTTATGTCAGTCCCAAACCTACGGAATCAACCTGATCCCTATCAAAATCCTAACAATATAGTTCAAAAGCTTGACAAGTTGATTGTGAAATTTATATGGGAGAGTAATTGTTAAAAAAAAAAAAAAAAGCCAGGCGCCATGGCTCATGCCTGTAATCCCAGCACTTTGGGAGGCCAAGGCTGGTGATCACGAGGTCAGGAGTTCGAGACCAACCTGGACAAAATGGTGAAACCTTGTCTCTACTAAAAATACAAAAAAAAAAAAAAAAAATTAGCCAGGTGTGGTGGCAGAGAAGCCTGTAATCCCAGCTACTCAAGAGGCTGAGGCAGAGAATTGCTTGAACCTGGGAGGCAGAGGTTGCAGTGAGCCAAGATCATACCACTGCACTCCAACAAGAACTCAGGGGATGATGAGGGGACCTTGTGGGCTTGACCTGCAGAAAACAAGCCGGAAGCCTACTGGGTTTTCTCCACTGCACTCTGATCACCATCTGGCTACCATTAGTTAGTGTATTTGTTGATGGTCTGCACTCTGATCACCATCTGGCTACCATTAGTTAGTGTATTTGTTGATGGTCTGCCCTCCCTACTCCAGTGGATTGTGAGCTTCATGAGAAGAGGAATCTGGTCTTATACATTGTAGCATCCCACTGCCTGGCACATGCTAAGTGCTCAATGAATAGCTGTTTAAAGAATCAACACCAGGCCAGGAAGACCAGCTAAAGCAAATGCTCAGTGGGACAACACCTGAGCAGTGGGGGCCCATGGCTGCAGCACCAAGCTGTGAGGAGACTGGGAGATGGAACTGAGGAAGAGCTGAGCCCAGGGACCCAGGAAACTCCTGCTTCTTCCAAACTCTAGTGTCCAAATCGCTGCTCCTGACAGACTGTGGGGTAGGAGTCAGATTCTGTAAGAGGGGAAGAGAAGGCTTGAGGTTCCCTCATCTCCAGGGACAGGCTTCAGCATGAAGGGAGTTGGGAGAAGAGGCCAATGGAGAGACACATTTCAAAGTGGAACACAGAGAACAGGGCCAGAGACAAACCCAATGCTATTTAACTTACTGTTTTTACGAAGCTAGCCAGCATGCAAAACTTCAGGAGCAAAACCTGATAAAGACAGTGCGAAAATAAAAGGAATATATAGTTCAGTTTCATGGAAGAAAAGAATTTTCATAAATCCAAACAAGACAATAGCAAATAGAATCTAGCCACACAGAAAAGACTGAACCCCAAGTTGGTAAGCCCAAGCCCAGATTACTGCAGAAATGCAAGAATGGCTCAATGTTGTAAAGCTTTCTGTGGTAAATCATTCATTACATCAGCCAGTGCAAGGACTTCTCCTGGCAATATGGTAGACTAGGTTCCTGGAAAATACTCCTTTGTGAAAAACTAGACAGACTGGATAAATTTTTTTAAATGTTAAATGCATCCATCAACTGGAAACAATACGAGAAATACTCAGGCCAAAAAGTAAGTGGGTATGAACGCCTGGAGAGGTAAGAAAAGGTCTGAAATATTTTACATTGCAATTACAAAGCCCAATGAGCTTAACTGTAAGTTTTCACTGCCTCAAAAGAGCCTCCAAAGGTAGGGCATGTAATAGGAGATTTGGGGCTCCCAAGGGCTATACCTTCAATGTAATGGTGAATCCAAAATAAAATACAAGAAAAATTACTTGTCTTAAAGGTTCATCCTGAGCAGAGAAAAACAAAATCCCCCTTAGAATTTGTAATCAGGAGTGAACCCTCAGTTAGTTTTGCAGGCCAAATACACAGTACCTGAATGGTCCAATGAAACCTCTGACAGAACATAACATGGTCACAAGGTGGCAATGTTCCCAATCACCCGAGAGAGGCAAACAAGTCCCCTCTGGAAGATATCCCCTTCATTCTAGGCCTTAGGGAACCTCATATATGAAATTGCAGGGAAAATGAGCAGCTCACAGTATAAAATCTCCATACACACAAGGAAACAAGCCCCCATGAGCAAGGGCAACCAGAAAGAACAGATAACAGGATCAGACATAAAACTCTTCCACACAGTGAAATTATCAGATACAGAGAAAAAAAAAGCATGTTTTATATATTTCTAGAAACAGAAAGGCAGCTTGAAAGTAAGAATAAATTTTCAAAAATACTAAAAACATTTCAAGAAAATGTTTTAATATCACTAAAAATAATTCAGTGAATAGTTTACAACAGATTACACAGCTGAAGAGAATATTAGTGAAGCAGAAATGAGATCTGAAGACATTTGGAAAATAACACAGAGAGATACAAAGAGGTGAAAAATATCAAAGGGAAGTTAAAACATGGAAGATAAAAAGATCCCACATATGTCTGATTTGTTTCAGAAGGAGGAAATACTTTTTATGGAACAGAAGCAAACTTTGAAGAGTTATGGCTAAAAGTTTTTCAAGAAATCATGAAAAATACCAATAAACAAAGTTAAGCCCAACAAATCCCAATTATGGTAAATAAAAAGAAATCCACAGCTAAATGCAATACAGTAAAACTGCAAGATTACTAAGACAATGAAATCTTAAAAGCAGATTTTTTAAATTACCTTCAAAGAGCATCAATTAGGCTGAGTGCAGTGGCTCATATCTGTCACACCAGCACTTTGGGAGGCTGAGGCAGAAGGATTGCTTGAGATCAGCAGTTGGAGACCATCGTGGGAAAATAAAAGAGACCCCATCTCTAAAAATAAATAAAAAATAAATTAGGCATAGTGGCATGTGTCTGTAGTCCCAGCTACCCAAGAGACTGAGCTGGAGGATTGCTTGAGCCCAAGAATTTGAGGCTGCAATGAGCTATGACCACACCATTGCACTCTAGCCTGAGCAACAGATCCTGAAAATTCATCTTCAAAGGAAGGCCAATTAGACTGAAAACAGATTAGACTGAGAGTTGGCCTCCAAAGTAGTCAGAAGACAATGAAGTGTTATCTCCAAAACAGAGGAGAAAATGTTAGTATTCTCCTCAGTCAAAATATCTTTTCCACAGGCCACGTGTGGTGGTTTATGCCTATAATCCCAACAATTTGGGAGGCCAAGGTGGAATGATCACTTGAGGCCAGGAATTTAAGACCCGCCTGGACAATATAGAAGACCTCATCTCTACAAAAATAAAATAATTAACCAGGAATGGTGGCATGTACCTGTAAGCTACTTGGGAGGCTGAGGAGGGAGAATAACCTGAGCCCAGAAGTTCGAGACCGTGGTGAGCTACATAATCTTGCCACTGCGCTCCAGCCTGGATGACAGAGTGAGATCCTCTGTGTGTGTGTATGTATGTGTGTGTATAACTAATTTTTATTTAACATATTAAACAGTATATTCAAATTTTTAAAATACATATATATATATAGTGTTACATGGAGTTAGACTATGATGAGTTAAGATTTAAGATTATGGGCCCCTCCTACCCCGCCGGCTCCGGGCGTGGTGGTCGCTCAGCTCTCTGCTCTGGCACCGCAGCGCCGCCGCCCGGCCCCGCAGCGCCGCCGCCCGGCCCCGCCAGCTTCCCGGACCATGGCCAACCTCGAGCGCACCTTCATCGCCATCAAGCCGGACGGCGTGCAGCGCGACCTGGTGGGCGAGATCATCAAGCGCTTCGAGCAGAAGGGGTTCCGCCTCGTGGCCATGAAGTTCCTCCAGGCCTCTGAGGAACACCTGAAGCAGCATTACATTGACCTGAAAGACCGCCCATTCTTCCCTGGGTTGGTGAAGTACATGAACTCAGGGCCAGTCGTGGCCATGGTCTGGGAGGGGTTGAATGCGGTGAAGACAGGTCGAGTGATGCTTGGGGAGACCAATCCAGCAGATTCTAAGCCAGGCACCATTCGTGGGGACTTCTGCATTCAGGTTGGCAGGAACATCATTCATGGCAGTGACTCAGTAAAAAGTGCTGAAAAAGAAATCAGCCTATGGTTTAAGCCTGAAGAACTGGTTGACTGCAAGTCTTGTGCTCATGACTGGGTCTATGAATAAGAAGTGGACACAGCAGCAGTCTCCTTCAGCCGGGCTTGGTGTGTCCCTGGACACAGCTCTTCATTCCACTGACTTAGAAGCAACAGGATTGATCATTCTTTGGTAGAGCATATTTGCCAGTAAAGCCTTTGGAAACTGGAAAAAAAAAAAAAAAAAGATTTAAGATTATGTAAAACTTATCGGGTAATCATTGAAGAAATAGCAATACTAAGTAATATCCAAGCAGTAGAAGAAATACATTGAATGCAGGGGGGAAAGCTCAGTAAATCTAAAGAAGGCAGGGGAGGAGAGGAAAAAAGAACGCAGAATAAAAATTACAAGTCAGAGAATACAAATACATCAATAATACATCAAGAATTACATAAAATTTAAGTAATCTAAATGCTTCGAGGAAAAAATATGGACTAAGAATAAAATCCAGCTGTATGCTATTTACAAGAATACACCTAAAACATAAATATATAAACTAAACAGACTTTAGGGCAAAAAATATTACTAGATGTCAACTACTAGAATTTGTAAAATCACTTTGTAGTGATAAAAGGTAAAATTCATAAATTTCTTAAACTCATGCACTTAATAACATCTTAAAATTTATAAAGTAAAATGGATACAATCACAAAGAGAAAGATAAATCCACTATCATAATGGAAGACTGTAACTCATTTCTCCCAGTAATGAGAGCTCAGATTAAAAATTATGATAATCACTGTATAACAAACGACATCATGGACACAAACAGGGAATTACATGTGACTGCAGAACACATATTTTTGAAATGCACATGGAACTTTTATGAATATTAGCCACATATTTGGTCTAGTTATAAAGCCTCAGCAAATTTGAAAGGACTGATACATAGACCACATTCTCAGACTTCAATAAAGACAGTTCAAAATCAATGACAAAAATAAAACTGGGAGAAAAAAACAGGTTAGAGCATTAAGAAATACATTTGGAAATAACTTATAGGTCAATGAACAACAGAAATCAGAAAATATGGTTAAATAAAAATATTGTATGTTAAATTGCACAGAATACAGGTAAAGCAATACCTTGAGGAAAATTTAGAGCACATAAGGCTCATGTAAAAGGCTAAAAAAATTTCAGTTAAACACCCAATTTGAGTAAGAAAATGAACATTAGGATAAAGTCAAGAAAAGGACAAGAATAAAGATGAAATATTCATTAAATATAAAAAGAACCAAGAAAGCTGAGGTTGACTCTTTGAAAACCTAAAACTGTCAAACTTTTGGCAATATTAATCAGGAAGAGAGAGAAGGGAAGAAGGGAGAAGAGGAGTGGGGAGATGAATGAACAAAAAAAACTATTTGGAATGAAAGGGGACATAGGCCAGGCGTGGTGGTTCATGCCTGTAATCCCAGCACTTTGAGGCCAAGGTGTGTGGATCACCTGAGGTCAGGAATTTGAGACCAGCCTAGCCAACATGGTGAAACCCTGTCTCTACTCAAAATACAAAAACTAGCCGGGCATGGTGGCGGGTGTCTGTAATCCCAGCTACTTGGGAGGCTGAGGCAGGAAAATCACTTGAACGTGGGAGACAGAGGTTGCAGTGAACCAAGATTGTGCCACTGCACTACAGCCTGGGCGACAATGGCAAAACTCCATCTCAAAAAAAAAAGAAAGGGGTCATAAATACAGACACTAGAGATATTTTAAAAGAAGGATATATTATTAGAACTTGCCCTGTGGAGACGCCTAAAAAATAAGGAATATTATGAACAACATGGACAATAAATTTGAAAACAAATAAAATGGATTGGTTCCTACCAAAATATAACTTGGCTGAGCTCAGTGGCTCATGCCTGTGATCCCAACACTCTGGGAGGCCAAGTCGGGCCAATTGCTTGAGGCCAGGAGTTCAAGACCAGGCTGGGCAACATGACAAAACCCCATCTCTACAAAAAACATGCACACACAAAAAATAAGCTGGGCATAGCGGTGCATGTCTGTGGTCCCAGCCACTCAGGAGGCTGAGGTGGGAGAATGGTTTGAGCCCAGGAGGTGGAGGTTGCAGTGAGCCTGGATCATGCCACTGTACCCTAGCCTGAGCAAAAGAGTGAGATCCTGACTCAAAAAAAATAAAAAATAACAAAGACTTATAACCATTTCTTTTTAAAAATCAGTTAAAAATAGTCCTCACTGGCCAGGTGCAGTGGCTTACGCCTGTAATCCCAGCACTTTGGGAGGCCAAGGCAGGCATATCACAAGATCGAAAGATAGAGACTGTCCTGGCCAACATGGTGAAACCTCATCTCTACTAAAAATAAAAAAATTAGCTGCTTGTGGTGGTGGGCACCTGTAGTCCCAGCTACTCAGGAGGCTAAGGCAGGAGAATCGCTTGAACCCAGGAGGCGCAGGTTGTAGTGAGCCAAGATCGTACCACTGCACTCCAGCCTGGTGACAGAGTGAGACTTCATTCTCAAAAATAGTCCTAACATATACACACAAAACTCTACACAGATGACCAAGGAATAATTCAAATCTTACAGAAACTTTCTAAGGGTAGAGGGAAAAAGAGAATACTCCCAAACTCATTTCTTGAAGCTAACATAACCTGCTTATAAAAACCTGACAAACAGTATGAGAATGGACAATTACAAACTCATGTCACTTGTAATGGTACAATTCAAAATAAAATTAATAAATCTAATGATATGGAAAAATTATTATTATTCAAAAAATACAAGGTTTATGCTGAGAAAAACTAAACAATGTAATTCACCACATTAACAAATTAAAGGAGAACACTACATAGTTATCCTAATATGCAGAAACCACTTTGGTTAAAATTCAACAAGCATCCATGATATTTAGAAGGAAAAATAAAAAGCCAGGCGCGGTGGCTCAAGCCTGTAATCCCAGCACTTTGGGAGGCCGAGGTGGGTGGTTCACGAGGTGAAGAGATCAAGACCATCCTGGTCAACATGGTGAAACATCGTCTCTACTAAAAATACAAAAAATTAGCTGGGCATGGTGGCACATGCCTGTAATCTCAGCTACTCAGGAGGCTGAGGCAGGAGAATTGCATGAACCCAGGAGGCGGAGGTTGCGGTGAGCCGAGATTGCGCCATTGCACTCCAGCCTGGGTAACAAGAGCGAAACTCCGACTCAAAAAAAAAAAAAAAAGAAAGAAAGAAAGATCTAGATTAATTGAGAATTATACCATCTTCATGGTTAGGAAGAATTATAAAGGTATCAATTCTTCTCAGTTGAGGACGGATGCAATCAATTCCAATGGAACTCCTAAAGGTTTCCTCACAGAGCTTGATGATTCTAAAATTTACATGAAAATGCTAAGACCTAACAATAGTCAAGACACTATTGAAGTAGAAAACCAGTAGGACTGGCTCTACTAGATATCAAAACAATGTAAAACTATAAATAAATTAGTGTTGGCATAGAGAGACAATAGACAAATATAAAGTTCAGAAACATATTCATACGTAAATGAACATTTGATATATAATAGAGGTAGCACTGTAGATCAATAGTGAATGAAAAGACTACTCAGTAAAGAGGGGTGAGGTAACCAGGTATACGTATGGAAAGAAGGAGAGAAGAGGAAGGGAGAAGGGAAGGAGGAAAACTGGAACTCTACCTCATACCACATATGAAAGTCAATTCCAGGTAGATTAAAGATCTAGGCCAGGCAAAGTGGCTCACGCTTATAATCCCAGCATTTTGGGAGGCCAAGATGGGCAGATCACTTGAAGCCAGGAGTTTGAGACCAGCCTGGCCAATGTGGCAAAACCCTATCTATACAAAAATACAAAAAATTAGCTGGGTATGGTGGCACGCGCCTGTAATCCCAGCTACTTAGGAGGCTGAGGCAGAAGAATCACTTGAACCCAGGAGGCAGAAGTTGCAGTGAGCTGAGATTATACTGTTGTATTGGACCGAGCGTAGAAAGTTAGCACCAAGACAAAAGTATGCCAGATTGCAGGGTCATTTATTATGCCGGTGACCACAGAGGACTCACGTCTCTCCAACCTGTGGCGTCAAAAGGAGGGTGCCACGACTTTTTATACCCCGAAAAATCACCTTGGGTGTGGGGGTGAGGAGCGGGGATGGGGATGAAAAGGTTTCGGACATTCCAAGGGCTTGGGGATTCTGTGATTCACCTCCTGGGTGGAGACAAGGGCGGGGGTCTCCAGACATTCCAAGGGCCAGGGGACTTTTGTCATTCTGTTTGTTACTTCAGCGGGTTTACAGAAGTCAAGATAAGCATTTGTTTACACACAGATCTTAGTTATCCTGGGCTGCTTATTTTAGTTATTACTAAATAACTAAAGCAAAGGCTAGCGATTCTGGCACAATATCACATTTCCCCCTGTTCTTTTAACATGTATTAAATCTTTAATAGGTTTCCTCTTTTTGACACAAGTGCCCGTATTTGGATCTCAGAACCATCAATTTGACCGAATCTGTTTCTTCCTGGATAAATTTGAGGAGCATGTTTAAAAGGCATGGTCCAAATGTTAACCCTAGGACCATTAGCACGAAGGGTCCTGCTAATCCAGTGAGCAGGAATGTTAGCCAGGGGTTTGGGGGAGGGTCTCGGGTGAAAGAAATGAAAAAGTTTCTGTTTGCAGTATATCCTGTTATAGTGGAGATAGTCTTACAACCCCAATGGGGGCAAAAGAATTCATTTAAGTCTCCACAGTTCCATCTTTTTGGAGGGGTGGATTCTGGGCACAGATATAACCCCATGGTCTGGAGTTGTCGCTCTGCCCCTAAACTGCTGCACCCAGCTATACCTCCACTTGTCCTGAAATTTAAGTGGGGGCCCAGGAGGGCACAGAGTTCCAGGGAGAAGGTAATGGGGGTCTCCGGAGTGTACTCCAGGGTTAGGTTGCTAGGGTGGATCCCTTTCCGGTTAAGGAACTAACATATGCTCCAGTGGAGCCCTTGGTGATGACCCATCGATAGTAGGTGGGTGCCAAGGAGGGTCCCTTTCGGAGGGTGGTTGCAGGAATCAGGGAGATTAGGATGATGACTGAGAACGGCGCAATAGTCTTAGCTTTAGAGGGTCCATTGAGGATGGAACCGCTTCACATCCTGCATCTGGGCGGTCAGTCTTGACGTGTGAGTGGTGAATCCAGGCAGTCAGTCCGTCCACCTTGATTGCCGTGGGGGTGACCAGGATTACAGTGTAGGGTCCTTTCCAGCGAGGAGTTAGGCCAGAGGTAGTGGCTCTCTCCACCAGGACTTCGTCCCCTGGCTGGAAGGGGTGTACCAGCTGGTCAGTGAAATTCACTGGGGTAGGTTGAGTTTCCCTGATGAGTGAGTGCACCTGGGACTGAACAGACTGGAGTGCCTGCAAGGACTTAAGGAGTGTATGGTTATGGACTCCAGCATGTATGACATTCGCAAGTTTGGGGAGTAAGGGAGGGGGACTTCCAAACATAATTTCAAAAGGAGTAAAGCTTTTTTTTTTTTTTTTTTTTTT
>NW_016107573.1:1785229-1787758 GCF_001604975.1 Cebus imitator | reverse complement strand
TAGCTGGGATTACAGGCGCGCGCCACCATGCCCAGCTAATTTTTTGTATTTTTAGTAGAGACGGGGTGTCACCATGTTGACCAGGATGGTCTCAATCTCTTGACCTCGTGATCCACCCGCCTCGGCCTCCCAAAGTGCTGGGATTACAGGCTTGAGCCACTGCGCCCGGCCAGGAGTAAAGCTTTTTTATAGGGAGTACATGGGGTACGGAGGAGAACAAAAGGAAGCAGGCTGACCCAGTTTTCACCGGTTTCTAGAATGAATTTTGTTAAAGTTTTCTTTATGGTCCGGTTCATCTTTTCAACCTGCCCTGAACTCTGGGGGCATTGGCACAGTGTAGTTTCCAGGAAACCTGTGCTGTAAATGCCGGGCCATTATCTGATCCGTGTCAGGGGCAAGCCAAACTGAGGAACCAGGTCCTGTAACAATTTTTTCGCTACTACCAGTGCGGTTTCTGACCTAGTAGGAAAAGCCTCGACCCATCCAGAGAAAGTGTTTACAAACACAAGGACGTACTTACAGCCGCACTCTGGGGGCTTTATTTCAGTAAAATCTAACCCCCAGTGTTCCCCTGGGCTAGTACCCCTGAGTCTTATCCCTGCCTGACTAGGCCTACTGCTTCCTGGATTTACCCTGGCACATACATTACAACAAGTAGTAGTTTTTCTAACAATCTTATATAAGTGTGGAATGTAGTATCTAACCCTCAGCAGCTCAGTTAATTTTGTTTGCCCTAAGTGAGTGGCCTGGTGTGTGTCCTTAACTAGAGCCTGTCCTAGAGCCTCGGGGAGCACAATTCTTGTGTCCAGTAGAATCCACCATCCTTTGGAATCTTGTCGTCCCCCGTTCTTTGGCAAAGCTTTTTTCCTCAGGCAAATACGTTGGGGTAGGAGGCAGGGTTGGGGCCGGCAGAGTCACAAGAAGAGTCAGAGGTTTTACTGGCCCCACGGCTGCCGGTCTGGCCTGTAGGTCAGCTGCCCTATTTCCCCTTGCCTCTGGTGAATCTCCCTTCTGGTGTCCTTTGCAGTGTATTAATGCCACTGCCTTGGGCTTCCCTTTTGGTTTTTGTTGGGGTTGGGTTTTCTTTTTTTTTTTTGTTGTTTTTTCCTTTTGGGTTAGGCACTCTTTTTTTTTTATAAATGGCACCATGCACATGGGCCGTAGCAAAGGCATACCGGCTATCCGTGTAGATGTTAACAATTTTTCCCTCCGCCCAGTCCAAGGCCTTTATTAAAGCTATAACTTCAGCCTTTTGGGCTGAGGTTCCATGTGGAAGAGACTGGGCCCAGATAACCCGCTCTAGAGTGACCACAGCTGCCCCAGCATACCTGACTCCGTCGACCATGAAACTGCTGCCATCTGTATACAGTACCTCCTCTGGGTTCCGCAGGGGGACGTTGGTGAGACCCGGTCGCGCAGCATGGAGGACATCTATTGTCTGTTGGCAGTCATATATGGGCTTCCCTGGCTCGCTGTCAGGTAGCAGTGTGGTGGGGTTTAAAACTGTGGTTTTTGAAAATTTTATGTGGGGCTGGTCCAAAAGTAAGGCCTGGTATTTGGCTATGCAGGCATTAGACATCCATTTTCCCGTAGCTGCACGGAGTAGCAACTCCACCACGTGGGGTGCCACTAAGTTTAACTCCTGCCCCAAGGTCAGTTTGTTCGCCTCCCTGACTAACAGGGCCCGTAGCTGCCACCGACCTCAAACAAGCTGGCCACCCAGAGGCTATGGGATCAAGTCTTTTTGAAAGGTAGGCAACTGGCCGGGACCAGGGTCCCAATGTCCGGGTGAGCACCTGTTAGCGACTCCCTGTTTCTTGTGCACAAACAACTGGAAAGGTTTAGAGATGTCTGGCAAGGCCAAGGCTGGGGCTGCAGTCAGGGCAATCTTGAGCTTGTCAAAAGCCTGTTGCTCCACCTCTGTCCATGTCAAGGGCTGATTTCCTCCAGCACAGGCATACAGGGACTTGGCTATCTCAGCAAATCCCAAAATCCATAGCCTGCAGTACGCTACTGGCCCAAGGAATTCTCGAACTTGGCATTTTGTGGTGGGGTTGGGTATTTGCAGCACTGCTTGGACTTGGCTGGGTGCCAGTGCCCGGTTGCCCTTCTCTATAACATAGCCCAGGTAAGTCACTTTTGGCTGGCAGAGTTGGGCCTTTTTAGCTGAGACCCAGTACCCCAAAGTCTGCAGGGTTTTTTTCAATAATGACTGGGCGGTCTTTTTACAGGCCTCCTGGGTTTTTGTAGCCAAGAGTAAGTTATCCACGTATTGGAGTCGGGTACACTCTGGGAACTCAGCTCGGAAGGCAGCAAGGTCTTGGCTAAGTGCCTCATCAAACAGAGTGGGGCAGTTTTTGAACCCCTGAGGCAGTTTTCTCGAGTGAGTTGCCCTGAGACTCCAGTATCAGGGTCGGTCCATTTAAAAGCAAATATAGGCTGGCTAGCAGGAGCTAGTGGGATGCAAAATAATGCATCCTTAAGATCCAAGACAGTGTAATGGTGTTCTGGGTCCAAGAGACTTAGGAG
>NW_016107573.1:1783301-1784649 GCF_001604975.1 Cebus imitator | reverse complement strand
TGGGCTTGTGGGCCACTCCCCTAACCCCTTCTATAAGATACCGGTGAAAAGTGTTCAGAGCCTGGTGACCCCCCCCCCAAGGTGTTGAGGTCCCATTGGGGTTAGGTAGAGGGAAAAAAACTTTTTCCTTGCCCTGGACCTATGATGGCTTTCAGGGCTTCCTGTCTAATTTTGCCTTTTTCCTCTGTGGTGAAGAGAATTAGTAATAATTGTTGGCAGTTGTCCCAAGTGGGGCGATGCGTCTGGAATATAGATTTTAAGAGTCCTGTCAAAGCCTGGGGCTTCTCAGAGAATGGGGGATGTTGAGTTTCATTGTAAAACCTCGGCAACATCACCGCCTTAAATTCCCAGGCCTCCCAGCACTACCCGCTCCCAGGGAACTTTCCATCTGGGCAGGTACCTAACCCTCCCCCTCTTGCCTTCTTAGCAGTTCTCCAGTACTACCCCCTCCCGGGAACTCTTAGCAGTTCCCCAGCACTTCCCTCCTGCACAGCCCCTCACACTGGATGCATCTCTGCCGGCTTGCAGGCCATAGAAATCCCCTATTGCCATGCCATGGGTGCTGCCAATTTTGGGTTTAGCCCGGCAGCTTTCCCTTGTTCTTAAAGCTCGCGCCCGCACTTGGTGTTTTGGCCCTCTTTTTGATCTCTATCACCTTCCAGTTATATAAGTTACTTGACAAGAAGGGGATGTGAACAAAGAATGGGTGACCCCAATTGTCTTCTGTTGGGGGTGGCTCTTGGAAAGGGAGGACTGCCGGTGGGTGCGGGGGCCCCGCTACGGGTGTGCAGGGGGGACAAGGTTTGGTTAATAGTACTGTCGAGGGGGGTGCTGAGGCACTGGTTTAGAGGGCCTTGAGTAGGGTGGAAGTAATTCCTGATCCTCCGCTGGGGTGGGGAGAATGGCCGGCCCAGAAGGGACTTTCTTTTGGGCTGGCTAATGTGACCTGAAGTCTAGCCTGTTTTATGCAGCGCTTTAGCCATGGGGGAGGCCATTGGACTAAACCCAATCATTGGTCGATGTATGGAAACTGCTCAGGGTATCCAGGAGTTTCTGCAACCATTTTCCATACAGCCTGGGTAATTTCAGGGTCATAGGTCCCAGTATCTGGCCACCTAATTCCAAAAGATGGCCATTCAAGTTCACACAAAGAGCGGATTTTTCCAGGGGTTAATTTCACCCCATATTGGCCTGAGAACCTAACCTTGAAGGTGGCCGTCATGCATTGGAGAGGGATACAAGGCCTGGGAGCTAGACGACCCCATTTGTGGGTTTTTTTGTTTTTTTATGCCAAATTTTCCTCAAGAGAATTCACTAATTTAAAACTGATTTCCCTAATTTAAAACTA
>NW_016107573.1:1778494-1781196 GCF_001604975.1 Cebus imitator | reverse complement strand
TTTTCCCGGTGGAGGTGGCTGGGAGAATTTACAGGCCACAATGACCAAAACAAGGAAGAGAATAAAGACAACTAGAGTTAAGACTATCTGCCACATGGCAAAGGAAGAAAGAGTGAGGCCTCAGTGATAGAAGAAGAAGAAGATGAGGAAGAAAGAGAAAAGAGTAATTTTTGCTGGGGTATAATCAATAAAATTTCCCTGCATACAATGGTTCGTCAACCACTGTAAGATATCTCCTACCTCAAGGGAAGATGGCCTGAACCAGTGTATGTCTGCTAGCAGGAGTCTAATAAAACTGACAAATTTACAGACGAGACAGGACCACATACAAGAGTGACAGACAAAGGGTGGGTGCCCCCCAGATGGGAGACCAGTCAGATGCCTGCCCGGCCACTTTTTCGGAAGAATTTTCAGGGGCGTCTTTGCTAAGGTGTACCCGTATAATCCCCGGGCCTGGTCACCTTAGGATGGAAGTCCAAGTAGGACAGCTCTGAGGTGAATCACCGTTATGCCCTACGACGCCCCAGTGGAACCGAGGGTGAAGGCCCACACAAGCCCCGTAGCCTTTCAGCCGTGCGACTACATATATACACACTCACTCTCTCACTCACACAGAGGTTATGGAAAACAACCGAACGCTATGCCAGCTACCAGAGGTGAACGCTGGTACCCTCTGCACCAGCTACCAGAGGGCTGCCACCCACTATGACAGCCACCAGAGGCGAACGCTGGTACCCACTGCGCCAGCTACCAGAGGGCTGCCACCCACTATGACAGCCACCAGAAGCGAACGCTGGTACCCACTGCACCAGCTACCAGAAGCCTCAAGTGACGTCTTGGTGAGGCTTGCTAGGTCAGAGTTGCAATGACTCGTCAGTCTCCCGACTCAGGCCCTTCCTTTGAACTAGTTCCCAGACCAGACTTACCTCCGGAGGATTTTTTCTTTTAGGACCCTGAGGAATTTCGGGTGAATGTCGGCCGAGAGGTCGCTTATCCTCCACGGTGGCTCTCCAGGGCCCTGGGAAAGAACAGGGGGCGCCTCCCCAGAGGCCCCCAAGGTGGGAGCGGCTGCCCGGGCGAGACTCTGAGATGGCTTTTGTCTGGTGATAACAAAAAGAGAATATCTCACTGGGGACCTCCAAAATGTTGTATTGGACAGAGCGTAGAAAGTTAGCACCAAGACAAAAGTATGCCAGATTGCAGGGTCATTTATTATGCCGGCGACCACAGAGGACTCACGTCTCTCCAACCTGTGGCATCAAAAGGAGGGTGCCACGACTTTTTATACCCGAAAAATCACCTTGGGTGTGGGGGTGAGGAGCGGGGATGGGGATGAAAAGGTTTCGGACATTCCAAGGGCTTGGGGATTCTGTGATTCATCTCCTGAGCGGAGACGAGGGCGGGGGTCTCCGGACATTCCAAGGGCCAGGGGACTTTTGTCATTCTGTTTGTTACTTCAGTGGTTTACAGAAGTCAAGATAAGCATTTGTTTACACACAGATCTTAGTTATCCTGGGCTGCTTATTTTAGTTATTACTAAATAACTAAAGCAAAGGCTAGCAATTCTGGCACAATATCACAATACCACTGCACTCCAGCCTAGGCAACAGAGTAAGACTGTCTCAAAAAATAATAATTTTTTTTTAAAGCTATACAGGTGGTCCTCAACTTGCAATGAGGTTATGTCACAATAAAACCATCATAAGTCAAAAAATCATAAGTTAAATGTACATTTAATACTCCTATCCTACTGAACATCATAGCTTAGCCTAGCCTGCCTTAAATAAGCTCAGAATACTTACATTAGCATACAACTGAACAAAATCATCTAACACAAAGCTTGTTTTTATAATAGAGTGTTGAATATCTTATGTTATTTACTGAATACTGTACACTGTAGAGTATCAAATGTTTACCCTTGGGCGGGTGTGGCAGCTCACACCTGTAATCCCAGCACTTTGGGAGGCGGAGGTGGGTGGATCACCTGAGGTGAGGAGTTCCAGACCAGCCTGACCAACATGGTGAAACCCCATCTCTACTAAATACAAAAAATTAGCCGGGCATGGTGGCAGGTGCCTGTAATCCCAGTTGCTTGGGAGGCTGAGGCAGGGGAATCACTTGAACCTGGGAGACGGAGGTTACAGTGAGCTGAGATCACACCATTGTACTCCAGCCTGGGCATCAAGAGCAAAACTCTGTCTCAAAAAAAAAAAAAAAATGTTTACCCTTGTGGCCGACTGACAGCTGCAGCTTGCTGCCACTGCCCATCATCACAATATCTTACAGAATACTGCTAGCCTGGAAAAAGATGAAAATTCAAAATTCAAAGTGCAGCTTCTACGGAATGGGTATTGCTTTCATAACATCATAAAGTCAAAAAATCGTAAGTCAAACTATCATTAAGATAGGGACCATCTGTATGTATATGAAAGACAAAACTATAAAGGCTTTAGAAGATAATATATAATATTTTCATGACCTCAGGGTAAAGAAGTCTTTTTTTTGTTTTATTTTTTGAGATGGAGTTTCACACTTGTCTCCCAGGCTGAAGTACAGTGGCGCAATCTCTGCTCACTGCAACCTCCACATCCTGAGTTCAAGCAATTCTCCTGCCTCAGCCTCCTGAGCAGCTGGGATTACAGGTGCCCACCATGCCCAGCTAATTTTTGTATTTTTAGTAGAGACGGGGTTTCACCATGTTT
>NW_016107573.1:1742941-1778129 GCF_001604975.1 Cebus imitator | reverse complement strand
CAGGATGGTCTCGATCTCTTGACCTCATGATCCACCCGCCTCGGCCTCCCAAAGTGCTGGGATTACAGGCTTGAGCCACCGCGCCCGGCCTTATTCTACATTTTTAATTAATGTAGGACTCCTAGTCCTCAAAACACTCTGTAAAAATAAAAAAAGGCATGCCAAAGAATGGGAGAAGAAATCTGCAACACAGATAACTTATAAAGAATTTGTCTCCAGAATATACAAAATTCAAATAAGAAACAGATAAAATAGAAAAGCAGGCCAAAATCTTGAGCAGGCACTTCCTTACAGAAACTTAAATGGTCTATGAGTCCAGGCACAATGGCTCATGCCTGTAATCCCAGCACTTTGGGAGGCTGAGGCAGGCGGATCGCTTGTGTCCAGGAGTTCAAGACCAGCCAGGGCGACATAGTGAAACCCTGTCTCTGCTAAAAATACAAAGATTAGCCATGCATTGTGGCCCATGCCCATAGTCCCCCTAAGGCAGGAGGACTCCTTGAGCCCAGGAGGTGGAGATTACAGTGTGCAGAGATTGTGCCACTGCACTCCAGCCTCGGCAACAGAGCAAGATCATGTCTCAAAAATAAATAGAAATTTTTTAAAAAGTCAATAAACATTTAAAAAGGTGCTCAACCACATTTTAGAAATCAGAAAAATGCACATTAAACCACACTGAGATATCACTATACCCCATCAGACTGGCAGAACATTTCAAGTGCAGCAATATCAAACACGGGCAAGAAAGTGGAGAAACGAAGCACTTATACAGTGCCAGTGGGCATGAAAATTAACACAACCAATTCTCGCATTACCTAGTAAAGGTGAAACGGGCATGAACTATTATTCTGCAATTCTACCCCAAGGATTATATCCTAGGGCATGGGTCCCTAACCCTCGGGCCACAGACCAGTAACAGTCCATTGCCTGTTAGGAATCAGACCACACAGCAGGTGAACTGCGGGCAAGCAAACAAGGCTTTATCTGTACTTACAGCTGCTACTCATTGCTCGCATTACTGCCTGAGCTCTGCCTCCTGTCAGATCAGCGGTGGCATTAGATCTTCATAGGAGCACAAACCCTATGTAAACTGCACATGCGAGGGATCTAGGTTGTGTGTTCCTGATGAGAATCTAATGCCCGATGATCTATCACTGTCTCCCATCACTCACAGATGAGACCATCTAGTTTGAGGAAAACAAGCTCAGGCTCCCACTGATTCTACATTATGGTGAGCTGTATAATTATTTCATTATATATTACAATGTAATCATAACAGAAATAAAGTCCATAATAAATGTAATGTGTTTGAATCATCCCAAAACCATCCCCCACCCCAGTCCATGGAAAAACTGTCTTCCACAAAACCAGTCCCTGGTACCAAAAAGGTTGGGACAGCTGTCCCAGGGAGGAAGTCCTGCACACATGCAACAGCAGACATATACTAAACAATGCATGTTACAGTCTCAGAGGAATGCATTTAAAATTGTATTATGTTCAACTGCAGGCATCATTCATTCATTTTCATTACTGTCTAGTATTCGGCAGTGATGTGGCAACCTAAATAACAAAGCGGCTCTCTAAAAGAAAAGACATATATACATAAATTTGTAATGCTTTATTCCCAAATAAACATCTTTTCATTTGAGAGCCTCTCTTTACTGTTATTTAGGTTAACATCGAGAATACTCTACAGTAGTGAAAATGAATAAATTGCAGCTGCATCCAAAAACATGGATGAGTTTCTGGAACACAATGTTGAAAAGAAAAAGCAAGCTGCAAAACAGTAAATAAAATGTTATGTCCGTCTAAGTTCAAAAACAGGCAAAACAAAACACTTATTTAGGAATACACAGAACTCATTAAAAAAAATGAAAAGTAAAGAAACAAGATTATAAAATGAAACACTAAGGGGAACACAATTCAGAATGATAGTGACCATTGAGCTCCTGCTCAGGGGATCCAGAAGGACACACAGGGATTTATAAAATAACAAATCAGGTGATGGGTGTTCGAGGTATATTTTTTCTGCTTTACAATTGTTTTTTTAATAGATGCAGTTTCTTACTCTGTCACCCAGGCTAGAGTGCAGTGGCACGATCATAGCTCATTGCAGCCTCCACCTCCCAGGCTCAAGTGACTCTCCCACTTCAGCCTCAGCACAAACCAGCTAATTTTTGTATTTTATTTAGAGGCGAGGTGTTGCTATGTTGCCCAGTCTGGTCTCTAACTCCTGGGCTCAAGCAATTCACCTACCTTGGTCTCCCAAAGTGCTGGGTTTACAGTTGTAAGCCGCTGCGCCTGGCTTACTTTACAAATATTTTATACAGTATTCTTTCATAGCTACTTAATGTCTAATTGCAAATAAAAACAGCAGCATAAAGGAGAAAACTCTATATGGTTTTTTATAGACGGTGAAAAGGCATTTGACAAAATTCAGCCAGTTTCCAGGGTGCACAACCCACATTTCATTCTACATGACTGGTGCCCCCTGGCGCCTGACTCAGGCAGGACTGGTAGCTACAGAAGAGTCCCAGCAGCCGCAAGAGAAACTAAAGGAAACGCCAACATTTTAAAAGCCACTTGCCGAAGAAACTCTCACTGCTCAACTCTCACATGTAAATTTCCACCCACATCAGAAACAAGCCCCGGATCATTATTCAACATTGTTTCAGAGATTCTAACTAAATCAAACTGACAAAATAAATTGGTATACTGGTAAATTTGTATCTATAAAAAAACAGATTTATTAAAACTACCAGAATTCCTAAGATAGAAAGTGAATTATATTAAATCATTAGCTTTTCTCCATATTAACAATCAGGGAGCAATACAGATGGAAAAAAGTATTCCATCACAGTAGGCAAAAGCCATAAAACGCTTAGGAATAAATTTAACCATAGAACTCATATAAATAATTTATAATGTCTTATTGGAGGACTTAAAAGAAGTCTTGAGTAAATGGAAAACCATTTTTTATCCTCTGGGGGAGGATTAATATCATAAAAATGTCAATGCTCCCAAACCTTACATTTAAATTTAATGCAATTATACTTTAAATCCCAATGGAACGCTTTCTTTTAGGCAGGGACGGGAGAGAGCTGGATAACGCGAATAAATATTTCAAGTGAGAGAATAAATTCCAAGACTGGAAAAGTATTTTTTAACAAGTGAGGGAGACTGATTTATTTAGATACTGATGATACCCAAAATTAGTTTCAACCAGAACCTCACCCCTCATATCAGACTCACTTGTGCAACTGACAACAGATGTCTCCATTGGCGTCTAAGGGGGCATCTCAAACCCAACAGGTCCACACCTGTTAGCTCATTTAATAAGTGGGCCTGGAATAAGTTAATTTCCACGTGGGGGCGGGGGATGCTTGACTCTTGCCTTACAGCTTATACTAAAATATATTCCATAAGGACTACAGGTAGTCTAGTAAAAAACAGAAAATCAAACATTGCAACAAAATGTAAGCGAATATAGGGGGAAGGAGAGAAAAGAGAAGGGGATTGATTTCCCCAAGCATGATAGGAATCCTCAAAACTTTAAAACATTTACCTTCCAACAAACACCATAAACCAACCAAAGGACAAACACATAGAAAACGGACCAATGTCGTGAAGTCCAAGAGGTTTCAGGAGCTCGGCCTCAGGTCAAAAGGCAGGCAGGCAGGCAGGCTAGCTGGCTCTTCTGGGCAAAAGGAAAAACACGCAGCTTCCTTTCCAAGTGTTCTACCTTGCAGAAATCAAAGAGCTGACCCTAAGGACAACTGTTCAACAAATGTTTTTCCGAATGACCCCCTCAAACGCTAGAAAACAACCAGAGGGAAAAGATTTCATCTGCACTTTTACTTAATTAAAACGCAGCAGCCTGGAGGGAAAAAAAAATCCTCGCTCTTCTCCTTGGGGTGCGGGTGCGCCCTTGCTCTCCCCCTTCTACCTAAAAGATGCGAGGAAACCCTCAAAGGCCGCAGCCACCTGCACCAAGCCCTGAGCGCCACCACCGCAAGCTCGCGAGGCTTCCAAAGCGCATGCGCAGGTCACAGTGCTCGTGCAGCGCGCCAGCAAAACCGCGCATGCGCTGAGCCATTTCCGCCTCGAGCGTGTGCGGGGTAGGGGGTACTCTCCACAGTTCGAAACCGTTAGCTGGTTATGAACGGTTCATAACGGGCGTTCATAACCACGCCCTATTAGACTGAACGTGGTCCAGCCGCGAAGCGTCTAGAGAGATGGCCAAGTGCTGGAGTCCTGGCTGCGTCTTCTGAGCCAGGTGAGAATTTACAACCCGCCCTCGGCCATGTGTTGTGCTGTGTTCGCTGATGATTAAGCATCAGAAACCCAGAAACTCTGAACCTTCTGACAAAGGGCTTCTCCCCAGCTCTCCGCAGTGCCCCAAACCTAGCGGGACAGATCGGTTTACATGGTGGGGCACCGGGGAGGGGAGGGAGAACCCAGAGCTTTCAACAAGGGAAGAAGTGATGTGGAGAGGGACAATTAGGCCAGGCTCGGTGGCTCACGTCTGTAATCCCAGCCCTTTGGGAGGCTGAGGTAGATGGATCTCTTGAGGCCAGGAGTTTGAGATCAACCAGGCCAACATGGCGAAACCCCGTCTCTACTAAAAGTAAGAAAATTAGCCGGGCGTGGTGGCACGCGCCTGTAATTCTGGCTACGAGAGAGGCGGAGGCAGGAGAATCGCTTGAACCCCGAAAGCTGAGGTTGCAGTGAGGCGAGATGGCGCCACTGCACCCCAGTCTGGGGTGACAGAGCCAGACTGTCTCAAAAATAAATAAAATGAAGTAGGGAATTAGAGCTGGCCATGGCTTCACTGGAAACCTGCAGTTACTGTAGCAGAAAGGGGCCTTCGAGAATCACTGTTAGCATCTCAACATAGTGGTGTGAGCACCCTCCCCCTTACCTTCCAGGCCTTGGCAGGCAGCTGCTGACATGCCAGAGCCCTAGGAAGTGCTGAAGGCACCTGGGGTTCAGGCCCTCTGGAAGCCCAGCCCCCCCTCACCCTTCGGGGATACTGGAACTGGCCAAATGGTTAGGCCAATGAGGATGGCTGCTGGGTAAGCACATTATCCCCACATCAGACAAGTAAGTAGCTGAAGGCCTACAGGTAGAGGTGGGGACCAGTGAATCTTGGAAGCAAAGATTGGGTGGTCAGGACAGCAAGGGGCTCTGGGCTTCAACCAGAGCAGCTCCAGGACTACTGGCTTTCCATATAGGCTTCTGGAGACATTTTAGGTGGATAACAGGCCCTGAGGCTGAATAAGCTGGAAAGCCTCTGCCATCATCTGACTCCTTTCTTTTAGAGGAGGAACAGGGAGCCAAAATGGGCAGTGACTTGTCTGAGGCCTTGCCAGCTTGAAGAAGGAAATGTCTGCTGAACCCATCAGTGGCCCTGGTAAGGCCTGGTGCATTGCAAGTTACTGGATGAAAATGGTGACTGGCGAGGTACGGTGACTCATGCCTGTAATCCCAGCACTGGGAGGCCAAGGCAGGTAAATAACTTGAGTTCAGGAGTTTGAGACCAGCCTGACCAACATGGTGAAACCCTGTCTCTCCCCAAAAATACAAAAATTAGCCAGGCAGGGTGGCATGCACCTGTAGTGCCAGCACCTCGTGAGGCTGAGGCAGTAGAATTGCTTGAACCCAGGAAGCAAAGGTTGCAGGGAGCCGAGATCCACTCCACTCCAGCCTGGGTACCAGAGCAAGAGTCGGTCTCAAAAAAAGGAAAAAGAAACAACTCCAAGGCCGGGCATGGTGGCTCAAGCCTGTAATCCCAGCACTTTGGGAGGCCGAGGCGGGTGGATCACGAGGTCAAGAGATAGAGACCATCCTGGTCAACACGGTGACACCCCGTCTCTACTAAAAATACAAAAAATTAGCTGGGCATGGTGGCGCGTGCCTGTAATCCCAGCTACTCAGGAGGCTGAGGCAGGAGAATTGCCTGAACCCAGGAGGCGGAGGTTGCGGTGAGCTGAGATCACGCCATTGCACTCCAGCCTGGGTAACAAGAGCAAAACTCCGTCTCAAAAAAAAAAAAAAAAAAACAACTCCAAATGTCCATAAATAGGAGACAGTATATCTAAGACAATGAAATGCTTTGTGGTTCTGAAGAATAAAGGAGACCCATGTGGGTTATTCTGAAACAGGTTCCAAGCTATACTAAGATAACAGGCAGAAATGGAACAGAGTGGAAGTGTGTGCACTTAGGAGGGATACTCTCCAGGGAGAATTCAGGGATTGGGTGGGAAAAGGGAAGCTTGTTTTTCATGGTCTAGCCTTTTAGATGGTTTTAATGTTTACCATGTGCATGTGTCACTTAAAAACAAAACACCCTAGGCCAGGCATGGTGGCTTACACTGTAATCCCAGCACTTTGGGAGGCCAAGGTAGGTGGATCACTTGAGCTCAGGAGTTAAAGACCAGCCTAAGCAACATGGTGAAACTCTCTACCAAAAATACAAAATAATTAGCCAGGAGTGATGGTGTGCACCTGTGGTCCCAGCCACTTGGGAGGCTAAGGAGGGAGGATCACTTGAGCCTGGGAGGTGGACGTTGTAGTGAGCCGGGATCGATGCCACTGCACTCCAGCCTAGGTGACAGGGCGAGACTCCCGTCTCAAACAAAACACCTTAAAGTTCCCACCCGTCTCGTTCCTTTAACACCAGCGTTGCTGCCCTTCACTCACTCTCTTGCAACCTTGGGCAAAGGTTCTTCCCACCACACATCAGCCAAACCATCTCCTCCTCCCAAGTCATCAGGGAGTTCCAAGCTGGTCACCTCTCCCTTGATGTTCCCAGGAAATCAGGAAAGGGGACTCCTGCATTTTATCTTTCCATCCAGAGTGGCAGGATCTCTGCCTGGGAAACAAGCTGCTGCATTCAGCACAGCTGTGGTAGCATTAACACAGCAAAGTGGGCACATCTAGAAGTTGAAGCTAAAACATTCAGGAACTCCAGTCTGTTTCTGTGGGTGTTAAGGGGGGTGAAGATAAAACAATGGAGGTGATGAGGAGGAGGAATAACTTGAAGACAGTGTAAAGCCACAGTGGTACAAAGAATGAAGTGGAGGAAGGTGCTGGATTTTACTAAGAAGAAAACAGACTGAGTTCAGGAGTCTCACCAGTAGAAGTTTATAGTATTGCATTTTGATTACATGTGTGTGAATTTTAAAAATTATTACCCTTCAGTAGGAATGCAGAACCAACTTTCATTTAGATTAAAACATTAGGTTTGGGGACAAAAGTTGACCCCATGCTGCCTGAGATGGAGAGAGCAGGTTGGCAGAGGAATCACCAGCTCAAGGAACCCCAAGACTTGGACAGTCTTCCAGCAGAAGAGGCCAGGGTCTCTCAGTGTACTACCCCAAACAGGCCTCTCCCAGAGATGTAGTCTGGAAAGGCCCAAAACCCACCAGGTACAGGCATATCCAGTGGGGAAAGACTTCCCATTCCAGAAGTCCACCTCTGCTTCCTAGTCTTCTGCTGACCTCAGAGCAGCAGGGTGGCCATTGCTAAATTGCTAATCTGGGTTAGGGAGATGCCAGAAACACACCCAAGTTTGAACCACAGGTTAATGGTACAAAGTCATATAGTCCTTGTGCCTTCAGAAAACCCAGGGGCCCCAAATCCAAGTGGGAAGAGAGTTGGGAAAAACTGAACCAGATTCTTCCAATGGCCATTAAAGAGAAAATTCAGCAACCCTTGCCTTTGTCTTTGACCCTGAGAAGTTAAGGGACACAGATTGTGGTGCTGTGATGGGACATGGAAAGTATGGTGTGCTTCCTGCAGAGATGCCTTTGGAGTCCCTGTGGCCAGGGGACCTCACTGGCCCCCTCCTCAGGCACCTTGATGGGGCTCAGTGGGGCCAGGCCGAAGGGAGGAAGTAGAAAAGTATCATCAGGCTCTCCAGATCAACGGGCACCATCCAAGGCCCTGCTGCACCCAAACATGGAGGCCTCCACCACCAGCTCAGCCCCAGGGGTTCTTTCACACATAAGCTCCTTCCCTAAGGAGTCCTGTAGAGTTCGACAGTGTGCTACCCAAGTCAGAGATTCACCACAGATCTGTCTCCTCCTCAACCTGGACTCAAGTTACTAAGGTGAGAAACTTCACTGTCCATGGTTAACTGAAGAAATCCTCCTTCAGAGAGAACGTGAGGGTAGATGAGGTGGTTAGACAGGGAGGATCTTTTTCCCCAAGCTGTTTGGACAATACCACGGCCAGGACCAACTCTGACAGCTGCAAGAGAGCCCCTCCAATGTGGAACCTCCTACACATAGCCTTGCTTTTGGGTCCCTGGATCTTAGCCCACAGCAGGGCCACTCTGGGGGGAACTCTCCCTCCCATCCCTCAGATCCCCACATTGTTCTTCCTCTAGGAGAAAAGTGTCGGCCCTGCCCCTGGATCTTCTCCAAGATGGCACTGGACTCGCCACTATCTTGAGGAGCCAGGAGCTGAAGTGGCTCAGGCTTAGCAATCCACTGTGGCCAAAGTGGAAAGGTTCTTTGCAGTCACCAAAAAAAAGAAAAGTATAGTCTCACAGGCACAGCATCTTCTTTTAAAAAATAAATATTTATAAACTTAGGGAGGAAGATTCAAAGAATCAGAGTATCTTTCCCTCCAAAAACACAAATGTCCCATGTGAGTTAAACCAAGGTATGACCACCAACCCATGAATGAAGCCCCCTCCCCCCTGCAGCTACAGAGTTGAGGGGCGGGTGGGCAGGGGAGCTACTCTTGCTCCTGTCTTCAGTCCCCCTTGGTGATGAGGTCCTCAATGTAGGCATCCAGCTCGTCATCTGTGTTGATGTCTATGTCCTGGAATAAAGCAGGACATGGGTCAGCTGGGGGCAAGAAAGTGGTTGGGGGGCTCACCTTCCCACCCTTCTCTCAGCTCCTGAGATGGAGCCCAGAGTCCCCTTCCCCACCTCCCACTCTGCCCTGGCTGTCAGGCTTCTGTCCTGTCTTAATCATTATCCCCTCCCCCATCTTACTGTGCACAGATGATGCCCAGATTTCCTACGCCCACCCTGTCTCTACCCCATGTTCCCAGTTGTCATACTACAAATATGCCCACTTCTCTCCCTTCTGTTACCGCCCAAGGTCCATGCCACCACTATCTCACTCAGGCAACTGTGGGAGTTAGAACTCTGGTTTCACCCCTCCAGTCCTCCTCCAACCAATCAGGTAAGTGTCTGAGACTAAAAACTGCCACTCCCCTCCAGTGATCTCCATTGTTCTCAGGATCAAATCCCACAACTTTCAAGCTCCTACCACCCCCAAGTCCCTGCTCAGGCCTCGAGTCCTGCTCTTCTTCCTTCTGCCTGGAATAGTCTTGTCACACTCTTTCTTTGCATGACTGGCTTCCAGTGTCATGGAACACCCTAGTCAAGTGGCCTTCCCACACTCCTTATGAACCACCATCGGTAATTCTGTCTCTTCTACCAGACTGGCAGACTGTGAGAGCAGGAACCTTCTTGTTCATTCCGTATCCACAGGACAGGCACAGAGCAGGCCCTCATGCTTACTGCCTAGATAAAGGACCAATACGCTAAGGGGCGCTCCCCCCTTCTGGGCTACCCAGTCCCATCTGGGCGTCATCTGGAAAAGAACTTTGTTTTTATGGCTTGGAGGGTTCTCAAACCAGGCTGTACGTCAGAATGTCTAAACAAGGAGAAAAGCCTGGTTCTATGGGTCTGGCTGGGCTGAGGCCCAGGCAACCACACCATCTCAAGCCCTCCTGTGAGGGTGCTGTGCAGCCAGGGTGGGAATCATAGATTCCTGTGAGTGGATAGATTCTTGTGAGAATAGAACAGGAACAGGGCCCAGGCCCCCCTCCCTGAGAGACCAGGTGGTCCAGCTGCAACAGGAAGGCTGCCGGGCTCACCTCCTGCACCTTTTGCAGGAGTGCCACGATGTTGGTCCTCAGCTTCTGCAGCTTCTCCTCCGTCTCGCGGAGCTTCCTCTCAGAGGTGCGTAGGCTTTCCTCAGAGGCCTTGGCCCGGGAGTCAGCACGGCTCTGGTAGGAATTGCACAGGTTCTGGAGTCCCACTTCATATTGCTTGAAGTACTCTTTCTGTTGGGAGCACAGCAAGAGGGAGGGTGCATAAGTTCACAGGGGTCCTCAGGGCCCTTCTAGGCTGGCATCTCCAGCCTGCTCTGCCCAAGGATGCTTGGTCTGAAGGAACATCTTACAAAGGGCAAACAGCTTGTCTACATCTAAAGTAGGGAGACATCAATGACTATCTTGTGAGGCTGCCACAAGGATGAAGATACTTAGCACACAGGTAAAGCACTCAGCACAGTGCTCTGACAGACAGCAGACCGTGAAGACATATGAGGGGTGATTCTTACTATTCCAAGTGGCAAAAAAAGGAGGACAGAATCACTCTTACATAATCATAACCTGTCTGACTTCACTATGGCCCTTTCAGCAATGCATTTCCAAGACCTAACCAACAATGTCAGCACACAAGTCAGTTCTCTTTCCACCTACCAACCAATAGCAGATACCTCCAGATTTGTGCAGTAGCTTTTTACTATTTTCCTGAGTACCTGAAACCTCCAGGGGGTGAGGTAGGAAAGGAAACAAGCAGTTTTTCTAGTGGCTTTTCAAACTTGTAAAAGGGAGCAGAATACTTGTTTCAAATGAAATGTGACATGGAATCTCGGTGAGAAAAGCAATGCAAGTATCTCTTTAGGTTGAATTTCTTTTCCAAGTCAAATTTACATGACTTACTCCTAAAACATTGAGAATCATGAGCCCACTATGATGAACACAAAACCACAACCAGCAAGTGCTAGCTGGCTACTGCAGTCTTATCAACTCTAGTGTTTACCTCTGTAAAGATGCATGAGCTACCTAGCCTGGAGATGCTATTTTTAAATAGTATCTAGAAGTTATTGCTTGTTACTGACAAGTATTTAACTGTGTCATTCACCTTATCCTACTAAACCAAAATAGCAAGAGAAACCTCTAGTTCTACACAAAACAATAATTGCCTTGGCAGCACAAAATAAATGCTGGGGCAATCTCCAAAGTATTAAAATTCAGTATGCAACATCTTGAAAGTGGATATGGTTTGTAATAATTTTTTCTTAATTATTTTGAGGTAATGTAGATTCACATGCAGTTGTTATATTAATTTCTTTGAAAAAATGATACTTGAATCTAATATTGCAAGGCTCCTGAAGCTCTATGGAACTCCTGATTCATACGGATAAAGGATATTTACAGACTGACAAGGACATAATGAACATTAGACTTTGTTTTATCCCTGATGCTAAAAAAATGTAATAGTTTGGTTTTAGACATTATAATTAGCAGGACAAAGCTGAGACACTAGTATTATTCCTCCTTGTACAAAAAGAAGCGAATTTTTTTTGACACAGTCTCACTCTGTCACCTAGGCTGAGTGCCATAGCACAATTTTGGCTCGCTGCAACCTCTACCTCCCGGGTTCAAGCAATTCTCATGCCTCAGCCTCCCAAGTAGCTGGGATTACAGGTGTGTACCCCCACATCTGGCCAATATTTTTTGCTTGTTTTAGTAGAGATGGGGTTTCACCATGTTGGCCAGGCTGGTCTCAAACTCCTGGCCTCAAGTGATCCACCTAGCTGCCTGAGCCTCCACACCCAGCCTAATATACTATTTTTAGATGCTCATGCTGACTTTGTTTTGGGCCTAAGCAGTCAAGCCCACTGCAGAGATCCTGCTGCACCTAGTCTGTATTCTGAGTTTAGCAATAACTTTAAGCCAAACCCAACAAATCTGACAAGATGCCAGGCCAACCCAGCCACCCTGTTAGCTGCTTTTCCTCCTGGGATCTGCAGAGAGCACCTGCAGCCTAAACAAGAACAAAAATTGAAGTGTGGACCTTTCTGTGAAGCAGCTGTGATTTCTGCACCTTCCAGCTCCCTCACTGAGCACAACCCCCTCATATCTTGCAAGGAAAGTAAGGCAGCATCGTGAGCAGAGCAAGTCCTAAGAAGTACCTGGGTTCAAATCTGGGCTCTCTCACTGACCAACAGACTCTTTACCTCTCTGAGCCTTAGTTTCTTATTCCAACTCCTGCTTCATTTCATGTTTTAAAAAATAGAATAATGACAAACTCCATGTTTTTATCTGTGGCAAACTTCAAGCACACAACTGCCCCATGAGTACCCAACATCTTGAATATACTAATCCTGCAGTTTCCATTCCAGTCATCTTTTCTCTAGAATCTCTTTCCTAGAAAACTTAGCTATTCCTATCATAGAAAAATAATCCCACTTGATGTAGACAATTCCCAGAGCCCCATCTCCAGCCCTGGTCTCCCCCTCCAAGTGCCAGTCCCTAATCTCCACCTGCACACTGTACATCACCAGAATGGTAGTGAGGGCACTTCCGGCACCACACAAACCTCCATTCGTCACCTTTGTTGGCATTCACCCATTTTTCTCTCCTAGCTAATAGCTTTGTCATCAACTTCCAATTCCCACAGGCCCGAGTCACTTGCCTACAATCTATAATCAGTCTGCTGACCTCTGACACAGCCCTTTCACCCCCAAGCCCACTGCCACCACACTGGCTCCTGTTCCCATTCTTTCACCTCTGACCTTTTACATAGGACCAGCCTTCTTGCCCCTGCGTCTCCTATGCACCCATCCTACCCAAACATGCTGCTACCCAAGTTACCCTCTTAGGGGCAGGGGCAGCAGACTACAGCCCCTGGGCCAAATGAGCCTGCCAACTGCTTTTGTAAAAAAGCTTCATTGGAACACGGCACATCCATTTACATGTTGTCTGTGGCTGCTTTTATGCTATAATGGCATTTGCCACATAGACTGTATAGCCTATGAACCTGAAATTACTTGCCAACTGGCCCTCTACAGACATGGTTTGAATGACAATTCCTGCAGCTCAAAAACATCAGATCCTGGCTTTCAGGCCCCTCTGCCCTAAATGCTCATCACACAGCCTGCTGCCCTGACCCCTCCCCCAGAGCCTTTGCTCACAAAAGTCCCCATGTCAAACACTCCTTTTCACTTATACAGGCAGGCCAAAATGCACATTTTCTTCTGGCTCAGTTGCTTTCTCTGCCCCCGAGGCCGCCACAACCCTCCACAGCCTTTCTAGCCACTTTCTCAGCACTCACTGATCCTGCCCTCATGTCCAGCTACCTGGTAACAACTCAGTCTCTACTGAATCTTGAGCCACTTGAAGGCAAGACTCTCTTGCTGCTCACTATGAGGTCCAGCAGTCACCTGCTCGGGCAAGGCACCCCTTCAGCATTTGCCGAGTTAAGACCCAGTGCTTATGTCCACACATCACAAGCTTCTCTGTACCTCCCTCCGAAAGTCAAGTTTTCTGCACTTTGAGCCTCAGCTCTTCACTGTTGCCTGGGACAGGTTTACTCCCTCTGCTGGAGGAGAGGAAAGGGGGTATTCTTGTCATAAAATGTCAAACTACACCTGCTGTCCCTAAGGGATGACTCAACTCCCAGCACCTGTGGTGGGAAGGGGTTGGCTTTCTGCACAGCAGAGTCATATCCATCTAAGCCAATTTTTTTTCCACATCATAAAGTCTCCTCTCTCCTTTCAGCAGAAGAGAGGCTGGCTGAGATGGAACCCACAGCTGAGAGTTAGCAACTGCAACAGGCATAACAATCACAATCACAACAGTTACAACAAATGCAGGGGCGTGGGTGGGGAAATGAAGAATATGGAATCGAAGGTCAGGCCAGACTCACCAGAGGAAAAGATATTAGCTCATCTGAATTCATAGCACTCAGCTGCTTCTTGGAGATGGGGAAACTTGGAGGCAGGAAGTACCGTAAACAATTCCTAAAGAAGGCAGGGACAGGAATTCAGAATAGCATGGAAGAAGTGGAAAGCTGCTGGCCCTGGAGTGGGAAGACAAAAAACACGTACCGGAGGATCTGAACGAGCAGGTCGATGGTCTCATGATTGGTGCTCAGGGCGGTGGTGTCAGGCTCGATGCGGAGGCATTCGGAAGTGGAGGGCTCTGCCATGGCTATGGCCTGCTGGGCCACAGTGGCCTCCTCTTCCTCCCTGCCCTCCTGCTGCATGTCAAGGCTCTGATATTCCGGAGAAGGGGGTTTCATCAGCCGCACATCCTCACTGCCTTTCTCCACCCTGTGCAGACACAGAGCTTATGTCTGACGCAAGCTCCCAGGATGGGCTGCTAACAGGGAGGCTGGGGATACCTCCTCCAGAGAACTACTCTTCTCCCTGATTGGGGCATTACCAGCGGTCTCTCGGTGTCGTGTCTGTGGGCACGTAGTCAAACTTCACCTTCCACCGCACCACATGCTTGGCCACCTCCACGGCTGTGACACGGCCCGTGTACCACTCCCTATTCACACGCACCTCCACGTGCAGCCCTTTATCTGACAATGTAGAGAGAGGTGCGAGTCAGAAAACTAGCCCAGAATCCCTCGCTCAACCCAGGCCACATTGAGAAAGGCAGTCCCCAGGGTTTGGAGGACAGGAACACTAGGTGCTTGCCCCCACTACACCAGGGACACAGACCAGGGACCAGCCACCATTGTCTCTTCCCATCTGTCATGACGGTGCAAAGAGTAGGAGAACGAGTGACCACCAGGAGTGAACACCAAGGAATTAGTGTTAAAAATAACCACAAAGTGGGGTGATCCCTTCAGAATTCTGCTTGGAATTAGACTTGGATCCACTGCTGCACAAGAGCCCAGACCCAGGAAAGATTCCACGAGCCTTTGGTAAACTGCTGCTGGTAAGGGGCTCTGCTTCCCCTCCCTCCACAGGCTGCCAAGTCATTGCCCCAACTCACCTTTCTGAGCTCTCTTGAGGTCGGCTGAGTCCTCTTCCCCAGCACTGTCTGAAAGCTGAGTGGAGAGCAGTCTTTTAGTGGCACCCCAGGGCCCCCTAAGAGCAGAATATGCCTTACTGACCACCTGGGGTCATCAGCCATCATCTTTATGATTTCCTGTGCTACAGTTTAAATCACCAATCCCCACTGAGGGCCACACTCTAAAATCACTGTCCAAGGTACCTACCCTTCTGCCACCTTTAGGGACATAATGTGTTTCAAGCCCCACTGATGTACGTCTGTGTGACTTCAGGCCCATGATTAATCCAGAAGCCAGTCTTACTCAAGACCCTACCTGGCACCATGTTTAGTCATTTGTGTGACTGAGGGTCCTTGAGAGATCACTAGGCTTCTGGAAGGCTCATGCCATGAATACAAACAGAGCTGGTCAGACTGCTGGTGGGGTGTGCAGGCCCTAGAGAGGGAGGCTCTGAGAACCCCACCTCAACCACTCACCTCATTTGAGTCCTTCTTTTCTTCCTTCACAACAAATCTGCCCCGCTTGCACCTCTCCTTCCTCCTCTCAGCTTCTTCCTCAACTTCTTCCTCATCAGAAACTGTGACACTCCGCTTTCGACTAGGGGTAGCCTAGAGCAAGAGGAACGTGAGAATGTGAGGTGCCTTGTTCAGCCTCTAAGGAGCAGGAAGATTTCATCTAGCCTAAAGGAGCCGTTCCAAGAGGAGCTTGCACTCCCTGCAGTCTTTCCCTCACATTACTTGGAATGTACACAGGTAACCCGCTGGCCCCTGTGCCATAAGGATCTTTGCTCAAAGCTGTCATAGGGGAAGCTTCTCAATTCCCTTCCCACTTTAGTCAGCCTGGCCAGTCAGCTGTTACCTCCCCAAGAACCACTGACCACTGCCGCAGCCCACTCAGGCTGTCACCAGAAGACCAACCTATACTCATACTTCCAAGAGCGAGTGGAGGTGACTCAAGTTTGTGGCAGACCAAAACTCGGAGGGAGCAGTGAAGAGCTCACTGTACAAGCAACCAATGTGCTCTATGGCCCTGGACAAGCCCTCAGGGGCAGCAGCAAAAGCTTTAGATTCAGAGTATCTTCCTAAGACCCCCAGTACAGCTATGACACTGCACAATTCCATTCCTACACCACTGACGCTGGGCTGGGAGATCGAGGAGGATAAGCATCTCACCGGGGAAAGTTTGATGGGTGGCTCTGCCTTCTTCACCACTGGAGTCTTGATGACTTTGGGAGAAGGGACCTCCCGAGAGCTCTTGGAATTGGGCAGTAAAGATGGTGACAGTTGCTGCACCAGAGGGGCAGGTCGGGATACAGTCTTGACGAGAGTGTTGGCAGGCTTTCGGGGTACCTCAGGTGGCTGGAGCAGCCTGGATGTGCTGGCCTCCTCCCGGGCAGCCAAAGCAGGGGGCTTTGGGGCACTGCTGATGACAGGAGCCTTTCGGGGCTGGCTGGCTGGTCTAGGAGTTGGCAGAGAAGGGGGTCTGCTGGGGGCATTCCTGATCACAGCAGGTAAAGGGGGTGACCGAGGACGCTGAGGTCTACGTGCAGGTTCCTTAAAAAAAAAAAAGGCCCACAGAGAGTGAGAACACTGATCCTACCATGTGACACCTGAGGAAAAGCCCCTCCCTTGCCCTTGGACTTCACCTCAGTGGAAGGTCTAGTGGTCACTTCCAAGGGCAATTTCTTCAGGTCTGCTTGGGAGCGGATGGGTGTGGTTTTCTGTAAGGCAAACAATCAGGATGAAGTTGTTTGCATATTTTAGTATACTTGAGCAAACCTTTTGGATAGTGTCTGGAGCAGGGTACAAATAAAATAGTTAAGCCACAGTCCTACTCTTATAAAACTCCTGTTTTCTTATTGGAGAGACACACAATACATAGATACTCAACTATCAGCAAATTACAGGATACTGTGTGATTAATCCAGCAACTAAGAGACTGGCAAAAAGTGTCAACGGACTAAATTCCTATAAAAGGAATCCAAAAAGGTGGGAAGGGCCCCATGGATAGGGAAAATTTGGATGAGGCCAGAAAGGACAGGTGGGATTTAGCAGCTAGGGAGGCATGCGTAAGACATCATGAATTAGAGTACATCTGCACAGACACAGAAGCCAGAAATGGAAATGATTTTGTAATAAATATGATAAAGATATCACAGACATATCTAGAAAAAAAAAAAGACAAAAAAATGTAAGTGAATAAGCAAAGTCTAAAAGAAACATAAGTGGACACGTGAAAAGTTATGCAATCTTAGACATATTAAAGAAATTAAATTATAAAACATGTATCTTTGCCTATCAAATTTGCAACAACATTTAAAAATAATACTCTCATATACTGGTGGTAAATAATAGAAATTAACACATCTCTGGAGGGTAGTTTATAAATAGTTGCAAAAAACCATAGAAATTTACAATGGACCTTTTAAGTCCTTTAATTTCACTTCTAGAAAATCATCAAAACAATTATGCACTAAAAAAATGTGTATTAACATATATATATATATATATATATATGGCATGATCTCCCTATTTCTATTAAGAAATATATATTTATGTATATTATGCATAGGTATTCATGCGTTTATGACAAATTGGAAGGATGTATGATTAATGATGGTTACCTCTAAAGCAGAATTTTTTTTTTTTTTGAGATGGAGTTTCACTCATGTTACCCAGGCTGGAGTGCAATGGCACGATCTCGGCTCACCGCAACCTCCGCCCCCTGGGTTCGGGCAATTCTCCTGCCTCAGCCTCCTGAGTAGCTGGGATTACAGACACGCACCACCATGCCCAGCTAATTTTTTGTATTTTTAGTAGAGACGGGGTTTCACCATGTTGACCAGGATGGTCTCGATCTGTTGACCTCGTGATCCACCTGCCTCGGCCTCCCAAAGTGCTGGGATTACAGGCTTGAGCCACCGCGCCCGGCCCTAAGGCAGAATTTTTATTTTCTAAAGTTTTATACATTCTGAATGAATTGGACAACTTTGAAGTATATAAGCAATTTTTCTTTAAGAATAAGCAAGGTGTTATTCTTAAAATAACACTGTTGGAAAACATGCACGTGGACCTGGAGGTTGGGGTTGGAAAGCTTTGGTAAACACACACGGGTGAGTGGAGGGTAAAACTGAGCCTGAAGAAACAGGAAAGCTACTGAAGGTTCCTGTTCCAGGCAGAGCCCTGACAAAGACTGGCTTTGCCCACTGACCATGACCCATGTACCTGAAGGGCCTCCAGCTTCTCCTGCTGCTGGCGAATTTTCTCTGTCAGTTGTTTCTGCTTCTCTTCCTGTGTCTTCATGTCCTTTCTGAATGTTCCCAGGGGAACCTTCTGCTTCTGTTCAGAAGCCTCACACCTGTAGAGAGAAAGTACTAGGGAGGACATGGCAAACAGAGCCCCAGGCTGGGCAGCGACCTTTCTCTTCAACCAACCTACACTGTCTGTCACAAGAGCAACCACCTCAGAGTTCCCAATGCATAGAATTAATCATATGCACTGCAGGACATATATCTATTCTTATTTCTTGGGCACTTATTAGGTGCAGCAAAACAGAGATGTAAGGACATGTGTACTGACCTCAAGAAACACAATGAGTTATTTATCCCAAGAGTAGAGAGAACAGTGAGGGACAGGAGAGAAAAGTACCCACAATCCCCTTGTTAGAGAATGTTCTCACCGGTCCTGTTCAGGATCAGGGTTCATGGAGCAAACCCAGGTGTCAGGGTAATCTTTTTCCACAGAACTCAGCTGGAAGGGGAGGGTTCTCCATTTCAGACACAAATCTACAGAGAACAAAAAACCCACACACATCAGCCAACCCCACCAACTCTATCTGTAATCTGGTCTCACAGGCCCACCGCAAAGATGCCCCAGACTATGTAGGCAAAGATCTTCACTCGGGCTCCAACTCTGCCTGTTCTTAGAAAATGCTAATTCTTCTCAGGGACATTGATTCCAGGATGGAAACTTAATATGGTGGACCCTTGACACCCCCAGCCCATCTCCCTCCTCTATCAGTATTCTGGCTCAGTCATCCACACACACCAGTGAGCCTGGCCTGGCTGCAGCCGGAGAGACCTGGGAGGTCAGATGACCTTCTTTCTCACTCAAGAGGAACAGGTGGAACTCAGCAAAGCCTCAAGACTGAGCTCACAGGGCCATCACCAAAAAGACTTGGATCCCAGTGGGACTGTAAGTCCATGAACGTCAGTCAAGTCAGGAGGCTGGCATGAAGGAAGAGATAAGAGGGTCCTGGGCTGATGGAAATGAGCCAGGAGGGTCCAACCACCCAACTCACCACACTGGATGGTGGTGGGGATTTCCATAGCTCTCCGGCGTTTGTAACGCAGCTCACTGGATGGGGGCTGGTTCCAGTTGGCAGAGAGGTAGCCAAACTCATCCCAGAACTTGATGATTCCCCGCTGGGCTGGAAGACAAACACCCATACATCATGTTAGATGGCTCTATGGGTCCATCATGAGGTGGCTCCATGTTTGGAGCAAGCCTCTCTCTCTGCCTACATTCAGGTGAAGAAAAAAGGCAGAGGCCCAGCAGCCCAGCCCCATTACCAATGGCAATGTCCTTCCAATACTGTGCCAGGTGCTCCCCCATTGCTCGGAGCAGGTGCCGGTACTCCTTGGCATCAGCAAAGTCCTGTTTGTTGTGTGTAGGCTCCAGGACTAAGTAGGGTACATCAACAACTCCAACAACCCCACCGCATGCCCTGCAGGGAGAAAGAGAACACAGCTCTGTCACCCCACTGGCCAACACCCTTCTGCAACTATCCTGGGCTAGACAGCTCTCCATGTGTAGTACTCACATGCCCCCTTCCAGCTGTGGGCCCACTTTCTCATACATCTTGATCAGCCGGCTACAGTTGTAGATGAACATGCCATCCAGGTCCCGGTGTTCAATGTTGACCCCAAAAACAAAATTCAGTTCCTTTGGTTCTTTAAGTGCTCTAAGAAGACAAAAAAATTCAAGCAGATCTACACATTAGCACACAAGCACCATGGTGTTTAAGATGTGTTAAGCTTACATCTCTATTCGATGTGCAGCCTGTTGGACTTGATACGGACATGCGCCACGCAACAACTCAAGCATTCCTAATTAAAAACATGAGTTTGGCTTTTTGGTAACAAGGACGTGTTTAAATATGAATGGGTTATCATGAAGCTGCTGCAAATCTGTGCAAATACAGTTATATGGTGGAATAAACATCAGCATATCGTCATAACTTCCCCAAAATTCCACTAGTATGACAGTAAATCAGTATTATTTTAAAAAGCAAAAATTCACAAGAACAATAAGCATGTGCAAGAAGATACCATCATGTGATTACTGTCAACAAAATATTGGAGCTAAAAAGCAGATGGATGAGTAGTGGACTGACTTGGACAGAAGACACCTGAAACCCATGCGTGCGCCAAGGAGGCCAACAAGAGGCAAAACAGTAAATCAAACCACAGAGTCCAAAGTGACTCCAGACATGGAGATGGGACAAGCAGGTAACTTAATAATCCAGGACAAATGCTGATTCTAAATGAAAAAGATACAACACTCAATCTCCAGCATTATTCTACATACATAACACCAGTGAGGGAGAAAATGAATGTGAAAAAATATATATGTAACATAAAAAATAGAGTAGTATCATGAGGTGGCAGAAGTATAAGGGAGTTTTAAAATGTTACTTCTTAAACATTTTATGTTTTTCAAGTTTTATCCAATGAGCATTTTATACATCCTTTAAATGAAAAGAAAGAAAAGGGGAAGAAAAAGTAAGACCGTGCCAGAGGATGGTTTGGTGCTCTATCAGAGGTGTCAGCCCTGCCCTGTCCTTTTTTGACTCAAGAGCGAGCTAAGAGCTCAGGTTAAGACCTCCGTCCTACAAGGGGGTATCTGACAAGCATTTAGCATCAAAACGTTAATGGCTTTCACAAAGCAGTCTTGGTGACAGAATAGCAACCTGTCAATAATCAGTCCAAAAGCTACCTCATTTTAAAAGATCCAAGGCCAGGCCTGGCACTCACCGCTGCTTGGCCTCCTTGATCCTTTTCTTGACATCAGCTTCTCTGCGCAGAGTGATGGCTGTGTTCTGGACCTGTCGCAACATCACCTGCACACACATTTGCATCAGGTGAGGGGAGGAGACACTCTGGGCCATAGCAGGGAATAGTAAAACATTACATCAAACTTCTCAATTTATCTCAAATATGTAAAACTACACCTGGAAATTTACTTCTTTCTACAGAAAATGAACTCAAAATCTGTGTTTTACTTGACAAGGCTCACAGGACATGGGCTTCCTTTTTTTTTTAAGACAGGGTTTCACCATATCGATCAGGCTGGTCTCAAACACCTGACCTCAGGTGATCTGCCTGCCTCAGCCTCCCAAAGTGCTGGGAATACAGGTGTGATCCACCATGCCCAGCAGACATGGGCTTCTAATACCAGAAACGCTGGAGAACAGCCGCCTAGGCCGGGGCCTTACCCTGGAGTCCCGCGTGAGGTCTCCACCTAGGCGTACTTCCAATGTCCGAGCTTTGCTCTCTGCCTCCCGTGCCTTCTCTTCAGCTGAAACCCAGAGGAGAACTTGGTAAGGAATACAAAGATTGAAAACTCTTGGTCATCCCTCCTGGATCCACAGTGGAGTCCCTGCTGGACAAGAAGTGTGTATACCACCAAGGAAAAGGAGAGCCAACGGGGAGCTACAGCTGGCGAGCAGTGTGAGGGCAGCCTCTGTGCCTGGACTGCAGTCAGTTCCAGAAGGAAAATCTGGCATCCAAACCTATCATGGAGGCCCCAAGGAAACTTTACAAATGAACCAGAACAGGTTAAAAAAAAAAACACCCAAGGCAAGCAGTTAAACCCTCAGCACGAGCTAGAAGCTAAAGAAGTCTTCAGCCAATCACTCGCCAACAAGCAGCCGAGAAACCCTGAGAAGCCCTTGAACAGCGTGAGAGACTTTGAGATTTTTGCCCTGAAGTCAGAAAAAACAATTTCACAAGTATTTGGGCCAGAGGTCTGAGTGGGATTCTTCAATCAGGGAAAGCCAAAGAGTTGAAACTTTTAGGCCCTGTAAATGGCTGAAGAAGAGAAACTGGATTCTAGAAAGAAGAAATGCTGAGGGAGTTGGCATGTGGAGGAAGGGGCTGAAAAGTAACTGAACTATGCTTCAGGAGAACAGCCTTGTCCCTGAGTGGTGGACTCAGCCTTTCCCTGGAACCCCATTTTGGCCACAAGCAGCATACCCCAGATGCCCCGCACCCCACTCCTACACCGGGAGTGGCATTACCAATCCTTGCTACGTGCTCTGCTTTCTTCACCTCCTGCTCCGCACGGGTCTTGAAACGGCTTGACGTGTACTTGTACATCCTGATCAGTGGAAAAAGCAAGCTGAGGGCCCACGCAGCAATGGGGCAGGTGGCACACCCAAGCACAGGAAGCACCCTGCCTTCCTGCCTCCTCCCAAGCTGTGCTTTCCTGGCCCCTTTTGATGAGACAAATCCAAGCTCAATTCAGCAAAAAGATGCAATTCCTAATTCCACTTGCCCTTAGCCTCCTGCTCTGTCTTTGATAAGCAACCTCACTATTCGCCGGGGGTGTCATTCATCCCAAAGCAGAAACAAACCTCAGGAATAAGCCAAAGCCATTGCTTTCCTATGTAGTGTCTAAAGGCCCCTTGGCCCTGAAGCCGAGTGACTCAAGACAGCTCACTGTGCCAGGCAGGGCACCCTCCCTGTCACAGACACACACTCAGTGAGCTTATCCAGCCACCTCCACAGCCTATCTGTCCCTCCCCTAGGACCCAGAACTGACCCGGTGACCAATCACAGGCAACTTAAAGGCCCAAACATAATCAGCATTACCAGAGCCTCTCATACAGCATCCCTCCAACAACGCCCCAGAGAAACACAGCCACATCCTCGGCCCATGGGAGACAGCAGGCCAGGGTGCACCAGCCCCTACCTGGGCTTGTACAGGCAGCAGGAGAGCCTCTTGGTCTGAACCTTGTGCCCGTGGATGAAGATCCTCATCCGGGGATCAATATACAGCACAGCAGCATAGGCCCGGAACGAACGCCGCTCTGGCTTCCTGGAGTGGGCAAGAACAGAGAAGTGCTGTCACCTGTTCCAGAACAGGGCTGACCAAGGGCACAACATCCTCTCTGCAAGCTCTCCACCTTTCCATGTTAGGTACTGGTTTCTCTTGCTGCCCTGACCCAGGGCTCCCTTAGTGTGAGCACCACATCCTGTCCCTCTCACATCCTCAGCATAGGTACCCCACAGGCAACTGACCTGGCCCTTTTACTACCCTACCACAGAACCCTGGGCAATTCCTCTCCCCACTCTACACCTCAGTTTCTCCTCCTGCCAAATCAAGGATTTGGATCAGGGGATTATTAATCTTTTCTATTAGCTTAGCTGAGGATCTGTTGTCCTATTCATCTTCTGTCTTGTAGCAAGAAGACGTGGCACTCTCAGCTCCATCAACTCTAATGATGCCACCAAGAGAAATCCAAGGAATGTGCTCTCCCCTCTTTCCCTGAAGCCACCTCCTGAGAGCACCAACACCAGTTCTAGGGCCTCCCTCCCTTCCCAGCCACACTCACGTGCCCTCTGGGGATGTCTCTGCCATTTGGATATCTCTTGGATTTGAGATTATGTCTAGCTCTGGCTCTCCATTATCCATGAGCTTGAGATTGAAGATGATCACCAGTGTTCCTGGAAAACAGAAACCCTTTGTCCTGCCAGTGCCCCGGCCCATCCCCACACCACTTATGATTCTGGAGGTCCCAGATTCTAGGGGATGCAGGCTCAAAGCCTACTTACCGCTGTCCCCAGGAATCTTCATAAATTGGGTCATCACTTCCTCCTCAGTGCGGAAAGGAGAGTACTTATAGATGAGTTCTGTCTCAATGGCAAATTTCTCTACATTGTCTGTGACAGGTTCCCGGGTCCGAGCATTCCAGGTGGGCAGTGGGACTATCACCTGTGGAATAAACATGAGCAGGCACTTTAAGGGAGCCCCCAGAACAGCCTTCCTCCCAAATGTGCATCTATCTTGTCCCTCCCCATACTCCCATACTGTAGCTTCACACTGCTGTGAGGCCCAAGCTCCACAGCCAGGCACCAGATGCTCTGTGAGCTTCAGGGCTTCCGCCTCTTCCCAAGACTCAGCCACACGATTACTTCCTTCAGGATATGTTGGTTTATATGTTTAGAGTCTCTGCATAGGAAGTTCCCTGCTTGGGACGCCCCTGGTCATTTTCTTATTTTGGTAAAAACTCTTACCACTAGGGAATGTATTTGCAATTACCTAGTGAATCTGCAGATACACATAACTAACCTACAATTTAGCAAGTCCACTCCTAGGTACATACCTACCCTAAGAAAAACTTTTGTACATATGTACCAGTGAACATGTAGAAAAATAACCCGGGCCAGGCACAGTGGCTCACATCTGTAATCCCAGAACTTTGGGGGCCAAGGCGGGCAGATCAACTGAGCTCTTAGGAGTTCGAGACCAGCCTGGACAACACAGAGAAACCCCATCTCTACTAAAATACAAAAAAATTAGCCAGGTGTGGTGGTGTGCACCTGTAGCCCCAGCTAGTTGGGAGGCTGAGGCATAACTACTTGAACCCAGGAGGCAGGGGTTGCAGTGAGCTGAGGTCGCACCACTGCACTCCAGCCTGGGTGACAGAGCAAGACTCCATCTCAAAAAAGTAAAAATAAAAATTACTCAAATATCTATTCTAGAGTGGCCAAATTAAACTGTACAATGGAAAACTATGTAGTGATGCAAAGTAACAAACTAACCGCTACTAGCATCAACATGGATGAACATCATAAACACAATGTTATATGAAATAAGATACAAAAAATACCTATAGTACAAGTCCATTTCTAAAAATTCACAAATAAGCAAAACGAAACTATTATTTAAGGATGCATACAAAGGTGACGAACTATAGTGCAAAAGAAGGAAATCATCACAAAAGTTACCTGAAGGCAGTTCTTTCAGGGGCACAACAAGAAATATAACTGGTGAGGGCACACAGGGCACTTCTAACATCAGTCTGTGATGGTAGCAACACAGGTACTGACTTTAAAATTATCCTCTGAACTGCACAAATATTTCCATACACTCTTTCATTTATGTGGAATTTAGTTTTAATAACGTCTAAGCGATATTTTAAAAAATCCTACTCTTTCTTCGAAAACCCAACCTCCTATGCCATTTCGCCAGAGGCCTCACTGTGCTCCTCCCTCCGTGGTTGCTAGGCCGCAGCCCTTGCAGAGTCCTGCAGACAGCTGCCTGAAGGGTTTCCTCTGCAGAGCAAGCCAGGCTAGGCACCTCAGGGGTTCAAACGCTTAGGAAAAAGGGACTCTGTAATCTTAACAAGTGCTGGGGTGGTAAACTGTTAAGAGTTCTAAGACATTTTGCTGGTTTTTTTCTTTTTTTTTTTTTTTTTGAGACAGAGTCTTGCTCTTGTCACCCAGGCTGAAGTGCAATGAATGGCACAATCTCAGCTCACTGCAACCTCTGCCTGCCGGGTTTAAGCAATTCTCCTGCTTCAGACTCCCGAGTAGCTGGGATTACAGGCATGCACCACCACACTTGGCTAATTTTGGTATTTTTAGTAGAGACAGTGTTTCACCATGTTGGCTAGGCCGGTCTCAAACTCCTGACCTCGTAATCCGCCTGCCTCAGCCACCCAAAGTGCTGAGATTATAGGCGTGAACCACTGCACCCGGGGCATTTTGCTGGCTTCTAAGAAGCTTTGTGCTGAAAGTATTCAAGTCGAGGGCTGGTCTGGGCACATTCCTCCTCAGCCTAAAATGATCTTATTTTGAAATCTTGGCTGAGTTTGCACTGGAGTACAATCCAAAATAGTGACCTTCTAGCACCAAGTAAGGAAAAAATCTCAACCTAGCCTCTCCACCACGGGAACTGAGTTCCATTTGTGTTCTGTAAAACTGTACCTCACAGTATGCCTCCCGTTCTTCACAGCAGTCCCAGGTGAAAATGGCATCACTTTGAACACTGGCATTCACTTCCGCAGGCACCCATTCCTCCCCTCCAGAACACTTCTCCTTTAGTTTCAATGGTACCACTTGACCAGTTTTCTTCCTACCTTTCTGGCTACCCCTTTGTCCCTTTGGCTTCCTTCTCCTCCCCCCAACATTTAGATATTGGCATGGTCTAGGTCCCAGGTCCTCTTCTCACTCTATTCTCTCCATTAGGTGACCTCATTTGCTACCAAGAATCCTGAAGCCCCCAGGCGTCCCCCAAACACCAGACCCAGACTTCACTTTGTATGTCCAAAAGAAACTTATACTCTTCCCCTCCATACTTCCCTTCTTCATTCTTCTCAACTCCAGAGAGCCCACACCCCAACTGCCACAGCAGAACCTGTGAGTTATCCATGACTCCTCCCCCTCGCTTTCACCTTCCACTAATCAATCAATCACCAAATCTGTGGGTCCCGCATCCTAAGGAGATGGCAACTCCATGTATTTCTCTCACCTCCCTTGGGCAAGTACCACCAAACTACACAGAGCCTGGACTTCTCAACTGTAACATTCACCCTAATCTTTCCAACCCAATCACCACACAATCGCCACATGGACTTTCTTAAAAGAATCTGATACTGGCACACCCTTGCTTAATAAAGCCCCACACATTCATCAAGGTCCTGAGGTCAAACCTAACCTGGCCCTCCCTGATCTCCAAAGGCCACCACCTTTCTCCAGGTGGCCCTACTGCCAAGTCTCCTCCCATAGCCCTCAGGGCCTTGAGCAGGCTGCTTCTACTGACTTCTATACCCTCCTGTCACCATCTTCAGTCCTATATCAGGAAACATTCCTGAAAACCCCAACCCAGGCTATATTTTCCTGTCCTACTTCTCCTAGAAGCCCGTTCTTTCCAGCTGCCATTCTTCTCTCACTCCAAGTATGCAGAATGAACTAACATACCACACCAAAAAGGCAAACAAACCCACTGGCTTGCTATATTATGATGGAAGGCCTGCCATTCCCTACCTGAACAAGTTTGCTATGATTAAGGCTCAGATCTAAACAGGACCAGAACAAATTTAATCACAGCTAATCAACACAGATGAATTAAATTGAAAGTTTGAATTCATCTGTACTCAGAGCCAACAATAAAAAAAAAAAAAAAAAAAAAAAAAAAAAAAAAAAAATAAATAAAAAAACCAAAAAAAAAAAAAAAAAAAAAAGTTTGAATTCAACTACCTGCCTCTGTCAAAGTTGTAGATTTCTTTCTATAGAACCTCTAAGCCTCCTTCTTTCAAGCCCGGGCCTCCATGTCTTACATAGGAAAGGAGGTAAGAGTCCAGTCTAAGGCTGGGTAGGCCACAGGACTGCCCTGATCCCCCACAACGAGGGGACACCAACCTCACCAGAAACAGCTCTGCAGATATCTGAGCCACAAGGCCACAGGGAGAACCAGCCAAGCATGCGTTTAGCTTACACAATCAATTATCAAAATCATTTAAACTCAGAATATTCTGATTTCATTAGTCCTTCCAGCACACCAATAATCACTGGGCTGTGCAGCCACTCCCAAGGTAAGACCCAGAACATCAGCTCCTCCTGTTTTCCATACACTCACCTGCTTTACTACCTGCCCAGGCTCTCTCTAGGTATCTGAGTCATACTTTCTGACATAGAGTAATACATTTCCTCAAAAGGAAAATGAGCTCATAGCACATTCCACAAAATCACCATCAAATAGGAAAGACACATGGTCAGGGAAGCCCAAAATACTCCCCCTGATAAAACAATGCTCCATGGTAACACTCTCTGCAAGATGGAATTCAAGTGGCAGATCTAAAGGAGCTGCAAATCCAACTCTTTTGTTTTTTTTTTTGAGACGGAGTTTCACTCTTGTTACCCAGGCTGGAGTGCAATGGCGCGATCTCGGCTCACCGCAACCTCCGCCTCCTGGGTTCAGGCAATTCTCCTGCCTCAGCCTCCTGAGTAGCTGGGATTACAGGCATGCGCCACCATGCCCAGCTGATTTTTTGTATTTTTAGTGGAGACGGGGTTTCACTATGTTGACCAGGATGGTCTCGATCTCTTGACCTCGTGATCCACCCGCCTGGGCCTTCCAAAGTGCTGGGATTACAGGCGTGAGCCACCGCGCCCGGCCTAATCCAACTCTTAATTCCTGCCACTTGACAGTCTCATTCTCAGACACAGTTGTTCTCTGAAGAGCTCTGAGATTTCACTTCCTCTCACATTAAAGTTATCTACCTCAACTCCTCAACCAATTCATCAAACCAGCTAACTGCATAACAATTAGGGGAAATGTGCTCCAATCCTGCAAACCCAAAGAGTCTAGCATTGCAAACCACCTACGAAAACTGCCTGGGCAGACTCAGGAAATGGGGACTGGTGATTCAGACCACGAGGATGGGACCTACTTCATCAATGCCTTCTTCCTCATGAAAGGTACGAGACAGAAAGAGGCAGGTCATGGTGTCTTCCTTCTTCGTAAACAGGATAAAATCCTTCCCAATGCGCATTGAGCCCCTGAAAAGGAAGCAGAAATATGTTATTCTCCCAGGGAGTCAAAAGCTCATCTGCAAAAGAAATCAATCCACTCTCTGGACCTGACTGGAAGGCTCTCCTAAAGGCCTCCCTAGGTCCCAGGACTCTGTGCTGAGTTCCACAGCCCTTGTTCTCTCTCCAACCCCCAACCCTCCTTGCCCTCCTTTTCCACAGGCCTGTATAACTCCTTAGTCTTTACTTACAACCTTCTCAACCACACCATACAGGGTTCTCTCACCACCCTTCTAGGGCGGGCTCATTGCTGACCACCAGCCCCAGGTTAGTCTCACTCCCTGCCTATTGCCACAATGCTGAAGGGCAACCCTGCTGTGTTTGAGCTCTGGGTTCATCCCAGCTGCATGAGAGGTGCTGTGCCCTCTGACTGTATCACCATCAGATTTTAGTAGCTGGTACCCTCAACACGTCATATTCCCTGCTGACCACACCCATTTCCCACTGTGTCCTTCCTCAGCTGACACAAACTCCCCTCCATTCACCAAACAGCAGCACTGTCAAGTGAAAAGCCCAGTGTCTATACTCATAAGCCCTCAAAAAACCAGTATGAACCCAAGGTACAGCAATACAGAGGGGCTAATAAAATTAATTATTGACCACAGGATTCAAGGAGGCCTGTAATTAGCTCGTGTCCAATAATTAGAGCCATCTCCTGTCTCAGAATTGTTTTGCCACCTCAGGCTCATTACAACACAGGCAGCTCCCTGCTTTTGGATGCAACTGGTTTCTGGGAACTGTGCCTTGAGGCTGATTTCCAAAAGGCAAAAGTCTAATGAAATCAACTGCTTCCTTCCTCTGTTTGGCCACCTTAAGCCAGCTAAAGAGCAGGCAGGGACAGGCCTTTCCAGGCAATGCAAGGCAGGGCAGAAGCCTGAAGCTCCAGCAGGAGAACTGCCCACCGAACAATGGGGCTGTTCAGCTCCTTTCTTCCGAGCAGCTTCTGCGGCTTTATGGCTATTATCTCATTAGTCTTCATAACACCCCAGGGAGATGATGGAGGTGGAAAGCCTCATTACTCTCTTCTGTGTAAAATACAAATCAGCATGGCATGCCAAGCACACAAATGAATGTCATGCCCCATTTCCCCAAACACTCAGGAAAATTCCCAGGACACTATTCAAAGATACCCTGGGGGCTGCCAAGTCCTAGTTCTCCTCCAGTACCCAAAGTGCTGGCAATGCTCCTTGCCCTGACAATTTCACAGACCACCTCTTCCTCCTTCCCTAAAGCACATGGGGAGCAAGTGAGGCACGTTATCTTGCCTTCTGTCAAAGCGTGCCCTTGACTTACTCTGGCAAAAACTCTCACTTTGTAAAGCCTCTATCTTCCTTCTGACCTTGGCCTCTGAATAGCAAAAGCCCCAAACACCACTTCTCTACTGGCTTCCTTGCTTCTCAGCCCTATTCTCCCCACAAATCACGTTCTCCTAAAACTTACTCAACTTCTGAATTGGTTTCAAGATGATTTTACTGTCTACTCTGAACACTAGATGGCTCCATCTCAATGGGACTTTCACAAAAGTCTTCCACTAAAATATGCTAATAACAACACTCTCACCTTCTATACACTTTCCTTCCCAGTCTGCCAACCACTTTTCAGAGTCACATTTCATTTGTTCCTGAACCTCACACTGTAAAGGACAATGTCAGAGATTAGAACCTCATTTTCTAGGTTAAGAAACAGGCATTCAGAGAGGTGAAATGGCTTGCCTGAGGCCACAGAACTGACAGAACCAGGTAGGAGGAGGCTGACCTACAATCTAGATGAAAAGTCGGGATTTCCCCTGATACTAGGAGACCTCAGTTTTGGGGGATTTAGATCACCTGCATCAGAATTATATGATTACAGGTGATTCATTTCATCTGTGAAAAACAGATTCCTAGCCCCTACCCAGATCCACTGAATCAAGCCAGCAATCTGTCCTGGAAACATCGGCAGGAACCAGGCTCTCACAGCAGTGATAGCATATAATCCTTAACCTACTTGGTATGCATTATCATCTCAACTTACAAAGGAGAAAGCTGAGGCTTAGAGACGTAATTAAGAGGGTGAAGTGAGATTTTAACCTTAGCTTGTCATTTAAGTGAAATGGACAGCAGCTCCATTTTGCAGTCAGAAAGACCTGGTTTCTACCCCAGCTCTATACATAGGCATTTTTATGCCTTTGGGAAAGTAACTTCACCCCTAGAAACCTCAATTTCTTCATCTGGAAATGAGAATAATAGTACCTACAACCTCATAGGGCCATCATGAGGCTTAAATGAGATCATTCGTGTAGTTTATAGCACAGTGCCTGGCAGATGGTAAGTGTCTGTTATTACCATTTGCTTCCTGCCCTGAAACGCAAATCACAAAGTCCAGGTACCAGGTCCTGATTTCTTTGGAAGTACTCCCTTTCTTCTCCACTCATCCAAAGCATACTGCAAGTGAGGACCAAGTGATACTGCTGACTGATCAAACCACCGCCCTCCCTCACACAAACAACACGTTTCCACAGCAAGACTGGAAACGTGACTCATAATTCCATTTGCACAAACTCCAATTCCACTAAATCTTATTCCATCCAAAGGTATGTACAGCTGGAAGTGAGCATTTCAGAAATAGAAACCTTTCTCTTGGGGCTTCACTCAAAACCAGAACAACACATTCCAAACACTAACCAAGTGGGAAGCAAGGGCTAAGAAAAAGTCCCACGGGATTTGCAGTCATTAGGTAGGTCCCTGCTATAGGGCCCTGTGGTACATTCAGCATCCTCTGGGACATTTCTCTTCCTTATCCTGGATCCCCAGTGCCGGGCACAAAACATGACATGCAGCAGGTGCTCAGGGAACACTGCTGCACAGTAAAGCAACCCCTTCATCATCTCAGACATCCCAACACAAGAGAATTACTCATATCCTTGACTACAGGGTAAAAATAAGAATTGGAGAGGTGCAGTTCTAGAGCACAGTGCCAAGAGAAACTTACAGCCTCTCCTGTCCTGTTTTTGGATGTTCATACTTTTCAATCTGTGGAACAAACTCAGCTGGGAACAGCTGGTAAGCTACTCCAAAAACCACCACTTTCTGATTTTCTTCCAGTTCCAGAATTATAGTCACAGAGGGACAAGGAGAAGGAAAGTTTTCATCCAAGAGAAGCAGGACAGCATTGTTGGATTTTGTTTGAGCCCTGTGACAAGCCTCTAATATACCTACGATTTTAACCCATTCCCATATTGCCCAATCTGAGTGGACTCAGGTGTTCGCTTGGCTGACTTCCCAAACTGGATCACACTGGCTGCATCACCTGAAGGGGCAAATACAAGAGAAAGTGATAAGTTTGCATTTCTTTCCCAGGGTCCTCAAAGTCAAAAGTCTTGGCCTTTTTAAATCCAAGCAGGGCTGTGTGTCTACTGAAAACCTCTCTCCAAGGAAATTCACCACCATGAAGCAAATAGAGGCACAGCTTTGCCTGGCCTGTTGCTATCTCCATCACTGTGACCTATGTTCTATTCTCAGAATGAAGTAAGACAGCTAGGGGAGGCCTCTGTAGTTTCAGCTCGAGAATGTTGTGCAAGCTGATAAATACAATGTAAGAGACCAGTAATCTGATTGACTTAGGATTGCCTTTCAGATCCTATCTCCCATATTAGGACAAGACGTGGCAAATACACTAGTAGAATTAAGTCTGAGATGTTGCAACAGACTTCTCACTCCCCAGGTGGATCTTCAGACATAACATTGAGGTTAAGCATACTAGTCAGCGAAATATATTAAAAAAGAAAAAAAAAAAAAAAAAAAACAAAAAAAAAAAAAAAAAAAAAAAAAAAAGACATAACATTGAGGCAACAGAAAAACAAATTCACGTAATAAATACTTTGTAAAAATGGTTACGTCGCAAACCACTCCCCCCAAAAAAAACAAAAATTTCATCACTTACTTGGATCCATTCCCGCTCCATCATCCAAAAAGCAAAGCATAAATCCTCCTCGAAGGTCCTCTCGTCTTTCTGCAAAAGAAGCAGCTGACATTACTGGGCTGTTATCCACCAGAGGGTGGGTAACATGGGCATGATCAGAAGGCAGATCAATGTGAAGCTTGGTCCAAAAAGGTCAGTCAAGCCTAGCTTTCTAGGCTAGTGGGAATTAAACTTCAGGGTCCTTGAGGTGGCAAATTCCCATCCAAGGTTCTCCAGTGCTTTGTAGGTTCATAACAAAGATTGAGAGAATCTATGAGGGCAGGGATATCTGGTCCAGCATCTGGTCATACCCACCACCACTGAATATGCACATACCTCACACATATCTCAATCATCTTTATCCTTCTGCTCACTCCACCTGGATTACTATCTCTTCTGCCCTATGCCATAGACCCCAAGCACTAAAGTACTCCAACTACTACATACCATATCTTATCAACACTGCTCAAATGCAGCAGGGTGCCTCCTTAAGTCTGGGGTAGCCTTCAAAGTGATGAAACCAGACATGGTATGGGCACAGCAGTGGAAGCTGCTATCTAAAAGATGAAGTACTGTATCTATACATGAGCATCACAAGGCTGACTGGCATTCTGAGCTATCTGCATTCATTATCATATCCCCTGCTAGCTATGGTCCTTGAAAGCGCTCCCCAACCCAATAGTAAGAAGGCATATGGTGCAGTGGGAGGTGCCTGGTTCCTAGCTGACATGCCTGACAGGAAGAGAGAATGGTCCTTTAGACAATAAGATGCACAGCAGCTGCGGTGGGGTTACCTAGCCAACAAAAAAGGAACACAATAAACTATGGTTGCCATTCCAGTGAAAAGAACCTTTTCTCTCAGTAATTGTCTTCTGCAGCAGCAAATAGTAACTGAAAGTAGTCTGGGTCCAAGCATGTCATGGTCAATAGAGAAGCAATTCCCGAATATGCAAAGAGGCTATACTAGTTTCCAAGATGCCTTTTGACTCAATGAGGACTAGGTGAGCAAAGGAGGAACCAGCCTTGGAATCAAGGAAGTTAATAGACACAAAGATGAGAAGGATGTGAGGCAGAGGTGTATAGGCAGGGGACCCACATAAACCAAACAAGCCAACTGCTCATATAGATGCTAGTCAGTCTACTGATTGGCACAGGGATAAAGGCAGCACTTCTAAGAGGAAAGAGGTCTGTGTAAGGTAATACAGGGGCAAGCCCAAGGCTGCTCTGGAGCCTGGTCCCTAACTGAGGATATTTTAATCTCCCCAAGCTTCAGTTCACCAACTTTGTACAACTATCTAAGCTGACAAATCTGTTGTAAATGATATTTGTCCTTCCTTCAGGCTAAAAACTCAAGTGAGTAGTGACTGCCCTCTGTTAAATAGACTTATCCAGGTAAATTAAAATGCTATTTCAGCAAAGCTATAAACCACAGAAATGTTCAAGTATCACTCAGTGTTCAGAAAGCTGAGCTTAATTACAAGTGCTTCTTGAAAGTTCAAGGATGAGGATCTTCCTGGAAGTACTATTGGTTAGATAAAATTTCTCCTGGTGGCAGTGCCTCTAATTAGTCTGGGGAATCCAAATGAGATGTGGCAATCAAGAACAAGTACAATAAAAGTGCAAAAGCCTTCAAAATTTCCATCTGGAAGGAGCCAAGTGTCATATGAAAACTCAAACTGGGTCAGGTACAGAGAATGGTAAAAGCAGCGTTCTAAACCTAGCCAAAAGACATTTGCTGTACACTACAGTCACAAAATGTGCATGAAGACTCTGCTTTGGGATCTAGAAATTGATTCAAGCCAAACACATGTGAAAAGTCCCCAGGGACTACTGGCATTCCTTGGACACTGCCTAAGAAGTTACTTTCTAGGCCCTTATGTTAGTTAGGACAGAACTCTCAGGCTGCTTTAGCACACCATCATCACATAACAGTGAGGCTGGGATCCTTTTCTGGCTCAAGGACTTCATTTCAAAGCTTTTTTATGTAGTTTAAAGGTTAAGAGATGACACTGGGAAGATCCTCCTGGCCACATTGTAACCGACAGCCTATAAATGGCTAGTAGCGTCTAGGTCCACAGTCACATGCAATACTGCTCATGGCCAAGAAAGGCTAAGACAGTACTGACTTCTTCAACTTTGTAAACAGACAGTGTGGTCTCTTCACCTTGTTTCAATGCTGATGCCAATCACTTGTTTATTCAATGACTACTTGGTGATCAGTTCTTCTGTGCCTGGTTGTGATGAGGACAAGAGAGTGGAAAAATACAGATGTGATCACTATCTTCATAAAGCTTACAGTCTAATGGACCCTACTGCCTGCAGCAGATAAGCTAGGAAGGACAGGAGGGTTTAAGCTGAAGGAGGCTGAGAAAAGTACTGGCTAGAACAAAATGTAGTATGGGTAAGAATTATCCAAAGAGCTTGTGAAAATACAGACTCTGGGCTCCCACTGGATAGTCAGTGTAAGTTTGAGGTGGGGCATCTGCATTTCTAACAAGCTCCAAGATGATATTGACAATGTCTGTGGGTGGCCCATGCTTTGAGAAGCACTAAACTGGAGCAAGAAAGAACCTGAAGGCTTCCTTGCTCAAAACTATCTCCTATCACCTGATATTTAATCAGTCAACTGAGCGATATCTGAAACCTTCAAAGATAAAGAAGGGGGAATTCTGGATGGAGAAGAGTGTAAGCAGCTGGGGATTTCATGTTCCCTGCCTCCCATCACACATCTTGAAAGCAGGACAGAGAAGGCAAAGCTGAACTGCCTGCTTTGCAGCTTAGCTTCACGTCCTGGGAACAGCTATGTAAG
>NW_016107573.1:1734699-1742436 GCF_001604975.1 Cebus imitator | reverse complement strand
TTTGATACAGAGTCTCTCTCTGTCACCCAGGCTGGAGTGCAGTGGCTCGATCTCGGCTGACTGCAACCTCCACCTCCCAGGTTCAAGCGATTCTCCTGCCTCAGCCTCGCAAGTAGCTGGGACTACAGGCGCACACCACCATGCCAGGACTAATTTTTGTATTTTTAGTAGAGACAGGGTTTCACCATGTTGGTCAGGCTGGTCTTGAATTCCTGACTTGATCTGCCCACCTCGACCTCCCAAAGTGCTGGGATTATAGGCATGAGCCACTGCACCCAGCCTGACATCCACGTTCTTCATCATACTCTGCAATCTGTTTGAACAGTATTAATTGCAGTTTCATTTGCTCCCATTTTCCAAGTATTAATCATTGCCCTGGCATCACAAAAAGGATCTTTTTTTCCAAGGAGGTGGCACTGCCTACCCCAGAAGGTCAAGAAAGTAAACAAAAACAGTCTACTTAGGCATATTATGGTCTACAATAACAACAATCCAACTAATAATATGCTTTCAGTAAATGAACGCCTCTACACTTTGAGAGGCTGGCTCCTTTCTTTCCCTTTTTAGGTTTAAAAACAGCCTTTATAATGTAACTTTGTGGTGACTTCAAACTACATCTGATGTTTCGGAAGATTTCCAAGTCCAGTTATCAATCTAGTTTCAGAAGTGGAGATAAGAAAATACTTTCCCCCATGAACTAACAACAAGAACTTTGTAGTATTAAGATTATTACTAGCCAGGCGCGTTGGCTCAGCCTGTAAGCCCAGCACTTTGGGAGGCTGAGGCAGTCGGATTACTGTAGCTCAGGAATTTGAGACCAGCCTGGGCAACACGGTGAAAATATATACATACAAAAATTAGCTGGGCATGGTGGTGTGTGCCTATAGTCCCAGCTACTTGGGAGGCTGAGGTGGGAGGATCACTTGAGCCCAAGAGACGGAGGTTGCAGTAAGCCTAGATAGCATACTGCACTCCTTCAGGTAAAAAAGAAAAAGATTCCACTGATTTATTTCTCCTGTTGAAAAAAGAAAAGATTCTACTGATTTATATCTCCTGTTCAATGTGTTAATAAGGCCCTTGAGGTAGAAAAGTATAAGGTTAAAGATCCCTCAGCCAAGAATCCCAATCTCCTGGTACTTGATGTAAATCAAGTCTTTTCCCAAAATGCTGTGGTGTTTCTATCATACCATTTAATCCTTAAGTGTCTTGACTGTTCCCTCAAGATCTAGTTATTGTTCCCTAATCATCTGTAGTGCACTAATTGTCTCTCCAATTAAAGACTAAGTTCTTAAAGCAAAGACCCCAATCTGATCCTCTCTGGACTTTTCCCAAAGCACAACAGGAGTTGTACTGAGCACAGAATAAAGATGCACTGGGACCTTTTTCATTTATTGTAATCTAATTTCATTCTGAGTGTCAGCAACTAAATTTCCTTGCTGAAATTCACCGACCAAATGTAGTAGGAGAGGGCAGAGATAATCTTTTTTTAAAAACTTCTTCCAAGTAGACTTGACTATTATGATTTGTCCCTTCAACATCACTTGGAGTACAGGCCCATTCTCTGCTTTATCATCTGTGCAATGATTAAACGAGACCTATTTTTCCAAAGATAGCTGTTACCACTCCTGAGAAAGCACACTCAGATGTAAGAAACATGTTCTTCCTTGGAAAGGTATCTCCATCTGGCATGAGCATTTAGTAACCATCTTCTAACATTCTTTTCCTGTGTGCCCCTTTTTCCTGTTACTTTCTTCTAAAAAGAAAAGAAGCCTTATTTTCACCACTTTGACAGAGCCTTTTGAACAAAAGGCTTTCTGAATTGAAGTAGTACAGCTGACTTTTAACTGCTCTGAGGGTTTTCTTTGCTCCAAAGTACAGCAGACATGAGAAATTCATTAAATCTGGTACAGATTCTTCATAATTATATGACATTAGTAGTTCTGAGAATTACTACTTAGTTGTGTGCTTGTTCTCGTTGATCCAAAGGGTCCATGAAGAGGGGCTATTTCATTCCCATATAAACATGCAGACTTCTCAGAATCTAGTCCATGCTACTCAAAATATTACCTCACACATTTCAGAAGATTTCAGAAAAGTCTGACAGAAAAAAATACATTACACTAGTCAAATTGTATTTAAAATCTGTCTTCTATTCTGCTTTCAAATTTTTAGTGTTCAAATGGCTAAAAAAGGTGCCGGTACAAAAAAAAAAAAAAAAGGTGCCGGTACAAATATCAGACAGAAAGCAAACTATTAAAATTAATTAATTTGTTAATTAATTAACTAAAAGGCCAATGACTGTTGCACTCACTCTAGGAAAAAAAAAAGAGGATCTTACTACAAAACAGCAGAGCCAAATAAGCAAAATGAAACAGGATGTTGACAGGTGTAAATTCCAAGCCAAGCAGCCTGCCTTCCTGACACCTCTGTTTGAGAACAACTTGGCAAACTTCAAGCCAATCCAGTCACTGCTATTTTCTGCAACTGATACCAGCAATTCTGCAATTTGAGACTAGTGCTCACCAAGGGTTCAAAAGAAAGTGGCCTCCAACAAGATCTCTCCTTGGCTGCAGGTAACACAAACCTCATTCATCTACTAACTCCTACCAGTAAAATAACGTGGTCATTACCCTCTCTACTATTCTACTCCATCAGTACCATAACTCTACTTGTAGCTATTTACATAGAGTTGGATACCCTGTGTTAGTTTCTTGAAACCAACATTATTGGTTTCTATGTCTGACCAAAGCTGACCATACCTGACTATGGCTGCCCCTTTTCTACCTATGACCTGGAACAATCATGCCATCTTCCCAGGCTCCAGAATCCAGTTATCTCCCACTCAATTCTTCTTAGGCACAGTAATAAATGCATTAAGATGAACTAGACATTAGAAGAACTGAAGCCTGACTTACCTGCATAAATATCTATTCTGGTGGCATCAGCATCTCTGCAAAATTAAAAGAATCATGTGAATTAATATGAAATATCAACCATCGAAATGCATAGTGACCTGAGTAGAATGCAGAGTATTTTGAGTCTGTTTTCAGGAAGCCATACAGAAAATCTATATACCTGTGGATTCTTTTTTACTTTTATTCTTGGCAACACAATTTCCTTTATATATCTGTAAAACATTTCTGAAGCCCCAAATTATTGAAGATAATCACATAACACAGGGCCTGGATCTTTTTTTAATCCTAATTTTCTGGTAAAAACATCTATAGGATAAGCAAGAATATTTCCCTTTATACCCTAAGAAATGATTCAAATATATGTTTTTCTCACTTATATGATTGCAATCATAAAAAGATATTCCAATAACTTGTTCATTTTTTCTTCTCAAGATTTTAAGAAAAAAGGAAAATAATCTCCCACAAAACCTGTGAAAAATCACATCTCGTGGTATACACACTGCAGCCAGCAGACTGATTCTTAGGCCCATAACCTTAACCTCCTTAACCTTGAAAGGAAGTTGAGATAGTCCTGCCCCATTAGACTCTAGCCATTGAAATCATACAGATTCAGTTATCAATTACGACTTCCATGAAGGCTCAGAAGTAATCTAGACCAATTCTGCCAACCACAGGCAAAGAAAACAAAACCATTTTATTGGTTTTACATGCAAAAAAAATCCACATAGCTCTACATATACCTGTTCTCAAAGATCTAAAACATTTTCAAATATGAAAGATACTGGCAAAATGTATACACAAGTAGGAACACATGCTTCCAGGAATCTCTATTTTACCATATGATACACAAAAAACAGCCTCCCACCACACATCATGGTCTCACTAAATTAACAAGTGCCAAATTCAAACACAGTTCCATTAACCTACAACATTTTTTAACTGAATGGAAAAATGATGCCTCAACCAGGATTGAAACAAAATGGAAGTTTTCTGGTTAAACAACTAACACATTTCCGTGAGCAGTCCAGCTAATATCAATAACAAAAGTAGTAAGAATAAGTTTATTGTATAGGCAGAGGTAAACAGGAAATTATGAGCAAGCACATTAACTGGAGATCTGTTTGAAAGTACTTTTGCTGTCAATTTTAATCTTCTTCCTTCATTAGTCATCAAAACCTGATCAGTAAATGATGTGTCTGAATTTTATGTTTGCATACAAGAGTAAGACTGAGACAATATTTTCCTAATTATAAACAGAATCTTGATCTGGACTTGGATTTTTGTCTCAGAACCAACCCAAATTTCCATTCAGTTTTACACAGTAACATTTGTATGTTTCTATCACTAAGAACTCAGTAGAAGACAGTGCTGACCAATGATTCCTTCCAAGCACAGCTGCTAACAATGAAAGATACTATGATCATTTACTTATCTGACAATATACAATTTGCTAAGACACAGAACTTTGGCATAGTTTTAAAGACATTAGATGGTGTACTATCCTGGTAGCACAAATTAAATCAGAGCTTGCCTGTCCCATTAATATGATTCCTAAGTGTCTACCTTAATTCCCTGCATTTTGCTACAATTATCTTGCTCTAATACACAAGGGAAATGGTTTTGGAGGTGATAATTCACATTTTTAGGCTAGAACACAAAGAACAATTAGCGAATTTAAGTAAAAGAGTGGAAGTTATCAAATAATGTACTATTAAAAATTTTTTTTAGTAAGAGGCCTCTTGGGAGTTACAGAATGTCTACATTCTAAAGAAATGTCTTCCTCTCAAAATTTTCAGAGAGCAAAGGTCACAGCTACCTAAAATGTTTCCACTTCAAGCACAGATTGTATGCCTGAAGACTACATACCTTGCATTATCAACCAGTTCAGCAAGAGCACCAAACAAGAATTCGTGAGTGGTTCTGAAATGATAAACACTAAAGTCAGCAAAAGAATTATGAATTGAAGTTATAATTCCTAATAAAAAGCCATGGTTATAAAATATTTAAGTTTTTTGAAAAAATCTAAAACCATTTGCATTGTTGATTTATATACTACCCAAAGCTTTCCAGAGCTCCCCAATTCCCCTGAAGTGTTAATCTTTATCAAGCCCTGCCATCTATTCAGAAATGTCTATTCTTCCTATTTTGAGTTGGGAAACCATCTTGAAGCATTGAAAGCCTCCTGTGCATAGTAACTGCTAAGAGTGTTTTTCGCAGGCCACAGTGGCTCACGCCTGTAATCCCAGCACTTTGGGAGGCCAAGGCAGGCAGATCACAAGGTAAGGCTGAACGTTCAAGACCAGCCTCGTCAATATGGTGAAACCCTGTCTCTACTAAAAATACAAAAATTAGCCAGGTGTGGCAGCAGGTTCCTGTAGTCCCAGCTACTCGGGAGGCTGAGGCAGGAGAATCGCTTGAACACGGGAGGTAGAGGCTGCAGTAAGCCGAGATCTCACCATTGTTGCACTCCAGCCTGGGCGACAGAGCGAGACTCCACATCAAAAAAAAAAAACAAAAAACGGTGTTTTTCACTATTCATATTCTGCTTAGAAAAATGCCTGTAAATTTAATTTTTTATTGCCTTAACCAGTGGTCAGTTTCTGCATATCTCAGAGCAAGAATTATAAGGATACATCTTATGCATAAACACTGAATTTTGTTTTTTTGTTTTTTCTTTGAGACAGGTTCTAGTTCTTGTCACTCAGGCTGGAGTGTAGTAAGTTTTGAATAACATGTAACTATGTATTTATCCAACCCAAACTTTGAGCAGCCTCCCAGAGGAGATGATCACTGATTCCCCTCCTTGAAGGGGTTAATTTTAACAGCGGCCCTAGGCAACCATACCATGCAAGCTCTTGTCATCATAGAAGGAATTGTTGGAAAAGGTCTTGGATTACGTTTTTAAACAAAGTTCTGGTTTTAGCCAAAATCTGAGAAAATCATAAAATGAGTTATTCTATTTTCCTACTCTTTCAAATGGAATATTTTTGCTTGTAAATTACACAAAAGTATGAGTTTCCTTTTTCCACTGGTAGATCGCACACAGGTATTGGTAAAAAAAAAAAATGCTAACAAGTTACACACTGAGCATGTCTAATTTATACTGTTTAATTTGTGCTCTTTTCCACAATAGTGCTCATTAGCTATCAAATTAGGATGTGTCCACATAGAACCACCTAAAAAAAACCCACTTGACTTTTGATTAGAGATTATAGAAAATTAACCCACATAATACATTACCATCAATTTTTCAAAAATATCCATGTTACTCTGACTTTTTTACATAAAGTTTCAGCCAAAGTAAAAGGTTTCAGCCAATTTTCAGTTAAAGTAAAAATTTTTAAGTGAAACATATCAATATTTAAAAACCAGCATCTAGGATCTCTGATCACTTACCATATTGTAAACAAAATGTAAAACATTTATTTAATAAATATCCATAACTAAACTCTCCAGGAATATTGTTTTCTTCCTCCTCAACTAACTCTTCAAATTTTTACAAATGCAAGATTTTTTTTTTTTTTTTGGGGGGGGGACAAGAGTTTTGTTCTTGTCACCCAGGCTGGAGTGCGATGGTGCATCCTGATCTGGGCTCACTGATCTGCCTCCCAGGATCAAGTGATTCTCCTGCCTTGGCCTCCCGTGTAGCTGGGATTACAGGCCTGAGCCCAGGCTACAAATGCAAATTTTGAATTAAGCTATCACTCTGTTATTATAGGAAGGCCTTTCCCCCGACACAAGATCAGTGAACATATGTTGCTAATCCAAAGGCAGCACTGATAAATATATTGCAACCAAAAGAAATTTTATCATCAATTCACCTAGAAAATAGAGTTCAAATTCTTCTGGCTAAAATCTCATTAATTACACTATATGGAAGAGACAGATTTCTTTAAAAAAAAAAAAAAAGTGCATAAAACAGCCATATGTTTAATTATTAAAAACATCTGTCTGTGCCCACTCAGTAAAAATGAAAAATAGTCTAAAGAACAAAAAAATTTATGTCTCTAGAATTATCACTTTAAATTTTTCAAATTGCCAACTGAATAAACAAAAAAGCATTCTGTAAACTACCCCACTAAATATGTAAACTACCCCACTAAATAAGGAGAAATAAGCTGAAAAATTAAGGTGACTTGCCAAAGGTAATGTTGTTTAAAAGTGAATGTAACATTTGTTCTCAAACTTTCAACCTGTCATTTTCCCATCAAACATACAAGTGACTTAGATACTTACAAACTGAATTCATTTTATGCACCCTAAATATTTTTAACTTTGAGGACTGTTATATAGAAATATAAAATAACTAATTTTATTCCAATACTTCTCATTTCTGCCTTGAGTTTGTACTTTTAACGTAAATCAAGGAATCTCAAAAATACAGCTACCAGAAAAAAACAAGAGCACAACCATAGTAAGTATGAGACCACATCTTGCACCAGAATGTACTAACTTCAGAATAAAAAAAAGTAAAGAATGAAGTTTGCAGTCTTTGGTAGTAAGAATGGTCAATTTGAATAATCTGGAAAACTAATTTTGACCACCTCTGCCATTAAGACAAGAAAACCAAAACAGAAATTGCAACTGCTTCTGAGCAATACATATTTTCTGATTGCATCCCACAGACTGAGAAATTGAGAATAAGTAGATCTCAAAGAGGTCAACACAAAGCACCTTCCACACAGTGCTTAGAAATGTGCCTTGCACAGTGACTCACGCCTATAATCCCAGCACTTTGGGAAGCCAAGGCGAGTGGATAGCCTGCGGTCAGAAGTTCGAGACCAGCCTGGCCAACATGGTGAAACCCTGTCTCTAATAAAAA
>NW_016107573.1:1716853-1734674 GCF_001604975.1 Cebus imitator | reverse complement strand
AAAAAAAAAAAAAAAGAAAAAGAAAAGAAAGAAAGAAATGTGCCTTGCACATTTAGAACTTTCAAAAAATTCTAAATAGGTAGGGTGCGGCGCCTCACACCTGTAATCCTAGCACTTTGGGAGGCCCAGGCTGGCAAATCCCTTGAGCCCAGGAATTTGAAGCCAACCTGGGCAACATGGCGAAACCCCCGTCTCTACAAAAAAATAAAATAAATTAGCCATCTGTGGTGGTGAACATCTGTAGTCCCAGCTATTTGGAAGGCTGAGATGGGAGGATGGCTTGAGCCTAGGAGGCAGGGGTTGCACTGCGCCACTGCACACCAGCCTGGGTGACAGAGCCAGACCCTATCTCAAAAAAAAAAAAAACTATAAATGGCATTTGTTGTTCCACACAGTCTCAATGCTGTTCCATGCATACATATTTCAGATAAGCTAACAGTACCCTTTACAATGTAACTGAAGGGTAGTTTTGTGATGGCAGTACACATCATAAAAGAGGCTTTTGTGACCACTGTTGGTAAAGTCAGAGATAAATACTCAGAAACTCTTCCAGACCTCCAGCTGATTAAAGACAGATCTTCCAGATGCTAAAATCAGAATTCTAAATATTTCTTAAAATCCTAAGAATCAAAATTATACCAACTGCATAAATTCTTTTTTCCCAAATAATATTCCAAAAGTACACTCATTGTTAGGTAGCATTTGAGATAGAATAAATATCTAAAGAAATTCCTTTCTTCACAGACCTAAACATCCTTTGCATGTGATCCAAGAAAGGAAAAAGACAACCATTTTTTAAAAATTCGCTCACTTTCAACTAGCTTTATTTTTTTTGAGACAGAGTCTCACTCTGTCACCTAGGCTGGAGTGCAGTGGCATGATCTCCACCCACCACAATCTCTGCCTCCCAATTCAAGTGATTCTCCTGACCCAGTATCCACAGCAGCTGGGATTACAGGTGCAGGCTACTACGCCTGGCTAATTTTTTTGTTATTTTTAATAGGGATGGGGTTTCACCCCATTGGCCAGGCAGGCTGGTCTCGAACTCCTGACCTCAAGTGATCCGCCCACCTCAGCCTTCCAAAGTGTTGGGATTACAGGCATGAGCCACCTTGCCTGCCTGATCATGGCTTTTATATCACTTGTGTCACAGAGAAAACAGTTTTGTAGCTCAACATTTCCAGGGACAAATTCACGTGTAAATTAGCTTGTTATATAAGGAAAATGGTCTTCCTATTTATATTCATCCTGAATGTAAACCAATAGATCATCCATAGGCCCATCACACAGTGTGATAGCTTCTGCTGAGTTCCTACACATGCCAACAATAGTTAATTGCCTTAATTACTAGAAAATAAAACTGAGAAATTCTGGAGCAACCATTTTACATTTAAACAGCTTTAATATATTTAGGATATGAGCCTACTCAACAGGCTTATAAGTAATAAGTAATTTAAGTCTCTGAGTTGACAGACTCCTCTACATTCATTTCACATACATATAAAATCCAGAAATAGGGCCACGCGCGATGGCTCATGCCTATAATTCCAGCACTTTGGGAGGCCAAAATGGGCAGATCACGAGGTCAGGAAATCAAGACCATCCTGGCTAACACGGTGAAACCCTATCTCTACTAAAAATACAAAAAATTAGCTGGGTGTGTGGTACGCACCTGTAGTTCCAACTACTCAGGAGGCTGGGGCAAGAGAATAACTTGAACCCGGGAGGCACAGGTTGCAGTGAGCCAAGTTGGCGCCACTGCACTCCAGCATGGGCAACAGAGCAAGACTTCCATCTCAAAAAAATGAATAAATAAAAACCCAGAAATATATAGCCAAGATGTTAAGTTACTAAATGTGCCAACAAAAATAAATAGTAGACATCTATTTGACCATTTAGCAGTACTGCAAAGTAACTTATTATGCATATATTAACATGTAGATGCATAATATATGCATGTTATGCATATACATCTGGAGTGGCAGTCACAAAACCCACCACCAAAGGGAAGCAACCACATAAAACTCCTTTTACTTAAAAACCCTAACTTTTATCATCTAATACTAGCAACATCTGATATTAAATTACCTCAAGACTTTCAGGTTATCATGAGAATTTATTTCCCAGGCCTGTTTTAAGCATTAAAAAGCTGATGTAACCAAGAGTATAATCATCAAAATAGACCTGATATGAAAAAAGACAGACATTTACTATCTCCAACAGATGCTCCAGAATTTACTAAGAACTGACCTGCCTAATGACTAGCACCAAACAAGTTGCCACCACACTGATCAACTTCTGGTTTATATAAACTAATATAATAGAGTAACAATCACCATCCTACACCATGTTTATTGGGTACCACTGCATGAGCTAAGAACTTTGTAAACATCATTTTACATAGTCCTCGTAAAAACTGTAAGATTAGCCCCATTTTATATGAAGAAAGTGAGGCTCAAGAAGTTGACCTGCCCAAGGACACAGCCAGGAAACAGTCAAATTCAGGTTTAGCTGGTTTGCAAGCACATGGTCTTTTCACTGTACCACACTGATTTCCACCCTTCTAGTCTGGTCACTGCTTGCAAGTCTACATTAAATGAAAAGTAAGCAAAGGACCATTTCTTTCCTAATTCATAATATGGTAATACTATAGATGTCAGGCACCCTGAAATGGTGTTGTGTTCCTAAGATTTTGACAGAACAAAGAAGATACTGTGAGACAAATCTTCCCTTCTCTGAAGATGACTTGTTGAACCACTTTACACAGACATGGTTCATCTTCCATTTTTATGAGCTACAAGCCACATCATGTGACAGTTTAAAAATTTATTTTCTTTATAAATTAACTTCCAATTAGGTCACCACAGGGTTTTAAAAATCTCCTGAAATTAGGCCGGGCACGGTGGCTCACGCCTATAATCCCAGTGCTTTGGGAGGCCAAGGCGGGTAGATCACAAGGTCAAGAGATGGAGACCATCCTGATCAACACGGTGAAACCACGTCTCTACTAAAAATACAAAAATTAGCTGGGCATGGTGGCGCGTGCCTGTAGTCCCAGCTATTCGGGAGGCTGAGGCAGGAGAATTGCTTGAACCCAGGAGGTGGAGGTTGCGGTGAGCTGAGATCATGCCACTGCACTCCAGCCTGGGTAACAAGAGCGAAACTCCGTCTAAAAAGAAAAAAAGAAAAACTTCTGAAATTAGTCAGAAATAAAAAACTTATCTTGGTGGTTTAGAGTTTATACTTTCTTCTGATAGGACTAATACATCAAAAAGAACAACTTCTAAGGTTGAATTTGTGACCCAGGTAAGAAATTCCAGAGCTTCCAAAATGATACTCTAACCCTCAAATGTTCATGCAAGCATGTGGTTCCAGTTCAACATGGGTAAGTCAAAGAAAATTTCCTCACTTAAATTACTTAACTGGTTTCTTTTCCTTGGCATTGCCAAATATCTATCATTAATAAGCTATAAAATAACAAGGGGAAAAAAAAGAAGGGATAAATATCCCAGAATCCTTAGAGATTAAAATAAACTAAAATTGAAGACTTACACTGTGAAGTACTCTTTCCTTTATATACAAGCAAACGAGCTCATGAAGGTAAAATTGACTACAGTAGGCACTGCCTAATGGTTAAAACCACTAACTATTGTGGCCAGATAAATCTTACTGCCTTAAGTCTTGGCACCCTAAGTCTGCCATTTGGCAGCTATATAACCATTACCATGTAATTTAATCTCTTTGAACCTCAGTTTCCTCACATGCAATATAGGATTAATCCCTACCCCAAAGGCTTACTGTAAAGATTGCTTCGGACAATGTTTAAAATAGTGACTGGCATGAAGCAATTAACCAGTTTCTATTATTTTACTATCCCATAAAGTCTTTGGTGAAGCTGGAACAAGAACTTAAATTCTTAAGTCCAGTTGATGGTCTTCCAAGATCATCATAAAATCTATAATTCCATCATTCCAAAATTTAGAGCTGAGATAACCATTTATAAGACACAGTCATCCATGAATATTTAAGTGGCCTTCAACTGCTTGATCTTAATACGGCAGTTGAAATATTAAAAAGGACACTGAAGGTTTTTCCCAAGGCTATGCTATGAACTAACTGAATAATTACTGATCAGCAACCTCATCTAAGTGGGTTTCAGGTTCATTATACTTAAGTGTGAGAATTCAGCTTAGGTGACTGCTACAGTAACGTCCCTAAAACTATCTAGTTCAGTAATAAACTTCCTTAGGCCAGCCACGGTGGCTGACACCTGTAATCCCAGCATTTTGGGAGGTCAAGGCAGATGGACCACCTGAGGTCATAACTTTGAGACCAGCCTGGCCAACATACAGTGAAACACTGTCTCTACTAAAAAAATACAAAAATGAGCTGGGTGTGGTGGCACATGCCTTTAGTCCCAGTGACTTGAAAAGCTGAGGCAGGAAAATCGTTTGAACCTGGGAGGTGGAGGCTGCAGTGAGCCAAGATTGCACCACTGCACTCCAGCCTGGGCAACGGAGCAAGACTCCATCTCTCAAAATAACAACAAACTTCCTAAATAAAATGAAACCAGGCTCTCACCATTTGACAATTTGCTTCACTACTTGGCAAAATTTTATTCCCTTTATAGGAAAAATAGCAGAAATATTACAGACATTATGGTGTCACAAACATCTTTTCCATAAAAAGCTAAAAACCATTGTACTACATTAGATAATGGAAGACTATACTCTCAACTCTGAAGGCGGTTCTTCAGAGACTGGACCATTCATGTAGCTGCTCATCTCCTCTCCAGGTACTAGAATGGTAGAACACTTACCTTCATCTCAAAAGTAGTAGGTTATTAAAACACTAAAGAAGTTTTGATCCTACTGGACAACCTCCAAGAGAGTGGATATATGGATTAAACCTGAAACATTCCAGACCAAGTTGGAGTGATGAGATTACTCCTTCATGAACTCAAGAATCATGAATACTGTATGTTTCTGCGGAAATTTTGGGGAAAGACTATCTAAATCAAGGTTTTAAACAAGTTGCGGTTTCCTGCTTTAGCACACACAAATAATACTGGATGTAGGAGCAATTTGTCAGGAAGATAAAGCCAAATGCTGAAAAAATAAAAATTTTCTTCTTGAAAGTTGTCATTTAAACGTCTTCTGTTTTCTTGTCAGAAAGTAAAGATTTGTTATAAACCTGTTTAGGACGTTGTCACTACAGAGAGGAAACAGCTGATACTAAAATACTCCAACACCTGGTGATCCAATAGAGCAGTACTTGTTGGATTCCTATAAACACTTGAAAGAAACAACTCAACATATTGACTTCAAATAACTCGTTTGCATTTAGAAAATTTTGATCCAATAAACAAAAAATCAGATTCTTCTGGATTAGCAACAAGTATTTCACTGATCTTAGTTCTTCAACACAGAGCTCAAGACATCCAGGGATACATTTCACTCCAATGGGATACATCCCAAAAAGCAAAAAAGCAAAATTTTCTGGGGAAATGAATTCCATATAAATATCAAGGAACGAGTTACTGGTTAACTCAGTGGCACCTAGAGGATACTTACGAATTTGTGTGCAGATATTCAAAGGTTAGCTGAGCTCGATTCAGACTGCTGTAATTTGTGAAAGCCATGACTGCAATGAGGTCTCCAGCCCTTCACCCACTAGCTGGGAAATATAACCCTAAAATGAAATCAGCTTCCCAAGATTCTGTCCAGTAAAGCTTCAGTCTGTGCTCCTTAATGACAGTTAAAGTAACTAGTAACTATCCAAAATATATGCAAATAAATGTTTAAAACTACAATTTCTTCAAGTTTTTTTAAATCTTCTCAATGATTACGATGTAATATTTCAGAAAGAACTATGTCATAAATCCGTAGTTTTAAGGAGCTTTTAGCATTAAGTTGCGATAACTCAATTCAGAAAATCTGAGTCTCGTGTGGATGGTCCTGGAGATGGTCCTTGAGAGGGTGGTTTATGACTGCTCCATCTTCATGTTCTTCATGCCTTTTTTGGTTCCCCTAAATTTCCTGTCAGGAAGTTTACCAATCTGGAAATTTACCCACTTCTATCAGAAAACTGATCAGCCATATCTTCGCCACACGTGATGCCAGGATCCTTAAACAGGCCCAAGACCGGTGACCAAGATGTCGATGGAGTGTTATATGGCGCTAGTTGAGGCTTCACCACCTCCCAGCTGAAAAAGCTCCTAGGTGCTGATGATTTTTTTTTTTCAAAGCCCGACCAAACCCGGCTGAGGGTGGCAGTCAGATTTCCTCACACGGGCTCACAGAAACACCTCACAATTGACTCTCCCAGAGCACCTCGGGCGGGGCGCGCCCCTCCCCCACGTCCCTCAGACAACAGCCTCAGCCTCCCAGGCCCTTCCCTGGCCTCGGTCCCGTGGCGGCCTCCTCAGGAAGAGGAGCTACTCCCGGCTTTCAAGGACCGGATCGAAGGCAGTGGAGAGCGCACCACCCGACTGGGCACTACCCGGAGCTCACAACTGCCTTTGTCCCTCCCCGCGGAATTGGAACCCAACAGCCGCAGCGCGCTCTTGGAACCATGTGCTGCTGCCGCCTCCTCCGCCGCTGCCGCTGCCGCCGCCCGCGCGCCGCACTGAATGAGACGGTGACAGGACTCAGCAGCAACACGAAATTCGGCGTTTAGAGCCGCTCTGCCGCCGCAGTCACAGACACCACAGCCACTGCTTTGTCTCCGCTAGTGCACACAGCCCCGGCCACCTCGCGCACTCCCCGACGCCCCAAACCCCCGAGGCCTCCGCGGAGCATTCAGCCAATCATAAAGCTGAATCTCCTCCCGCCCCCGCCCTGATGTACAGCCTCCTGATTGGCGGGCTGCGTATCCCCATGTGACCGGATCTTGGTTGGCCGGTCCCGCCCATGTCACGTGAGAGCGTGCGCCTCTCTTCCTGCTTTCCTGACCCTCTCCGCCATTTAAAGAAACAGTACCGGGGGCGGGCCGAGCGACGCAGCCGGGACGGTAGCTGCGGTGCGGACCGGAGGAGCCATCTTGTCTCGTCGCCGGGGAGTCAGGCCCCTAACTCGAAGAAGCCCTGGCGCGCCCTCCCCCCCTCCCGGGTCTGGTAGGGCGAAGGAACGGGCGTGCGGTCGATCGAGCGATCGGTTGGCGGCTCTTTCTCCTGCTCTGGCATCCAGCTCTTGGGGCGCAGGCCCGGCCGCCGCGGCGCGCGCCCGGTGGCCGTTGGCGCTCGCGCCGCGTCTTTCTTCTCGTACGCAGAACTCGGGCGGCGGCCTATGCGTTTGCGATTCGACGAGGAGTCGTCCGGGTGGTCGGCGGCGGCGGGCAGCTGCTCCGCCCCGCCCCGGGGGAGGCTGCGGCTGCAGCGGCCGCGGGATTTGGAGCGGCCGGGGAGGCGGGGGTGGCCGGAGCCGGCCTGGAGGCCTGGCGCCACCCTTCGGGGCCTGCAAGGACCCAGTTGGGGGGGCAGGAGGGGGCTGGAGGATGGTTGGTTGTGGGATTTCTACTTTGTCTTTTCCTCCTTATGCCGCCTTAGTGAGGTGCGGGAGCTCTGGCGGCAGCCCCGGGGTGGGGAGAGGAGCTCCGGAGTCGGAAGAGCTGGGTTTGCTTCCGGGCCTAGCCACCAGCTGGCCGAGTGACCTTAGGCGAGTCACTCTGTAATTTGTCTGCGCCTCAGTTTCCTCCTCTGCCTATCAATGTGTGTGGAATTGAAAGCGCTTTGTAAACTATAAAGCGTGGGTGTATGTAAAAGATGGTTATTGTTTGTAATGTTTTTTTTGAGTTGTAAGAAAACTTAGCAGTGGCCCAATCCTTGGGTTTTGAACCTGGGAATCTTGGATGGGAGTTGGGGATCCCCAAACTCCCTGAAATTGTGGGAATGTGCGTTTTAGGGAAATGATGATCCATCGCTATCGAGTTTTCCAAGGGAGCTGTGTGACTCAGAAGAGTTAAGAATCACAATTTCTTCATACTACAGAGAGGAAACTGAGGCCTAGATGTCATTTGGGACCCTTCACAACCAATTTGAAGCCCCTGTATGAGTCCCTGGGATATGTGAGCTGTTTCTATGCATAATGGATATTCGGGGTAACAACAGTCCCCTGCTTGGCTTCTATTCTGAATCCTTTTCTTTCACCATGGGGTGCCTGAATGGTGGCTGATGCATATGGTACAATGGCACCCAATGTAAAGCAGCTACAATTAGGAGTGGATGTGTTCTGTAGCATCCTATTTAAATAAGCCTATTTAATCTTTGGTCCGGCAACTGTTTTCTGCTTCTTGTACTGGTGCCTGACTACCTTTCCGACTCTTCATTGACCATTTTCCACGACCATGGTTGTCATCCATTACTTGATCCCACTTCGTATGTCTAGTCTGTGTGGTTGGTGGTGAATAGGCTTCTTTTTACATGGTGCTGCCAAGCCCAGCTAATTAATGGTGCACGTGGACTTTGGCTAGCAGGCTCACTGGAAGAGACTGAATCAGGCACGGAATTCCTGAAGATGTTTGGGGTTTTTTTCTTTCCTAATTGAGGGTTAACATTCTCTGAAAAGTTTTGTTAGAACTACTGCAGAACCTCATAATCAGTAGATTTGGAAGTGATTAAAAGCTTAACTTTTTCTTTGGCCCTCCATGTGTTCTAATTGCTTGCAAGTATAATACTAAGTTGTCCTAGATGCCAGTTTTTGCTTCTTTGTCAATTTGCAGCTGCGTTTATCAAATTTCAGCCCATTATCCAACAAACACTATAAAAATGTTTGAACAATCGGATTACAAACATTTTCATTTTGTGGAGTGGTGCTCACCAAGTGGTACAGCTCTAAGCAAGTGAACACAAACACATTTAAGTGTATTTGTCTGATTAGATGTTAGCCAGTTACGCTATTTCATTCAAATGTCTGAAAAAATCAATTGACTATTCCCTTTTCCTAAAGGGCAGAGACAATCTCACTTCCAGAGAAATGACTGTTTTGGAGAAGAAAAAAAAACCTGTTGGTCTTTTAGCTCTTTTGTAGTTAAATCTGGATGTACCTCAAAAGACAAGACTGTGGTGATAAGATGATTTCCTCAGCGGAAAGGAGGAAAAAAGACAACTGGAACTCAAAGCTTGAATTCTGTGGCAAAACATGAGATGTCCAGGATTGGATGTTGAGAAGATTTCACTACAGTGTTCTGCAATAGTTGGAGCAGATAACTTTCAGTGTAGCCACAGCCATGGACTCCAGATTTCCAGATTTTCAAGAACTGGACCTGGAACCTGAAAGAGCTTGTCAGGATGTCGCAGGAACACTGGAGGTAGATTATTTTTTTTATTTTTGAATTTTGGGACTGTTGACCTTGCCGTGAGAAAAGAGACAACGACTGAGCAAGCACTACCACCAGCACTGTTACTGGGAATTAGAAGACCTGAGTTTCTGTCCAGACCCTCAGTGCAAACTGAGGATGCTCCATCCAAAGCGAATTATGGTACTTGCCATTTTCCAAAATGCCTTATTCTTTACTATCTCTGCACTTTTGTTCATTCTCTCTACTTTGGAAATGGCTCCTCTCTGGCTTTTCATCTGTCAAAATTCTGCCATTTTCTCGGTATCCAACTCAGATGCTCTCTTTTCCGTGAGTCTCCTAACTAGCCAGAATAGAACTTTTAAGTTTTATGTCATTTTGTTATGTATCCTCTCTTTGTATACAAAATCCCGTAAAATAATTACTTGCCTGCATTTGCTGTCTTTGCAGATAGCAGACTCCTTGAAACCAGGGTCCTTGTTTAGTGCATCTTTGCCCACATACAGCACAACATACCATGAAGCATTTATTAGGAAGGAGGAGTTTAGAGAGCAGGCTATCAGAATAAGCAGCCAGTAAGTGTTTTCTTAATTGCTGTCTGTTAAATAAAATTACTCTTAAGGAGAAGAAAAGTCACTAGATATGGGTCATGTTTATGTTTTATTATTTTTTAATTGTAAATTTTGAAAGATCTAGGGATCCCTCAGACATAAGGAGAAACCAATATGTTGAATGGGGTATTATATACAGAAGGACCAAGACCTTATTCTCTCCTACTTAAGATGGAATCCTAGGATGAATGCTAGGACAGTTTTTTAAAAAGGAGCTTTTTAATTTGAGGAAAGAGAAGGAGGGGCAGTATCTCCTTTTTTTAATTGTTGGTATATAAACTTAGAATCTCAGTTCTTTTTATGCCACTTGTGGAGCCACTTTCTCATCCCCATCGAAAAATGCCCAGCAGCCTGAATCCAGTCAAGTTACTTCATTCAAAAGTACAAAGTTTAGTTTCTGTTTGCCACTTTGCAACAATCAGGCTTTTGTGTTTTCTTTTTTGGATTGTTGTTATTTGTTTTCATTTATCATTTGTCATTGCCTAAACCCGGCTCATCAAGAATTAATAGCCATCAGGCTGCTGATGTGCTGGCAGCAGACCCACTTAGAGTCCTGTGTTTGTAGTTCCATGCATTTGTTATCTTACCTGTTTTATCCCTGCCCATTCTAGTCTTGTGCCTCCTGATTGCTGAGTGTTCACCTGGACCTTCTGACTACCTTCCTTGTGCTATTCCATCAGCCTACAGACCCTACAGACCTGGTACCTGGATTTTTGCTGAAGATGATTCCTACCACCTTACTACTGAAGAAGACACCCATTCCATTGGACCACTGTGACTCAGGAGGCATTCAGCCATCATGATGTGGCCTCTACCTCCACTCCTGTTCTGTTCTACCCAGATTCAGCACAGCCCTTTATAGTGAAGTCCGAGTCCTCAAGCCAAATAGCTAAAGCTGTTTTATCACAACAAAGGCCTAGTTTGTTCCATGAGTGTACATTTCTTCAGTTAAAGCCTTCAGAGACACACATAAATTTGGACCAGGGGATTTTTTAGTTATTAATGCTATTTGAAGAAAAGCAACGTCTTTTTGAGAACAGCATTGGACCGTACCACACAATCTCAAATGATTGAAATTCATGAACATCTAGGATCCCATGAAGGTCACTGCACCCTGTTTTTTCTACTTCAAATCCTGTACTAGCCTATTGAATGAGAAAACATATTCTGACCCATTGGGACCAAATCAAAGGCACAAAGAACTCCTCATAGCATCTTCTTTGGAATTACTCAGGAACCAGAACTTTTTACACAAATGTGAGAAATTCCACCAAGGAGTCCCCTTACCTAACAGCATCTCACAAGGCTGCATCAGATTCCAGAAAAGGCTTCTCTTGATACATCAAGGTAGAACCTCTATGGTAAATCCCCTCTGTTTATATAGCACTTTACAGTTTCAAGGCACTTGTACATACATTTATCTCAATTATCAAAATACCTGTGAATTATAGTCGCTTTTTGCAAATGAGAGAATATAAATTTTAAAAGTTAAGCAGTTATCCAAAGTGACACAGTTAAGAAAGTGGTAGAGGCCAGGCTTTCTGACTCCCTGTTCAGTACTCTCCTTGGAATTAGCCTCCATTTTGCCCAGTGTTAAAATGACTGGGTATTGGGAACCTCAGGAAATTTTCCGGCTTCCTGATCTGGTGCCCCCAATCACATAGGATGTCATAAGTGTGACCTTGTGACAGCTACATCTAGACCAAAATCCCATGGTGATATCCCCAAGGTTTAGGGGTATACTATCTCCATGGTGGAAGACTGTCAAATCAGAAAGGGACATTTTCTAACAACAAAGCTACCCAACATGAAACAAAAAGCTGCTTGTAGATTTTTTAAGACTTACTAATACTCCTGGGCCCTAAGAGCTTATCTGTGGTCCTCTCTCTGCAAACTAATATTTACACAAAATGAGCTGCCTGGTTTTTTAAGGCAGTACCCTGTGCGTGTGTGTATGAATGACATGGAGAAAGCTTCTGTTACCTAGTAAGACAGTATAATACGTAAGACATGTCCCTTCCCCCAGTTTACATTGAGATATAGTGTATTAAAGAAGACTTGCAGCAAATTACTACTGCTTCTATGCTTAAATTCAGAAATCTAGTTTTTTTTAAAACACTTGCAGCAAAGAGTTCCATTTTGCTATTTAACCCGTTGTGTCCTAAGTTTAATCAAACACAGAAGGGTATTTTTTGCATCATTCCATCTAATGGAATGCAGAAACTGTTTTAGAGCAGTATAGCCAGTGCTTCCTGATTGCCAGCAGATTGCCCTGGACACCCCAGAATAAACAGCATCTTCAAAATCCCCCTTTCTCATATCTTGTTATTAACTGCTTGAATTAGTGTGTCTCTGTCATTTGACAGTCCTGCATCTTGACCATTACCTTTATTTTCTGTCAAGGGAATCTGTAGAAGATGTGTGGGGAGACATAGGAAAGGAATAGGGGAAAGTAAATTCACCCCAAATTGGATAAATTCCATGACATTTAGCAGTATACTTCTGTGTCCCTAGAATTGTACCATAACTTTAGTTCAAGGGCATTGCATCTCAGGTGGGTAAGGAGTTTGGGAAGGGGAGAGAAGGGGAGAGAAGGGGTGAGAAGATATTTCAGAATTTGAGTTATGGCCCATTGAGACTTACCAATGCTTGAGAAGTCATCCAGCCATGGACTTCTTGGAGTAATATTTACAAAAAAATGGATGCATTTTGCAATCTCATGCAAAAACCCCAGTGCTATTGCAACTGAAAATCATTAGCCTGTTCTCTGATAGTTACTTACAAGCCCAACAGCAATCAAAATTTATAGCAGATGAGCTTTAACTCCATCAACCTGTAATGTGGTCTGTATTGGGGAAAAAATGAATAGAAAAACACCTTGTTTTACCACAGGCTTTGCTTACAGTTTCTGCTTTCTGTGACCCATTTTTTGTATTTCAGCATTTTGTGAACGACTTATTCTTAGATCATTGGTTTTCCAAAGGCTTTGTGGCCATGAAGCTCTTTGAGTGAAAACGTTGTAGAAGCCCAGAGTAAAAGTGAAGCTGCTCTGGATGAAGCAATGAAGCAGGACTAGGGGCCTGAAGCCTGCTACAACTATCTTCCTTTACCACTGTGGTGACACCTAAGGGGACTTCCTTATAACACCTTGAACTCTTCAGAACACAGTTTGAAAACCACTTCTCTAGACAGCGATATGTTTGACCTGAATGGCATTCCAATCTCTTCTGTACCTCCACCCAGCATAGTTCATGTTCAGTTGATGCTGAACATTCTTAGAAGTACTGTGTGCAAACTTAGAAAAGTGCAAGAAGACAGGCATGTCCTTGACCCCAGGAATGGTCATGGGCGGAAAGTGCTGTCAAGGGAATCTAGATTAACAGCCCTCTGCTCCAGATGGATATCCAGTGATTCCTAGAATGGGATATAGCCAGAGAACAATTCTATGTACCCTACACTGACAGACTCCCGTAAACAACTTCTGTTCACAAACACCAGATGCTCTAGTGGTACCTGAAGTACATGACTTTGAAGTCTTGACCCTCCATGGATACCTGAATTGCCAGCAAGCGGGTTTTGAAGCTGGTGCCTCATTGAGGCCGTATTAGAGCAACTTGTACATTTGACCTCTTGTCATCAGCCGTGGTACTCTACTTCATGCAAGAGAAAACTATGAAAGCTGAATTCAAATACTAGCAACATTTCCTAAAGGGACTCAATATCTGTTTTGTCATTCATCTTCTTTTCCAAACTACACATCACTGTATGACTCAACCAGTAGCAGTTACACTGTTCCTTGGTTTTTATTCAGTTTAACTACTGTTTCCAAGATAAATGAGCAAACAACCTTTTTTTAAAAAAGCTGAAACAATTCCTTTATTTTCATCACTGGCATATCTGCCTATTCAGAATTATTATGACTACTCAGCTCTAACTTTAACAGCTGATCTTCAAGAGACAGTCTTTGAATATCCCTTCTGGTATGTGATTTAAAATACAACAATTTGGAAAAGTTTCTTTTAGCCAGTAAGAGATTTTTTTTTTAATCGCTCTGTCTTGTGCTGAGAGGTGTTCTTTTAAGATGAATCTTTTGATGTCTGATACCACCAACAATAGGTGGTAGGGGTAGTTGGAGGCTGGCCCTTTGAGCAGGCCATGATAGCTTACTTGCTGGGCATTTCAGATGGCTTATTACCTGCCTTTTTGCTGGAAACAGACTTATTTGAAGAATAAAATTTATGAAGACTGTGGCTAAGGATTTTATCAGTAGACTTAAGAGCTTTTGGCCTTGTGGATATTTTAGTGGAACCACATCAGTCTCAATACTGTCATTTTACACTGATTCAGAGCACCTGACTTCATTTTTGACATGATATACTTAAGGCAGGCGTTGTAACAGATATTAAGACAACTTAATCTGTTTCAGAAGGAAGGATTCCATTCATAAACTCGTAAGCCAGATCATGTTGAACAAGGAGACTTTGATGTGTATCATGAGAAAACTCATTCCTTTACTCCCCAATTTAAAGGCCAGCTATCCTGAGCTACTCCAATGAATGCACTGGTTAAACTTTGGGAATAGTTTCTTTATATTCTTGTCTCTCTAGGCCAGTCGTGATTACATGACTCCACATCTCGTCAAACAAGGCCTGCGGCTGGTTGCTGTAGACTGCTCACCCTCGACAAATAAAATCTGGATGACTAGCCTGCTTGTATATACAACTGTTATTTGTAAAGAAGTTATCTTCAATTTTCTACAACCTTCAAATTGTCAGCTCTTTTCTTCTTCTCTAATTTTTCTGTACTTTACAGAAAAAGACATTGATCTATACTGCCATTCCTTCTAATCCTGCCATACTCAGTCAAAATGAATGACTTAAGATGAAGATGATCATCTGCTCGAATCTAAAATATACATTGTGTATAAGAATTGGAGATTAGAAAAGCAAAAAACCTAAAACTTAAACCTAGGAGCTTGCCTACTATCTCCATGTCTCCATGCCTCAGATTTCATCTCAATCTTTGAACAGCACCATTCAACCAATCTGAGGCCTTGACTTATAAGATGATTCTCAGAGATGGGCTGAGTCACGAAAGATGACGACTTGATTACCAAAGAAAGTAGGGCCAACTTTGACAAACCTGGCTCTGCTGACCCTGTCACTCCCAGATGTAGCATAGACTCCTAAATAGACCCACAAGTCTGAGGAGAAGGCCTTCTCCTGAGCTGAAAGTTCTTTGGCAGATGAGCAGGAAACTGAAAGCTGATGTACCTGACTGGCTCTGTAAGATCAGAAAACTGTATTTAGAGTAAGCCCTATGGATTAACCCTGGAGTACCCAGGGTAAAAACTAATTTACAGAATTTCCTTATTAATCTGCCTCTTTTTCCAGATCATATTCTGGCTATTGGTATGACTGGCCCCTCTGAAGTTACCCTGCTTGTCTATTTTCCTGACTCAGCTCTTGCCTGCCTTTTTCACATATTGCTGCAATTAGACTCACTGACCTTGAGAAGACTACAGCCAATTTTAGCCTATCTTGTGCCCAATACAACAAGAATTTTTAATAGAAACAACCCACACCTCACCTACTAGGACTCAACAATCACAACAGGAAGGACCATGCTGTGTACTCCTTGATCAGCAGTTTTTTTAAAGATATTTTTAAGTGCAGAGTAAGCCTCTCTGAAAGTGTATTTGATGACTTTCAGCACCTGGAACCTCTTCTATCAGATCTCAAGGAATACAGCAGATTCAAAGCGGTGTCCATTTCTCTCCTGTAGTAGTGCAGAAATGAGTCTGATTTACCAGGACACACAGAACTGTACCAGTTCAACCTGGCAAAAAGGAACACAAGAAAAGTTTCCACTGTACTTAAAATTTACCACTGACTCAAATTGCCTCACAGAATTATTTGATGTAGAAGGCTAGTTGTCTTGCTTCACATCAGCAGGACAGTTGGGCTCTCAGACTCATGATCACTGAGTTTGCTTGTATTAAAACTCTGTGGTTTTATCCAAAGTATGCTATTGGACATGATTATTATTCCATTCAAATGGATTACAGACTTCTTGAGGACAGGACAAACTTAGAATACTTTTATAACCGAGGAAGAAATCATGCCAGCTTTTAGCATTCAACTTCATAAGCAGAGATTAAGCTTTTTCATACTGTTCTTATCCTGGACAGCAGTAGTTTTTAATTGCCCAGCATCCATTCCATCTCATTGTGACAACTCTACGATGTTTCTTAAAACCACCTCTTCCTGTTTTCAGTCTGTGTGGTTTGGACAATTTGACCCAACCTTGAGCTTTGTGGGTGGACATGTAATTGAGACCTCATCAATCAGCAAATCCATCTGAACTGTGGAGGAGAAGCTCTCTTTACTGAGGTGCTTTAGCTTTGTGGGATGAAAACCTCAAACCAACAGGGCCTACCATGTAGATAACGAAGCCAGTGCAGGGGAAAGCAGAGCCAAAATAATGGAGAGACTTGAATCCTGATGACAACGTTTGTGCCCCTGGATCCAACCGTGCCTGAAGCTAGTATATCCCCTGGACTTTTCAGTTATGTGAACCAATAAATACCCTTTTTTGCTTAAGTTACTTTGAGTTGGGTTTCTCTTACTTGAAATTGAATCCAGATTAATATATCTACCAACATTGAAACTTGACAGATCCAAGTATTTATTAAGCTAGAGGTCATGGTCACTGAAATTATTTTCCAAAGTGGAAGACAAAATGAAACAGGAATGGAGAGAATATTTAAGATACCACAGAAGCATAAAAATAACGTGGTAGGAAGTAACAGAAGACCTAAATGTCATTAAAGGATAGGCCAAGGTATGGTTCAGCCATGTAGGAAAATCTTAACATTTATTAAAACGAATAAAGTACATTCATTGTGTATGGAAAAATGGCCATGATACATTAGGTGAGACAACCTATTGATAGAAAAGTGTGTAGTATGAACTCATTTTAAAATGTGTGTGCTTATGTTTATAAATGCATAGAAAAGTCTATTCATGGCTTTCTTTGAATAGTGTAGGTTACACGAGACTTTCAACCTTATACATTTCTGTATTCTACACTACCCACATTACTTTTAAACTTTATTTAAATAAAGAATTTTTTAAATTTAGTGCTTACTGTTTGTCCTTAGCAAGTTATTTAACGCTAAGCCTGTTAAATTATTAAAATACCCACTTTTATATTAGTAAATATTAAAATATATTAATCATTCATTACTCCAGTTGGCAGATAGCTACACCTTTACTTGTTTGAGAAACTCAAAGCTCAGTAATTGTTCCTTGATTTTTTAAGCATGTCTCCTTCAAATGATTTTATTTGGATTATCAGAATTTTACGGTTTTAAGGTTCATCAAAAATTATCGTAGTTCTTGACTGATGTTAACCTACTAAGACTATTGCACCATCCATATTAGGCAGAAAACAAGGAAAGTCACATCTTTTAAAAAATCTTTCAGTTATTCCAATGTCACTGCAATTAAGGTCAATAGTGACCTTTTAATTGCTAAAGCCATTACACATGCATCTTATCTGAATTTTCAGCAGCACAGATAACTCCCACCAGCTTCTTGAAATACTCTTCCCTTAAGTACTGTTTATACTTCATTTTCTTTTCAACTTGCTGGCTACTCCTTTATTGTGGGTCCTTCTCCCCATCATGTAAATATTGGTAAAGAGAGCATCCATTGTTTGGCTTGTCAAAAATTACTTCCCCTTTCCTTTAATGATAGATCCCCACTTAACTCTTTAGAAAGCTACTCCTTCCCATTCAGTGGAAATGTATGTTATAGTACTCTGGCCTCATGCCCCCTGGCTGAGGTTTGAGCAGTGCAAGCTCATCCTATCAAATTTCCCACCAGGACTTTGATTCTTAAGAGGTGACCACA
>NW_016107573.1:1712262-1715093 GCF_001604975.1 Cebus imitator | reverse complement strand
CACCCAGGCTAGGGTGCAATGGCATGATCTTGGCTCACTGCGACTTCTGCCTCCCTGGTTCAAGCGATCCTCCTGCCTCAGCCTCCCAAGTACCTGGGATTACAGGCAAGTGCCATCATGCCCAGCTAATTATTGAATTTTTAGTAGAGACAGGGTTTCACCATGTTGGCTGGTCTCAAAACTCCTGACCTCGGGTGATCCGCCCACCTTGGACTCCCAATGTGCTGGATTACAGGCATAAGCCACCAAGCCCGGCCCCATTAACTATTTTAAGGTGAAGGGCATCAGCTCAAACCCAGAAACTGACCTGTGGGCATAGAGTAAAATACAGGGCTTTTCTCTATCCAGGATAAGTGAATCCATGGTAAATCCAAACTAGTACTTAGAGATTCTTCAAATTGTGAAATTACAATGCTGGTTGAATTTGTAGCATTACTAAGGTCTCTTCTGTGAGAGTTAAGGTATTAATCAGAAAAGAGACTTATCTATAGAGTGCTGATATTGCATTCAGAAGATTTAGAGAATCCCAATCCTCCAGATATCTTAGGAATGAAGGTTTGAGTTACCCTGTTAGTCAAAAATCGTTGATTGAATTAGACAAAAAAGTATAGCCAAAAAGGAAGAGATAAATAGTGGCTATAGCCCCATAACCTGTTGGAAAAGATCTATAGCCTCTGCCCCCATATCTCTTCTTTTGCCTTATTTTATTTCTCCCTCTATTCATTACAATATTCTGCCCCAACACATTCTGGCTGAAGTTTGAGGATGATCCAAGTTAATCGGATTTCCCCTCCCTTGGAGCTGAGCCATTTTGATGGCAGTATCCCCTCACTGATGTGTATGAGTGTGTTGATGATGGTTAAATATATCAGGAAATCCATAAATTGCAGATCATCAAGATGGGGTTAAGAACTAGAGAAAAAAGCATCACCCGGAAATCTTAGGCTTATAACTAGAAATTATTTTATGTTATCTCCCTTTAGGGCAGATTATGTTGAGTGAAGGTATTAAGATTGTTCATGTTGAGGAATGCATGTCCACATAGTGTAGGTTTGCCTACCTAGTGTTAATTTTTCCCCTCTGAGAATAGCACTTCACTTTTCCTTTGGGAAACGATCCCTTTCCCATGCCATGTAAGCCCAGAGGATAATGTGTAAGAGGGATATGAGTTTCTGAAAGGAGTATGCTTGTCCGGGTGACTGATCCTCAGCCTTTGAATAGGCCACTCCCTACAACAGAGAAAGGGTTATCCACTAGGGTGCCACTTCTGACAAAGACGTGTTGTCTCCCTCTATTTGTTCTTCCCAGAGTAAACACAGGAGGCTGAGGCGGGAGAATTGCTTGAACCCAGGAGGCAGAGGTTGCAGTGAGCCTAGATCACGCACTGCACATTAGCCTGGGGAACAGGAGTGAGATCCATCTCAAGAAAAAAAATCATAAATTAATAAATTGGTCCCTTGCTTTATTAGTTCAGTGGCCCTCCATTATGCTCTCAGAGTCCCACTGTTATGGACATCCATTGCTTTTGTCTGCCCAGCATCGATCTTCACTTCTTTTGATAAGGGAATATTCGTTGCCCTCTGAGTTTCCAACCTTCCTTCACTTTCTGTCTGTTCACTACCCCTGGCTCCAGGACTGAGCAAGTAACTCAGACTGACCAGAACACTACAGCCCCTTGGTCAGGGTAGTTGGATATGCAGTGAGTATATGATCCAAGCCAGTTTTACACAAATAGAGCTAATGGGGGTGGGGGAATTTCCTTTTTAATCCATTGAATTTAGAACTGTAAGGTTGCAAGGCTGGCATTGTTGGCAGCCTCTTGCTACCACAAGGAGATTGCTCATCTGAGAATGGAATCTATGCAGGGGACTAAAAAATCCTAAAGACATTGTTATCTTCTGGATCTGGCCATGCCTTGGGCTCTTTTGCAAGCCAGTAGATTTGCTTTTAGTTTATTTGGTTTGAGTTGTCTTCTCTTTTTATGAAATGGACAGAGTCCTGACTAAACCATCCCCATTTCAACTTATTACCAGCACCTGACACATAAGTATTGAGGAAGTAATATGAGATCAATTTATAAGAGGCAGAAACTTAGAACCTGTTAATTCCAGTAGATAGAGCCAAGCAAGTTTCTGCACTAGCAAAGCCAAGGAGACTGACAAGCTACTTCACCCCTCTGACCCTGTTTCTTTATTCACAGGAAAAGGAGTGGTAGCTGGCCTTGGTGGCACATGCCTGTAGTCCCAGCCATTCGGGAGGCTGAGGCAGGAGGATTACTTGAGCCCAGGAGTTCAAGGCTGTAGTGCACTATTATTGCTCCTATGAATAGCTCCTGCACTCCAGCCTGGGCCACATGGCAAGACCCCATCTCAAAAAGGAGGAGGGGGCAGGTGGGGAGTAACAACAGTCTCTACCTCAAATATTGTGAGGATTAGGGGTGAGATGATAAACACACAGTGCTGAGCAAAGTGCCTGGCATGTAGTTAGCCCTCAGCAAGTGACAGTTGTTAGCAATAATGCTGTTAAGGCAGCAATATTCTGGAAGACTCAGCTCAGCCACCCATTCCCTTGCCATCTTTTTAACCACAGGCGCAATTGCTGGTGTCAATGACATGCACGTGCTATCACATTCAATTTGTTTTATAAGGAAAAGCAATTTCTTATTAACTCCACCACCCTCAGGAATCCTGTTGACAGAAAAAAATGTCACATTCCATTTCTCTCATGGGCTGAGATCCTTGGATGCCACTCATGCCAGATGGCCAGTTAGCAAATGTGGTAGGAGGCCTGGATTAAGAAGGTCCAATTCTCATTCATAGAAATATGGCCTT
>NW_016107573.1:1707151-1711259 GCF_001604975.1 Cebus imitator | reverse complement strand
TGGAACAGAAACAGCAGAATCAGGCCAGGCATGGTGGCTCACACCTGTAATCCCAGCACTTTGGGAAGCCAAGGCAGGCAGATCACCTGAAGTCAGGAGTTCAAGACCAGCGTGGCCAATATGGCGAAACCCCATCTCTACAAAAATACAAAAATTAGCTGGGCATGATGGCGGGTGCCTGTAACCCAGCTACTTGGGAGGCTGAGGCAAGAGAATCACTTGAACCTGGGAGGTGGAGGTTGCAGTCAGCCAAGATTGCGCCATTGCACTCCAGCCTAGGCAACAGAGCAAGACTCCATCTCAGAAAAAAACAGCAGAATCACGTTTGCCTGATCAACACTTGGCATCTTTGGACAAGAGACTGATTTCTCAGGTTCAGATGATTCCTGGGACTCTTTGCAATTGGAAAGATGATAAGTCCAGAGGCTGTTTTAGGTCTTTGAGGACTCAGAAGACATATATGAAGCTTGGCTTCCATGGATGTGGGGAGACAGGAGAACCATAGAGCTCAGGCTCCAGTCATAAATGTTTGCTGGCATGCTCACAACACAACAATGACAGTCCTCAAAATGACATTCAACTTGCATCCCATCCTAAGAACAAGCACCTGGAGTGCACTATGAATTAATATTTTAAATCCTGTTTGTCTTGTGACCAACACAATTATTCTGGAGTGTATTCTGTGTGTATTTTACAATATTCATTTTCCAATGTGGTCACGTAAGTTACCACAAATTTTGGGAAGTGTATGACAAATCAAGAATGAAATCACATAAACGTGCATGTACACACACTGCCACTACTACTGCTGTTCTGAGACAGCCCTGGAAACCAGCCCCAGAGATAGGGCCTGGAAGAGGTTTTGATGAAAAGCAGCCTGTAGTAGAACAGGCTTCGTTGCAGGTCCTACAGAAGAACTGGGTTGAGTTATGCAGCTTCTCCCATCCCTTTCTGGCCCAAAGCAAGCCCCACCCCCAACCACTTTGAGATGCTACGTTATGTTTAACTATGGGAAAACTCACAGTGATAAAAAATGAATGTGGAAAAGTTTCAGGAAACCTCAAGTCTATAATAGCAAGAATCCTTGGCTTTGGCTGAAAAGCAAATTGATACCAAGTTGTTCTTAGCACTTCGCCAAATAGATTACTATTTCCTTGTGCCTGGAGCACCCAAAAAGGAAATGAGGGCTAAGGCTGCTGTGTTTATAGCTCTTTGCCAAGGTACCTCTCCCAGCACCCTCTTTTAAGGCAAAGAATCCTGCTCCAATAGCATTCTGTCCCGACAGCCCTTTGGACCCTTCATGATAACCACATACTCTTGCTTCACCTCTGTTCTTGTCCTTAGGACCTAAAAGCCTCAGAAAGAGAGGCAGAACCTGCTTGTTCCCTTCTTTCCTTCCCTCTCTCGTTTCCTGGTCTTTCTTCCACTTGGAAAATTTGAGTCAAACTTCCACGTGTCTCCCACATAGGCGTTAGAGGAAACCACTTCCTTTTACACATCTGTGGGTACCCTAGATGGAGGGGATCCTCACACACTCTCCCTGGCTCTGGCTCCTTCCCCTTTCCCCCACTCCTATACTCTCCATCTTCTACCCCTGCCTTGTGAAATTTCTTAAGGAGGAAGGTCACTCAACATCTGTCAAGACCCATACAAGATAAAGGGCTATAAGAAATTCGGAAACTTCACATGCAGGTTCCTTCTAAAAACTGGGGTCAAGATGTGGTATACAAGACATATAAGTTGTTGGGTCCAGTGCAAAATGAAAATGCAGGGCCCCTTCTTCAAAAATTATTAAGAATTTCAAGATGGTGACAGCACAGCATAAAACAAATGTAAGGCCCTTCTGGGAGCAAGGCCCTTCTAAGTATGGAGGCTTGTGTGACTCCACAGGTTGCATGCTCAGGAATCTGCCCCGATGGTATATTTTGCTCAAATATCCTTTGGTTAACCATCTAAAACACGCCTATACTACCCAGTCTCCCAGTTCTGGACAGCATTCATTAACATTATTGCAAGACATGATAATAACTGATTAGGGCTGGGAATGGAACTAAGATCTCTGCTTTTATCCACTGTCTGAGGATCCCCTCCATATAGAGGACCCACAGATATGTAGTCAGTTAATACTCAGAGCACTGCAGAGGAGGAAAACTAGTCTCCTAGGATGTAAACGATCTTCTACACAGGCTTTTAACCAAAATGAGCCATGTATCTTTTTCAGTCTGGAAAACAGTGGACCCATGATGGCAGATGAATAAGAACAGGACTTTTTAGCCACTCAAATTAGGAGATGTTGATAACAGAATAATAGCTTTCTTTTATCAAACCCTTAGTATGTGCCAGACACTGCTCTGCAAAATTATCTCTGGGGAGTGGAACCAGCGCTACAGTTTGAGGAGTGGGAGAGAGAAGTTACACACATCTCATTTTATATGTTTCAGGTATGAATTTTATTCTATAGCCCTAGCACAATAAGTTTCCCATACCTTTTATAGGTTATTTCATGCACCCTGAGTCTACTTATTCACACAGCCCTACCCCTGGCCATGACAGGACTCTTTGTGATGACAGAAAACTAAGGCACATTCCATAGTGGTCACAACATGGAAAAAAAGTACCTCCTCCACCTGCTATTAGACACCATGCCCAGGATGCTTCCTTCTGGTGTCCGGGGACACTGGCTCTTCCTTCAGTCCCCCAACTGACTTCAGATATACACCTGGACGTTCACCTTCTCCAGCTGTAAGGACAAGCAAGAACCAGGTCTCCTCCATGTTTTGAACATCTTCAAATCCTCTCCCCTTCTTATTTCAAACCTTTGCATGGCCTTGAAACACCAAATACTAAGGATATCTCCGGATAGGGTATGAGACAACAATATCATCAGCCTCCTTTTGCTGGGGCTGGGCTCGAGATAAGAGCTGCTTACACCAGAGAGTGTTTTATATTTTCCTCTAATAACTTGCCAAGTAACATCAGATGAAGAAGCTTTGGCTGAAAGTCATTAATCTAAGGTTCTATAGGTAGGAAGTCGCAGGGCCAGGATCTAAAGCTGCCTGATCTGTTTCCCAGATGTGAGCCACCTGCCACCATCATTGAGATCACCTTCAGAGAGTTCATTCAAAACTTCCCAAGCCTCACACTGGCCTGCAGAATGAAAACCTCTAAGGAGAATCTGCATTTTAAAAATATTCTACATGTCATCTAGAAGCTTCTGGAATTTCTACCTGGAATTCCAGGCACCCTCACAATATTAAGTGGCAGACAGGCTCTAAGGTGTTCTTACCCCCACCCCACTCCAATGATCCATGCCTCCTGGTATTCACATCTATCTTAGTCATCTCAGGCTGCCATCACAAGATACTACAGACTGACTGGTTTAAACAACAGAAATTAATTTCTCACACTTCTGGAGGCTGGAAATCTGAGATTAGGGTGATTAGCTGCCTTGGTTTCTGATGAGGGCTCTTTCTAGCTTATATATTGTTGCCTTCTCAATACATCCTCTCATGGCTTTTACTTGGTGCATGCACATAGAGAAGGAGCTCTTCTTACAAGATTACTAATCCTATCAGATCAAGGCCCCATCCTGTGACCTCATTTAATATTACACCTTAGAGGCTCATCTTCAAATATAGTCACACTGCAGGAGTGAGGGTTAGGGCTTCAACGTGAATTTTATTGAAATACTCGGTCCATAACAACACCTTTGTGTCATCCCTTCCCTTTCAGTCGACTTCCCCTTGAGGTGGGATTTATGATTTCCTTTTAGAAAATAGTGTCTTGGCTGGGCGTGGTGACTCACCCCTGTAATCCCAGCACTTTGGGAGGCCAAGGCAGGAGGATCACTTGAGGACCAGGCCCCTGTGCTAAGTACTGGAGCTACTGAGATAAGCTAGCATGAAGTCACTTTATTTGCTTGTTTATTTTTTGAGACTGCTCTGTTACCCAGGCTGGAGTGCAGTGGCATGATCTTTGCTCACTGCAACCTCTACCTCCCAGGTTCAAGTGATTCTCCTGCCTCAGCCTCCCAAGTAGCTGGGATTACAGACATGCACTACCATGCCCAGCTAATTTTTTTCAAGACCAGTCTGGCCAACATGGTGAA
>NW_016107573.1:1705254-1706275 GCF_001604975.1 Cebus imitator | reverse complement strand
AAAGAAAGAAAACCTCACAGTCTTCACCCACAAGGCTGCATGGATGATTGCGCGCTTTTTCACCTCTACCCAGAAGCAACTTGTGTACTTACTGAGCATGACAAACGGCATGTTTTTAAATTTTTTAATTTCTTGATTCTCAAAAATAATAGATGTTCATTGCGGAAAATCTGGAAACACACCAAAAAGAAAATAAAAATTACCCAGAAGAATTTCCTCCTGCTGACTTAGATAACCACAGATAACACATTGGCAAGCAGCCTTCACCACCTTGGTTCTATACAGAGAGGCTGGATAAAGTTACAAACAGATACTGTTCTGTATGGACTGTTTTGTAACTTGTTCTTTCCACAGTGTCAGCTCACATTTTCTGAAGAATTTGAAGCATCAGAGGGGTAAATTTGTTTCTGGCATTTTGGAGCATTGTCAAATTCCATTTTTAATGACCTCAGGTTCTTCCCAGAGTAAAGTTTGGCAAAGGAGACTCATTAAAAGGAAACTGAGGCCAGAGAGGGAAGGACATGCCCAAAGCCAGATAGCCTGTTGGCACCCGGAGAGTTCCCTCCCTCCAAATTCCTCATAACTTCATAGTTTAGCTGCTGTATTCCCAGAGCCCATGCAGTGCCCCGAAGCTATACCCTTGGAATTATTATCAGAGATAAGTTCCTTTAAGCCACACTCTCCAATCAAGGGAGGTCCTTGGAGGGACTTGAAATAGGAAGAAGCTAGAACCCTCTGACTGAGATTTGGCCAGCCACCACCCATGAGGCCCAGTTCTCCCCTGGACCCCTGAGCAACTGAAAATCAACTCCTGTAGTATCATTCCAGAACTTCCAGCATTTGGACTTATTTTATTTTACTTTAATTTTTTTATTTATTGAGACAGGATCTCACTCTGTCACCCAGGCTGGAGTGGTATGATAGCTCACTGCAATCTCCACCTCCCAGGCTTAAGTGATCCTCCCACCTCAGCTTCCCTAGTAGCTGCCACCACACCCAGCTAATTTTTTTTTTTTTTTTT
>NW_016107573.1:1694412-1696064 GCF_001604975.1 Cebus imitator | reverse complement strand
GGATTGTGGCCGAGGTCACTTTCAATGCTTAGTTTAATATTTGTAAACTATGATTGTTCCAGTTGTTTGTTGCTGTATCACAAACCATGCCAAAGCTTAGTATAATAAAACAACAACCAATTTTATATACACATGATTCTGTGGGTCCGGAATTGGGCAGGGCACAGTGTGGATGGTTCATCTCTGTGCATGGACATCTAAGACATCAGCTGCAGTGCAATGCAGTGATGATAGCTGAAGATGGCTGGACAGCTCAACTGGGGCCATATGTCTGGGGCCTCAGTTCTTCTCCATGATGTGTCTTCTGGGGCAGTGTATTAGTTAGGATTCTCTAGAGGGACAGAACCAATAGGACAGATGTATAGAGAAGGGGAGTTTAGGGCTGGGCGCGGTGGCTCACGCCTGTAATCCTAGCACTTTGGGAGGCCAAGGTGGGTGGATCATCTGAGGTCAGGAGTTCAAGACCAGCCTGGCCATCATGGTGAAACCCCATCTTATAAAAAAATTAATTAATTAATTAATTATTTTAAAAAAGAGAAGGGGAGTTTATTAAGGAGTATTGACTCACACAATCACAAGGTGAAGTCCCACAATAGGCCGTCTGCAAGCTGAGGAGCAAGGAAGTCAGTCCAAGTCCCAAAACCTGAAAAGTAGAGAAGCCGACAGTGGAGCCTTCAGTCTGCAACTGAAGTCCCATGAGCCCCTGAGCAAATCACTGGTATAAGTCCAGGAGTCCAAAAGCTGAAGAACTTGGGAGTTCAAGGGCAGGAAGCATCCAGCATGAGAGAGATGAAAGCCAGAAGACTCAGCAAGTCAAGTCCTTCCACGTGGGCGCTGGGTGGCTCCCTTGAATCCAGGAGTTCAAGACCAGCCTGGGCAACATGGCAAAACCGTCGCTACTAAAAATACAAAAAAATTAGCCAGGCATGTTGGCACGCACCTGTAGTCCCAGCTACTGGTGGTGGGCTAAGGTGGGAGGATCCCTTGAGCCTGGTAGGTCAAGGCTGCAGTGAGCCCTGATCCAGACACTGCATTCCAGCATGGGCGACAGAATGAGACCCTGTCTAAAACAGCAACAACCACAAAAAAGCAAAAAACAAAACAAGGAAGTGACCAAAAGCAGCAAGCAAGGCAGGTTAAGTTTGGCGGACCTAATCAGATTAGCCCCTTGGTTTCTTGAACCTATCAATGACTTTTTTCAGAGGTGGCATCTCAGTCTTTCACCCAGACTAGAGGGCAATGTCGCCATCATAGCTTTTAGCAGCCTCGAACTCCTGGGCTCAAGGGCTCAAGCAATCCTTCTGCCTCAGCCTCCTTACTAGCTGGGACTACAGGTGTGAGCCACCGGTCCGACTTGTATTTTGAAACCATAAAGTTATTTTATTCTTTAAAATGTCAGTAAAAGGATATTCCTGACATCATTTATAATAAAAAATGTTAAACAACTGAAATGTCTATCAATAAGAGAATGGAAGAGTTATATTACGGTACCCCCATAAAAGAAAATGTTGCAACTGAAAAGAATAATATAGATTTATGTGAAGGGACATAGAAAAATATTTTTAAAAGGGCCAGGCGTGGTGGCTCACGCCTGTAATCCCAGCACTTTGGGAGGCCGAGGCGGGTGGATCACGAGGTCAAGAGATCGAGAC
>NW_016107573.1:1686265-1691262 GCF_001604975.1 Cebus imitator | reverse complement strand
GCCTGTAATCCCAGCTGCTCAGGAGGCTGAGGCAGGAGAATTGCTTGAACCTGGGAGTCAGAGGTTGCAGTGAGCTAAGATTGTGCCATTGCACTCCAGACTAAGCAACAAGAGTGAAACTCCATCTCAAAAAACAAAATAAAATGAACTGCAGATTCAGCAGGTCTGGTGTGGAACCTGAGATTCTACATTTCTACAAGTTCCCAGGTGATGCCAAAGCCACTTAGTTGCAGACCACACTTTGAGTGGCAACAGTATAGATAGAAGTAAGCAAAGTTTTACAGATGCCTAAGCAGAGTTTCAAGAGATGAATATGAATTTCCCAGACAGTTCATGAAGGGAAGGACATACTCTAGAAGAGGGAATAGTCTATGCAGAGATGCAGACAAATGGCCTGATTTGTCTGAAGCCCCAAGCTCAAAGGGTGGTGGGAAGATGAGAAAGATTTCCCCTGGGGAGCACTGATGGTAATGAATTACAGGATGTGGAAACTTCAGGGTGAATACACAGGCTGGATAACGAACTGGAGGTGGGGGGAAGTGGAGGGGGACATGGGTGGTGGAGGAGGCATGCCCTCACCAAACCAAACCAATGAATAAAGAAGCATTGAATCCAAGTCACAGCACCAAAAAGTAAAAAAATATTTAAAAATATTTAAAAAAAGCAAGTGCACAGCAGGTGCAGTGGCTCATGCCTATAATCCAGCACTTTGGGAGGCCAAAGCAAGAGAATTGCTTGAGCCTGGCCAACTTGACAAAACCCTGTCTCTACCAAAAATGCCAAAATGAGGTGGGAGTGGTGGTGTGTGCCTGCAGTCCCCGCTACTCAGGAGTGTGAGTTGAGAGGATCACCGAGCCCGGGATGTTGAGGCTACAGTGAGTCATGATTGTGCCACTGCACTCCAGCTTGGGTGACAGACAGCAGCAAGTGCAGGTCCGAGGGAAGAGGTAATGAGTTCAGGTTGGGATTCACCAAGTGGGAAGGGGAGGAAGAAAGGGCAGGCAGGGGGACTTTAGATGAGATGTGAGTGGGCACTCAAGGGAAAGGCTGCAGAAGACACAGGTTGTCGGTATTTTGAATAGTCTAAGCCAAGGACTGGGAGAGGAAAAGGATTCTTTAAGCCTGTGACCCTCAGAACCACCACTGTACAACTGCAAGCTTGTCAATCATGTTTCTCATATGTCAGCCGAGAATATGAATCGACAGGAGTGAAAACCAGGATCCAAGGCCCCCAAAATTATCAACATCTCACACAAAAACCTGTGTATGAGTCGGACATGGTGGCTCATGCCTGTAATCCCAGTACTTTGGGAGGTCGAAGCAGGCAGATCACTTGAGGCCAGGAGTTTGAGACCAGCCTGGCCAACACAGTGAAACCGTCTCTAAGAAAAATACAAAAAATTAGCTGGGCATGGTGGCACACCTTTGTAATCCCAGCTACTCAGTAGGCTAAGGCAGGTGAATCTCTTGACCTTCGGTGGTGGAGGTTGCACTGAGCTGCGATTCAGCCACTGCACTCTACCCTGAGTACGGCAACAGAGCCAGACTCACTCAAAAAACAAAACAAATTAAAAACCCTGCATATAAATATTCATAGTAGCTTTGTTTGTAGTTGCTAAAACTGGAAGCAACAAAGGTGTACTTGAATAGATAAATGGATAAACAAACTGGCACATCTATACAATGAAATCGTATTCAGCAATATAAAAAAATTGGTGGGCCAGGCCGGGTGGATCACACCTGTAATCCCAGCACTTTGGGAGGCTGAGGCAGGAGGATCACTTGAAATTGGGAGTTTGAGACCAGCCCGACCAACATGCCAAAACCCTGTCTCTACAAAAAATTACCTGAGTATGGTGGTGCATGCCTGTAGTCGAAGCTACTTGGGAGGCTGAAGCAGGAGAATCACTTGAACCCAGAAGGCAGAGGCTGCAGTGAGCCAAGATCGCTCCACTGCACTACAGCCTGGGTAACAGAGCAAGACTGTCTCAAAAAAAAACAAGGCCAGGCACAGTGGCTTATGCTTGTAATCCCAGCACTTTGGGAGGCCGAGGCAGGCAGATCACCTGAGGTCGGGAGTTTGAGACCAACCTAACCAATATGGAGAAACCCCATCTCCACTAAAAATACAAAAATTAGCTGGGCATGGTGGTACATGCCTATAATTCCCAGCTACTCGGGCAGCTGAGGCAGGAGAATCGCTTGAACCCAGGAGGCAGAGGTTGGATAAGCCAAGATCACACCATTGCACTGCAGCCTGGGCAAAAGGAGCAAAACTCCAACTCAAAAGAAAAGAAGTTAGTGGCCAGGTGTGATGGCTCACACCTGTAATCCCAGAACTTTGGGAGGCCAAGGCAGGTGGATCACTTGAGCTCAAAAATTTGAGACCACCCTGGGCAACGTGGTGAAAGTCCACCTTTACAAAAAATACAAAAATTAACCAGGCATGGTGGCATACACCTGTAGTTCCAGCTTCTTGAGGGACTGAGGCAGGAGAATCACTTGAGCCAAGGAGGCAGATGTTGCAGTGAGCCGAGATCATGCCATTGCACTCCGCTTGGGTGACAGGAATGAAACCCAATCTCAAAAAAAGAATAAAGAAATTAGATATCAAGCCATGAAAAGACATGGAAGAACCTTAATACTTATTACTAAGTGAAAGAGACCAGTATGAAAAGGCTATATATTTTACTATTCCAACTATATGATATTCTGGAAAATACAAAACTAGAGATGATCATCAGTGGAGGCCAGGCATGGTGGCTCACGCCTGTAATTCCAGCACTTTGGGAGGTCAAGGAAGGTAGATCATCTGAGGTCAGGAGTTCAAGAACAGCCTGGCCAACATGGCAAAAGCCTGTCTCTACTAAAAATACAAAAATTAGCCAGGTGCGGTGGCGGGCATCTGTAATCCCAGCTACTTGGGAGGCCAAGGTAGGAAAACTGCTTGAACCTGGGAGGTGGAGGTTGCAGTGAGCCTAGATCATGCCACTGCACTCCAGCCTAGATGACAGATGGAGACTTTGTCTCAAAAAATATATATATCAATGGATGCCAGGGGTTCAGTGGGAGTAATAAATAGTAAAGCACAGGAGAATTTTAGGGCAATAAAACCGTATGACATTGTAACAGTGGGTAAAATTTATTATTACAGGCCGGGCGCTGTGGCTCACTCCTATAATCCAAGCACTTTGGAGGCCAAGGTGGGTGGATCACCTGAGATCGGGAGTTCAAGATCAGCCTGACCAACATGGTGAAACCCCATCTTTTAAAAAAAAAAATTTATTATTAATTTGTCAAAACCCATAGGGTACAGCACCAAGAGTGAACTTTAGCATATGCACATTTTAAAAAATTATTAGGAAGTTGGGAGATCCTAGGAAAAAATGCAGAGTGTGATAAGAGCAAGGAGTAGTGGCATGCTACTCAGAAAGTTGAGGTGGGAGAGTCACTTGAGCCCAGGAGTTCAAGGCCACAGGGAGCTATGATTGCACCACTGCACTCCATCCTGGGCAACCGAACAAGACCTTGTCTCTTTAAAGAAGTGTTATCAATGTAGAAGAGCATGCTGGGGAAAGGATGAAGTGTTGACCTAAGGAAATTTTTGGAATGAGTAAAGTCTGCAGACTAAAGGCAAAAGGAACTGCACTTATGCACTGTTCTCTAGTTCATAAAGTTGTTGGAGTAGAATGTTATAGGCAATACAGGCGAGAAAGCTAGAATGAACCACGTGATAATGGATTCAAGTTGGATGCATCAGTATGAACTCATGTTTAGCTTAATTTAGATACAGATGGCTACACATAGAAATATTTTTAGATATGTGTATATACTCAGCTAAGTAAAATGCATACATTTTTTGTCCTGTCAGCTGAGAGGACCTAAAATAATGACATCTCAGTAACCATGAGAAGTTCTAGTGCCCAGATCTTGGTTTCTAATGCCATTCACCAGGAAAAAGAATCAGAGCTCTTTGGAGAAATCAGCGATTCTAGGACTGAGGCAGGAAATATACAAGATGAGCCTAGAGCATCCTGTAGTAAAAGAAAGTAAAGAAGTGCTCAAAAAAAGTTAATGAAGGTGTGTCACAGGAGCCAATGAAAGAGCTCCCAGTGGCCAAAGATGAAAAACCATTTGAGTAAAAATATAATATAAATATTGGATTATAAACCAAAATACAAAAATAAATAACCACGGACAGGCGTGGTGGCTCACGTCTGTAATTGCAGCATTTTGGGAGGCTGAAGCAGATGAATCACGAAGTCAGGAGATCAAGACCATCCTGGCCAACGTGGTGAAACTCCGTCTCTACTAGAACACAAAAAATTAGCTGGACGTGGTGGTGCGCACCTGTAATCCCAGCTACTCTGGAGGCTGAGTCAGGGGAATCGCTTGTGAAGCAGGAGTGGTGGGGAACAAACCTCTCGAACTCTGAACTGAGGAAAGAAGTGACTTTTTATTCTGCCAGGAGCTGCAGGGGGCTATAGCCTCATTCACCGAGCTCACTGAGCTGCAGCTTCTCTCCCCTTTTGTAGGCTTACAACACTAAAGGGGAAACTGAGTTGGAACTATGTCATTGTCCATTTACTGGACATCTGACCTTACAATCTTTTGGCTTCATTGATTTGCTAATTCATTTGCAGCATGAATGGGGACCCGCTGCAAATGAATGGGGAGGGGGCTTACAGACAAGACAAAAACAACGCTGGGTGCGGTAGCTCACGCCTGTAATCTCAGCCCTTTGGGAGGCCAAGGCGGGCAGATCACCTGAGGTCAGGAGTTTGAGACCAGCCTGGCCAACTTGGTGAAACCCTGTCTCTTTTAAAAAATAAATAAATAGGGCTGGGCGCGGTGGCTCAAGCCTGTAATCCCAGCACTTTGGGAGGCTGAGGCAGGTGGATCACGAGGTCAAGAGATCGAGACCATCCTGGTCAACATGGTGAAACCCTGCCTCTACTAAAAATACAAAAAAATTAGCTGGGCATGGTGGTGCATGC
>NW_016107573.1:1672214-1685570 GCF_001604975.1 Cebus imitator | reverse complement strand
GTGAAGATGTCTGCCTCAAAAAAAAAAGAAGGAAGTGTGAGTTTTTCAACTTTGTTCTTTTTCAAGATTTTTATATTATTCTGAGTCAATTACATGTGAAATTTAGAATCAACTACATGTGAAATTTAGAATCAGCTTGTCACTTTCTACAGAAAAGCCAACTAAGATTAATGCATTGCTGAGGGCACAACCCTCATTACTCAATCACCTTTTAAATGCCCAACCTTATCATACTATTACAGTGGGGATTACTTTCCAGCACATGAACTTTTGAGGGACACATTAAAACCATAGCACTTTGTCCTAGCCTCCAAGATTCATGTTCTCTCATGTAAAATACATTCCTTTCATCTCAATAGCCCAGGATGGAGTGCAGTGGCATGATCTCTGCTTGCTGCTGCCTCAACCTCCCATGCTCAAGTAATCCTTCCCCACAGCCCCACAAGTAGGTGGGACTCCAGGCATGTGCCACCACACCTAGTAATTTTTGTGTGTTTTTTTGCAGAGAAGGAGTCTCGCTATGTTATCCTGACTGGTCTTGAATTCCTGGACTCAAGCAATCCTCACCTCGGCCTCACAAGTGCTAAGATTACTACAGGCATGAACCATCTCACCTGGCCAGCCCTAAAGTCTTAACTTGTTTCAGCATGAACTCAAAAGCCCAAAGTTCCAAATCTCATCTAAATCAGATGTGAATGAAACTCAAGGCACGATTCACCTTGGGGCAAATTTCTTCCAGCTGTGACCCTGTGAAAGCAAATTATCTTCTTCCAAAATGCAATGGTCGGACAGGTTTTAAGACAGACATTCCCATTCCAAAAGAGAGAATTAAGCAAGAGGAAAGGAATAATTGGCCATGAGTAATCCAAAACCCAACAGGGAAAACAACACTCAATCTTAAAAGCTCCAGAATAATCTTCCCTGACTTCATGTCCCACTTCCTGCCGGTGGGACACCGATGTGGGTGATGGGCCCCCAAGGCCTCAGGCAGAATGCCCCTATGGCTTTGCGGGGCTCAGCTCACACTTCAGCAATTCCAAGAGTGGCATGCATGCTGGTAGCACTACAGGTCTTGATGGCATTCCCAGTCCTATGGTTCCACTAGGCATTGCCCTGGTGGGGACTTTCTGCAGCAGCCCCGGCCCCACATTTCCACTCAGCGTTGCCCTAGTTGGGGCTGTCTGTGGTGGCTTCACTCCTGTGGCAGGTTTCTGCCTGCAAATTCACGCTATTCCAATACATCCTTTGAATCGAGGTGGAGGGCCAAGAGCAGTGGCTCATGCCTGTAACCCCAGCGCTTTGGGAGGCTGAGGCAGGCAGATCACTTGAGGTCAAGAGTTTGAGACCAGCTTGGCCAACATGGGAAAACCTCATCTCTACTAAAAATAAAAAATTAGCTGGGTGTCATAGCACACGCCTATAATCCCAGCTAATTGGGAGACTAAGGCAGGGGAATGGTTTGAACCAGAGAGGTTGCCCTGCAGTGAGCTGAGATTGCACCACTGCATTCCAGCCTGGATGACAGAACAAGACTCTGTCTCAAAAAACAAAAAAAGAAAGAAAGAAAAAAGGGCGAGGCACGGTGGCCCACACCTGTAATCCCAGCACTTTGGAAAGCCAAGGCAGGTAGACTGCCTGAGGTCAGGAGTTCTAAGATCAGCCTGGACAACATGGTAAAAACCCATCTCTACTAAAAATACAAAAATTAGCCAAGTGTGATTACAAGGCGGGCACCTGTAATCCCAACTACTCGGGAGGCTGAGGCAGGAGAATCGCTTGAACCTGGGAGGCGGAGGTTGCAGTGAGCTGAGACCATGCTACTGTGCTCCAGCCTGGGCAACAGAGTGAGATTCCGTCTCAAAAAAAAGAAAAAACAAAAAAATATGAAATCTAGGTGGAGGCTGCCATGGCTTCATAGCTCTTGCATTTTGTGTGCCTGCAGAATTAACACTACAAGGATGCCACCAAGCTTTATGGTTTATGTCTTCCAGAGCAACTGGTCAAGCTGAGCCTTGGCCCTTTGAGTCAGGGTTAGGTTGTCCTGCACTGGAATACAGGAAGCAAGAGTCCCCAGGCATCCCTGGCCACCAAGCCCTTGGAAAGCACTCCTGGCCCATCCTACCATTCTACTTTCTTACTACTATAGGCCGGCAATGGGAGGGGCAACATTGAAGATCTTGCAATGCCTTCTGGGTTTTTCTTCCATTGTCCTGATGATTAGCACCTGGCCCCCTTCTAGCATACTAATCTCCATAGCAAAGGGTCTCTGGGACACACCCTTGGTATTCTCTCCTGAATGACTTTTTCACTCACTGTTTTCCAAATCTTTCTGCCTTCCTTCCCTTTTGATTTTAAATTCTGTCCTTAAGTAATTTTTCTTCCCTCTCGAAGCTTAACATAAGCAGTTAAAAGTACCCATGTGGTCTTCAGCCTGGAAAGCTGTCAGCCCCTGAGGCTCTCGGCTCAATAGGCTGCTGGCCATTAAAAAAAAAAAAAGTAGCCATGCGTGGCCAGGTACAGTGGCTCATGTCTGTAATCCTAGCACTGTGGAAGGCCAAGGCAGGAGAATTGCTTGAGTCCAAGACTTCGAAGACCAGCCTGGGCAACTGGGCAACACAGTGAGACATTGTTTCTCTCTCTGTTTCTGTCTCTCTCTCTCTCTTTTTAAGTAGACTGAATGCTTTGCTGCTTAGATATTTCTTCTGCCAGATAACCTAATTCATTGCTCTTAGGTTCTGCGTTCCATAAAGCCCTCTGGCATGGACACAATCCAGCCAAGTCCCTTGCCAATTTATAGCAAGGATGGTCTTTATTCCAGTTTCCAATACCTTCTTTCTCATTTCTGTCTGAGGCCTCATCAGAATGGCCTTTACTATCCATATTTCTGATAGCATTCTAGTCACAACCACTTAAATAATCTCTAGAAGTTCCAGACTTTCCCTAGTCTTCTTGCCTTCTGAGACCTCGCCAGAATTGCCCTTAATGCTCCTTTCATGGCAATACAGGCCTTTTCTAGTCTGCTCCTTCAAATCCTTCCAGCCTCTACCCTTTACCGAGTTCCAAAGCTACTTTCACATTTTTAGGTATTTATTATAGCAACAACCCCACATCTCAGTACCAGATTTCTCTTAGTACATTTTCTGTTGCTATCACTAAAGAGTTGAGACTGGGTAATTTATAAACAAAAGAAACTTATTTCTTATAGTTCTGGAACTGGGAAGTCCAAGGTCAAGGGGTTGTACCTGGCGAGGGCCTTCTTGCTGTTGGGGACTCTGTAGAATCCTGAGGCAGCACAGGGCATCACATGGTGAGAGCGCTCGTGAGAGGGCCAAACTGGCTTTTTGTAACATACCCACTCTAATTAACCCCCTCCAATGAGAACATGTTAATTAATTAATGCATTAATACATAATTAATTAAACATTAATCCATTAATGAGGGGAGAACCCACATTACCCATTGTAAGGCTGGTTGCCTCGCCGAGAGGCCGGACACACCCACCTCTGTGCCGGGCACCAGGCTCTGCACTTGGCACCTAGCTCTGCCGCCTGGCTCCCCTGGAAGGCTCCGGCTAATGCAACCCTGGCTGGCTCTTGCACCGGAAAACCCGCCCAACAACCCACCAACCAATAGCGGCCCGCACCAGAAAACCCGCCCAACAACCCACTAACCAATAGCGGCCCGCACCAGAAAACCCGCCCAACAACCCACCAACCAATAGCGGCCCGCACTGGAAAACCCGCCCAACAACCAACCAATAGTGGCCCACTCCGTCTCAACCCTGCTCCCCTGGAGCCAGTCAGAGCACCCAGCTGTTGCTCGTTCCTCATAGCCATAAAAACCCCATGCTCAACTTCTCTGGCCCCTTTCCCCGGGACCATGGAACCTCGCCCAGGAGCTGAATAAACATGGCATTTAATTTTCTTATACTGGCCTCAGTTTCCTCATTTTAAACTCGGCAATGACCCTTACAACCATCACTTCTTAAAGGCCCCATCTTTTTTATTTCTGAGATGGCTCTGGCTCTGTTGCCCAGGCTGGAGTGCAGTGACACAATCGTGGCTCACTGCAACTTCTGCCTCCCAGGCTCAAGCGATCCTCCCACCTCAGCCTCCCAAGCAACTGGGACCTTAGGTACATGCCACCACACCCAGCTAATTTTTAAAAAATATTTTGTGGCCGGGCGCGGTGGCTCACGCCTATAATCCTAGCAGTTTGGGAGGCCGAGGCAGGTGGATCACAAGGTCAAGAGATCGAGACCATCCTGGTCAACATGGTGAAACCCCGTCTCTACTAAAAATACAAAACATTGGCTGGGCATGGTGGCACGTGCCTGTAATCCCAGCTGCTCAGGAGGCTGAGGCAGGAGAATTGCCTGAACCCAGGAGGCGGAGGTTGCGGAAAGCCGAGATTGCGCCATTGCACTCCAGCCTGGGTAACAAGAGTGAAACTCCGTCTCAAAAAAAAAAAAAAAAAAAAAAAAAAATTTTGTACAGACAGGGTTTTGCTATGTGGCCCAGGCTGATACCAAACTCCTGAGCTCCAGCGATCCACCCACGTCAGCCTCCCAAAGCGCTAGGATTACAGGTATGAGCCACAGTGCCTGCCCCCACTCTGTTTTGGTTTTGTTTTTGAGACAGGGTATCCCTCTGTCAGCCGGGCTGGAGTGCAGCAGTGTGATGATGGCTCACTGCAGCCTTGACCTCCCAGGCTCAAATGATCCTCCTGCCTCAGCCTCCCAGATAGCTGGTGTTACTGGAAAGGGGTCCCAATCCAGACCCCAAGAGAGGGTTCTTGGATTTTGCACAAGAAATAATTTGAGGTCGATCCACAGAGTACAGTGAAAGTAAGTCTATTAAGTAAGTAAAGGAATAAAAGAATGGCGACTCCATAGGCAGAGCAGCAGTGTAGGCTGCTCAACTGATTAAACTTTTAGTTATTCATTTATTTACTTATCTTTTGAGACAGATTCTCTCTTTGTCAGCCAGGCTGTGGTGCAGTGACGCAATCACGACTCACTGCAGCTTCCATAGTTCAAGCGATTCTCCTGCCTCAGCCACCCAAGTAGCTGATATTACAGGTGTGTGCCACCACGATTGGCTAATTTTTGTATTTTTAGTAGAGATGGGGTTTTGACTTATTGGCCAGGCTGGTCTCAAACTAAAGTTCTCTGCCCACCTCAGCCTCCCAAAGTGCTGGGATTACAGGCGTGAGCCATCACACTCAGCCTATTTCTTGATTATATGCTAAACAAGCGGCAGATTATTCATGAGGTTTTCAGGAAAGGGTTGGATAATTCCTGGAACTGAGGGTTCCTCCACCTTTTAGACTATATAGGGTAACTTCTGGTTATTTCCATGGCATTTGTAAACTGTCATGGCACTGGTGGGAGTGTCTTTTAGCATGCTAATACATTATAATTGGCATATAATGAGCAGTGAGGACAACCAGAGGTCACTTTCATTGCCATCTTAATTTTGGTGGGTCTTGGCAGCCTTCTTTACCGCATCCTTTTTTTTAAAGTCTTTTCCCCCCACCCACCCCCAGGACAGAATCTCACTCTGTCGCTCAAGCTGGAGTGCAGTGGTGTGATCTCAGCTCACTGCAGCCTCTGCCTCCCGGGTTCAAGTAATTTTTCTGCCTCAGCCTTCCAAGCAACTGGGACTACAGGCGCGTGCCACCACACCTGGCTAATTTTTGTATTTTTAGTAGATACAGGGTTTCACCACATTGGCCAGGCTGGTCTTCAACTCCTGATCTTGTGATCCTCCCACCTCGGCCTCCCAAAGTGCTGGGATTATAGGCATGAGCCACCACCCCTGCCCTTTTTACCACATATTTTTATCAGCAAGGTCTTTGTGACCTGTACCTTATGCCAACCTTCTATCTCATCCTGTGACTAAGAATCCCTAACCTCCTAGGAATGCAGCCCAGTAGATCTCAGCCTTATTGTACCTAGCCCTTATTCAAGATGGAGCCGCTCTGGTTCAAAAGCCCCTGACAATGGGAGTACAGGTGTCCACCACCATGTCCAGCTAAGGCCCCACCTCTTAATGCTGTTACACTGGGGATTCTGTTTCCAACACATGAACTTTTTGGGGCCACATTCAAATCATAGCATGGGAAAGCATCCAGTCTTTCCTGCAGTAAGTATGTTAGCTGTAGGTTTTTCATAGCTGCCGTTTATCATTTGGAGGAGTTCCTTTCTAGTCCTACTTCATGTGTGTTTTTGTCATGAAAGAATGTTAGAGGTTGTCAAATGCTTTTTCTGCATCTATAGAGATGATTGTGTAGTTTTTATAATTTATGCTATTGATATTATGTATTGTATAAATTGATGTTTGGATGCTTAGCAAATTTGCCATTCTGTGATATATCCCACTTGGTCATGCTGTATATGTTGGGTTCTAGCCTATTGTTAAATTGGGTTGTCTTCTAATTATTGAGTTGTAAGATTTATTTGTATACTGTGGATACAAGTCCCTTATCAAAGATATTGTTTGAAAAGATTTTCTCCCAGGTTTTTCTTTTCATCCTTTTACAAATGAGTCTTGGCTGGGCTTGGTGGCTCACGCCTCCAACAGTTGCCAACATATTTCCCAGGGGCTGGACATTTTTGTGGGATTTCTTTTTTTTCTTCGTCTCCACGTATATCACGTTGGAAGGGAAACAGTCAACACTTGAGGAACTTTCGTATTCACGGCCTTGTGTGTGGCACTGTGTGCAGATTCTCCTCCCCAGCCTTTGGATGACTGGCCTGATCAGCTTCATGTGGCTCCCTCTGCTGTGAGCCAGAGCTGATTGTCAAATTGGAGGGTGCTGGCTCCAGGGATGACAGGGATCTCCTGCAGGGAAGAACATCCTGAGTGTGGCTGGGGCAGGGAGGGGAAGAGCACTGGATCGAGAGTCCACAGATCTGAATTCAGTATCAGGATGGACCTCTTCGGGGCTGTGCAACCTTGGGGGAGTCGCTCCTTCTCTCTGAGTCTCCATGTCTTCATATGACAGAGGTGGGTAACTGGGGACATAGGCAGAGACTGGGTCCTTCTGCCTTTATCTTTTTTTGTTTTTTTGAGATGGAGCTTCACTCTTGTCACCCAGGCTGAAGTACAGTGGTGCAATCTTAGCTCACTGCAGCCTCTGCCTCCCATGTTCAAGCAATTCACCTGCCTCAGCCTCCTAAGTGGCTGGGATTACAGGCATATGCTACCACCACATCCAGCTAATTTTTGTATTTTTAGTAAAGATGGGGTTTTGCCATGTTGACCAGGCTAGTCTCAAACTCCTGGCCTCAGGTGAGCCACCCGCCTCGGCCTCCCAAAGTGCTGGGATTACAGGTGTGAGCCACCACGCCCAGCCCTTCTACCTTTATCTTCTATCTCCATGTTCTGGCACACAAAAGAGGAAGACCCTCAGTGAATGCTCTTCAGCTGGAATAAGACTTGTCAAGACATTCTTCATCACTGAACACTGGACAAGTGGCATAAAAGCCAGTGAGCACTGTTCTCAAAATGGGATCTCTCTATCTGCATTAGAATTATTACAATGCTGGTTAAATAGACTCCTACACTTGAGGTCAGAAGTTCGAGACCAGCCTGACCAACACGGCGAAACCCCGTCTCTACTAAAAATACAAAAACTAGGTGGGTGTGGTAGCACACCTGTAGTCCCAGCTACTCAGGAGGCTGAGGCAGGAGAATCATTTGATCCTGGGAGGCAGAGGATGCAGTGACCCGAGATCACACCACTGCACTCCAACCCTCAGAACAAGACTCCATCAAAAAAAAACCAAAAACAAAAAAACAGACTCCTGGTCCCCAGCACCACTGGGGATAGGACCTGAGAGTCAGCAATCTAACAGCTTACATAGGGTCACTTGCCTAGAGTCATGCGAGGCAATTTCTGCAGCTCCCTTTTCTCCATGCGGTGGATTGTCATCCTTCAAGGTGAACTCCAACAACACCTCCACCATGAAGCACTCCTTGACTGACCTCAGACAGAGGTAATTGCCTTATCCTCTGTGGGCTCATAAGTGAACTATGTTATTCACATTTGTGTCCCCAGCACCTAGCCCAGGACTTAGCACATAATAGATGCTTATATTTAAAAATAAAATTCCAGGCCAGATGTGGTGGCTCACACCTGTGATCCCAACACTTTAGGAGGTTGAGATGGGAGGAATGCTAGAGCCTAGGAGTTGGAGACCAGCCTAAGCAATATAGTAAGACTCTGTCTCCACAAAAAAAATAAAAAATTAGTCTGGTTTGGAGGTATGAGCCTGTCATCCCAGCTACTCGAGAGGCTGAAGCAGGAAGATCACTTGAGCCTAGGAGGTTGAGGCTGCAGTGAGTTATGATGGTGCCACTGCAAGTCCCTGTCTCAAAAAATACATAAATAAAGACAAATAAATAAAATAAAATTGAACCTCCCAGCTGGGCGCAGTGGCTTATGCCTGTAATCCCAGGACTTTGGGAGGCCAACGTGGGCGGATCACGAGGGCAGGAGTTCGAGACCAGCCTGGTCAACATAGGAAAATCCCATCTCTACTAAAAATACAAAAAATTAGCCACTTGTGGTGGTGCGTGCCTGTAGTACCAGCTACTCAGGAGGCTGAGGCAGGAGAATTGCTTGAACCTTGGAGGCGGAGGTTGCAGTGAGCTGAGACCATGCCACGGCATTCCAGCAAGAGTGACAGAGTGAAACTCCATCTCAAAAAAAAGTTCAACCTCCCATCTCTGGCCCACAAAGCCCTTAATTATCAGATCCTCCCCTTCCTACCTCCCTTCCACACCGCCCAATGCACCTCTCCCTACTCTGCCTCTCATCATCCATGCTCCTACCACAGTGGCCTTCATTCTGTTCCTTAAACTAGCCAAGCTACATCCAGCTTCTCAGGCTTTGCTCCCTGAAGAAAGGGAAGGGACTCCCCTAGTGACGCCCTTTCTCATCATCCCATGTTATTTTTATCATACATGTGTCATTATGTGATCATTCCTTTTTTTGCAATGTATTTATGTTCTGTTTCTTCCCAGGAAACATAGTCTGGTGAGAGGAGAGACCTTCAAGTCTTGCTCAGTGTTTCTTAAGCAGGTTTGATTTTTACCCCCAGGGGGCATTTGGCAACGTCTGGAGACACTTTGGGCTGACACACCCGGGAGCCGCTACTGGCATCTAGCGAGTAGAGGCCAGAAATGCCACAAAACATCCTGCAATGCACAGAACACCACAAAGAATTATCCAGCCTTGAATAACAACAGTGCCACAGTGAAAGTAACCCTGCTCCAGCTCGTCTCCAATGCCCCAGCGCCTGGACCGGCACCTAGCAAATCATACGTGGCTCAAGCTCAAACATTTTTGCTGCATGAACAAATGAAATGTTTGAATTACGTGTTGGATTTAATTTTAACGCTGGAAAGGTCCTTAGAGAGCAATTGAACCACGGATTTTTATACTCTGCTTCTGGAAGCCTCAGGCTATGGGGCAGAGTTTCAAGAATTCTGCTTGCCAGGAAGAATTTTTAGCTAAACGCTCAAGATGTAAACTTTGGGACTATGGTCTGTTTTATATATTGAGGTTCCAGTAAAATTGTCTGACAAGTTCTACTGCTTAAACAAACCGGACAAACTGTTGTTCCAGACCAGCCTCTTCGTTTCACTGAGCTGGAAGTAAGTGCCTGCAGAAGTTGGGGGCCCCTCAATGTCATACAGAGAGCCAGGTTCAGGTCTCCTTGAGCATCCAGCTGGCCTTGGTCACAGACTGGCCATGGCTCTGTGATTCACCAAAGACACAATTTAGGAGAAAGACAATGTGGTATAGCAGTTACTAGCCCAGCTTCAGAGCCAAGATGGGATGGGTTCATCCTAGGTCTGCCTCCAACCTGCTGTGTGGTCTTGAAGTCCACTAACCCTCTCTGAGCCTGTTTCTCCTGAGGATCTCTGAGACAGAGAAAATAGCAGTACCCTCCTCATAGGGTTGTGATGCAGATTAAAAGATTTAGTTGGCCAGGTGCTATGGCTCACACCTGTAGTCCCAGCGCTTTGGGAAACTCAAGCAGGAGGTTCACTGGAGTCCAGGACTTTGAGGCTGCAGTGAGCTATGATCACGCCACTGCACTGCAACCTGGGTGACACAAGACTCTGTCTCTGAACAAATAATAATAAGACTGGGTACAGTAGCTCACGCATAGAATCCCAGCACTTTGGGAGGCCGATGTGGGCAGATCACCTGAAGCCAGGAGTTTGAGACCAGCCTGGCCAACATGGTGAAACCTCGGCTCTACTAATAATACCAAATTAGCCAGGCGTGGTGGCTTGTGCCTCTAATCCCAGCTATTCGGGAGGCGGAGGCAGGAGAATTGCTTGGACCCAGGAGGTGGAGGTTGCAGTGAGCCGAGATTGTGCCACTACACTCCAGCTTTGGTGACAGACAGACTCTGTCTCAAAAAATAATAATAAAATTAAATTTAAAAAATAAAATTAGAGTACGTGAAAAATGTTTGGAGCAGTGTTGAGTGCACAGTCAGATCTATATGTAGGGTCATAAATTCTTCCCAGTTTGGGTGGGTCCTTCCTGGTTTTAGCACAGAAAGTCCTACATCCCAGAAAATCCCAGTCACATAAAGCAGAAAGTTAGTTATTCTAGCTATATGTGCATAGTTGACTTTTTTTTTTTTTTAAGAAATGGGATCAGGCCGGGCGTGGTGGCTCACGCCTGTAATCTAAGCACTTTGGAGGCCAAGGCAGGCTGATCACCTGAGGTCAGGAGTTCAAGACCAGCCTGATCAACATGGTGAAACCCCCGTCTTTAAAAAAAAAAGAAAGAAAGAAAAAGAAATGGGATCATCCTCTGTGGGCCAGGCTGGAGTACAGTACTACAATCATAGCTTACTGTAGCCCGAATTTTGGGCTCAAGCAATCCTTCCACCTTGGCCTCCTGAGTAGTTGGGACTACAGGTACCATGTCCAGCTAATTTTTTTTTTAGAGAGTTAGGGTCTCGCTATGTTGCCCAAGCTAGTCTTGAACCCCCGGCTTCAAGCAATCCTCCTGCCTCACCCTCCCAAAGTGCTGGGATTCCAGGCATGAGCCACTGCACCCACTGAAATTGGTCATTTTCTATCCATTGATGCAAGGGGGCACACAGCACCTCTATTTGGAAAACACTTTCTTAGCAGTTGGTTTGCTACTAGATGGCCTCAAACAAGAGAACACGTGTTTCTTTTTTCAAAAAGTCTACCTTTCAAACAGTTGCCCACTTCAGACTGAATTTTCCCCAGTAAGATAGAATCTTAGGCTTGAAAGAGGTTTAGGAAATGTTTAATCCAACCGTGACATTTCCCAGATGGGACAACTGAGACCCAGAGAAGGCTAATAACTCTCTGGGGTTACACAGCAGCAGAGGATGGCTCTGAGACTCAGGGCCAGGGTTTGAACTCCTAGGCCAGGGCTTTTTCAGGGGTTCTCAATCTGGGTTCCACACCCAGTGGCAGGTTTCCTAGAGAAGTGGGTAGTGAGGGAACGAGAGGGAAGCTACGCCACTGGGCAGCCCCTACCCCTCCTCCTTCCATCCCACAAGCTCCACTTTGACGTTTAGTACATCGACCTTCAACTTAAGGAGCCTCTGTCTGTAAAAGGGCTCTTCTCTGGAAAAACTATTTTTTGAAAGCCACTCAATTATGTCATAGAAGTTACACATTTTCTTCCCTGGAAAACTTTTGTTCCCATGGAGAAAACTTAACATTTTCTTTGAACCACATTCTCCCCCCTCTAATGGATTTTTACGTTTGGAAAAACCAGAGGCAAGCTTGCGCTCTTTAAAAGCCAGCAGTTCAACTGAAAGGCTCATTCACTGCAGGAGAGCTGGGTGAGTCAGGGTGTCAGTAACAACTGGCCCAGATGTGAAATCTCATGCTCATTGCTTCGAAAAATGTTTAGAAAAATGCTGCTATTTGAGATCACTGGACGGAAGCTGCATGAGGGCCCAGGAGAGCCCCAGAGTCGACCATTCCAAGAAAGCAGGATGGAGTGGGGAAAAGGGTGCTGAGACCACCTAGAACCCAAGTCTAAGCAGTGCAGGGGGCTGCTGGTGAGATATGCCTTTCCCCCAAGTGTGTCATTTTAAGCTGAAACAGACAAGATTCAAAGCCACGAAAACATCCGGGGTGGGCCCCCAAAGTGGGAGAAAGACAAGAAACGCAGTGAAGCCAAGTGCACGGCCTTTGTCCCTAGGGATCCTTGGTTCTCCCTGGAGTGAGTCTAGGCTTAAAGGAAGGGCCGGGAGGCACAAGCTGATTCCTCAAAGCAAAAGGGTGAAAGCCTGGACTTGATACTCAATGGAACTGGATTTGAATCCCAGCTCAGCTACTCACAAGCTGTGCAACCTTGGGCAAGTTTTCCAACCTCTCTGAGCATCCTTTTCTCATTGGTAAAATGTAGATTGTCATGGTACCTACCTTATAGGGTAGTGAAGGGCTAGAAAATAGAAGAGTACTGCTCCTTACAATGATCCTGTGCCAAGGAAATAGTTGTAGCCACTAATTTTTTTTTCGGAGACAGGGTGTTACTCTGTCACCCAGGCTGGAGTACAGTGGTGCCACCATAGCTTATTGCAGCCTCAAACTCCTGGGCTCAAGTGATCCTCCCACCTCAGCCACCTGAGTACCTTGGACTACAGGTGCACCACCACATCCTGCTAATTTTTATTTTTTGTAGAGATGGCGGGGGCGGGGCAGCGGGTCTCACTATGTTGCCCAGGATCGTCTTAAACTCATGGCCTCAAGCAATCCTCCCACTTTGTCTCCCAGAGTGTTGAGATAACAATTGTGAGCCACCACACCTGGCCTTCTCGCCATGATTTATTAGCGAGTAGTAGGTTCCTAACTGTGTACACCTGAGCCTGAGCTCCTCCCCACAGGCCTGCTCAGCCTCTGTTTACCAGAGATTCTCCCTGATGCTGAGGGATGTTTAAGCAGGGCTGACACAATTCAATGTGGAGCCACAAAATATTTAGGTCAGAGGACGCCCTGGGATGCTCAGCCTTTGACATAGGTGGCTGTGTTTGGCCAGCTGCCAGCACACAGTAGGGGCTCAAGAAATATGAATGAGTGACTCCATGGAAAAAAATTAAAGACTGAATGTTGATGAATGTCTCCTTCTGGATGGTGAAAAAAAAAAAAACCAACCTCAGGCCAGGTGCGGTGGCTCATGCCTATAATCCCAGCACTTTGGGAGGCCAAGGCGGGCAGATCGTAGGTCAAGAGATCGAGACCAGGCCGGGCGCGGTGGCTCACGCCTGTAATCCCAGCACTTTGGGAGGCCGAGGCGGGTGGATCACGAGGTCAAGAGATCGAGACCATCCTG
>NW_016107573.1:1662372-1671961 GCF_001604975.1 Cebus imitator | reverse complement strand
CAACATGGTGAAACCCCATCTCTACTAAAAATACAAAATAATAGCTGGGCGTGGTGGCAGGCACCTGTAGTCCCAGTTACTTGGGAGGCTGAGGCAGGAGAATCGCTTGAACCCAGGAGGCAGAGGTTGCAGTGAGCCGAGATCACAGCACTGCACTCCAGCAGAGCGAGACTACATCTCAAAAAATAAATAAATACAAAATACAAAATCAAAAATTAGCTGAGCATAGTGGCACATGCCTGTAATCCCAGCTACTTGGGAGGCTGAAACAGGAGAATCGCTTGAACCCGGGAGGCAGAGGCTGCAGTGAGCTGAGGCCATGTCACTGCACTCCAGCCTGGACAACAAAGAGAGATTTTGTCTCTAAAAAAAAAGAAAAGAAAAGAAAAAGAAAAAAGTTAAAAAAGAGATTGATATGGAAAAAGAATAAGACATTAAGTGAATAAAAGTAGGATACCAAATAAAATATACCATAATTTCTATTTATGTAAAAAATAAAAACCTCTATGGGAACATAAGTACATACATGAATAAATGCAGAGAACTCGTCTTGAAAGCTGCACCCCATACTTTTGGGGAAGGAAGCAAGAATGAGTGGCTGGAAAGGGGAACTTTTACTTTACAGTGAAAGTTAATTCTTTGGGTAATTTTTAAAATTTAAAATAAAAATCAAGCCCAAAAGAAGAGGCTGGGTGCTGTGGCTCATGCCTGTAATCCCAACACTCTGGGGCCAAGCTGGGCAGATCGCTTGAGTCCAGGAGTTCAAGACCAACTGGGGCAACATGGCGACACCCCATCTCTTAAAAAAAAAAATTAAAAATTAGGGAAAGAAAAAAATGCAAAAGATAGCAGCAGTGACTGCACTCCAGCCCCTCGAACCTTCTTTTGTAATTATTGGGCCCGTAGATTTAGGGAATTGCTATTTTTAAGAAGTAAAAATGTGGCTGGGCGCGGTGGCTCACACCTGTAATCCCAGCTATGTGGAAGGCTGAGGCAGGAGAATTGCTCGAACCTGGGAGGTGGAGGTTGCAGTGAGCCAAGATTGCACCACTGCACTCCAGCCTTGTGACAGAGCTAGACTCCATCTCAAAATAATAATAATAATAATAATAATGTGTGGTTGTGTCTAGTCTTAGGAAGGAGTTAAGGAATGATCTAGTTCAGTACATTTATTCTGTAGGTGAGGAAACTGAGGCCCAGGGAGGGGCTGGGGCCTGTTCAGTGCCAGAGCTCATTGGGCCTGGGCTGAGGTCCAGGTCTCAGAGGGCTCTGCCCCCGCACTGCACTCTGCACAAATTGTTTCATGTCTCCAGGAAAGCGGAGTTTATAAATTTGGCCACATTTTGGAGCAACAGAGCCATAAATGGACATGACTGAGGGAGGCTGGGAGGTACCTGACCTTTGAGGCTGGGGGCGGGGATGGGAAGAGAGGACAGGGTGGGCAGGCTCAGCCACAGCCCAGATTCCTGTATCCAGGGGAAAATAATATCAGAAAAAGCAGCCAGTGCAGGGGGAGGCCGAAGTGAAGCTGGTGAATGTGGAGGGTCAGGCCAACCAGGTCCAAACGCCGGCCTTCACACCCACCATCTACAGAAGGCAAGTGCCTTCACCTCTCTGAGTTTCCGTGGTCACCAAACCTAGTGAATGGCAAGGACATGTGGCAAGTGTGTGAAAATGCAGTAAGTCTGCGTAAGAATCAGGCTTTTCTAGGATGGGGCTGGGATACTCTGATGTAGCTAGAGAACTGGAGTTCAGGAGTCAGTGACATTCAGGCACTTCAAACAGGCTTTGCAAACCATTTTGTTTTGTTTCAGTTTGTTTGTTTGTTTTTTGGTTTTTGTGTGCTTTTTTTCTTTGAGAGGGAGTCTTGCTCTGTCGCCCAGCCTGGAGTGCAGTGGCACAATCTCAGCCCATTACAACCTCCACCTCCCAGGTTCAAGTAATTCTCCTGCCTCAGACCCCCGAGTAGCTGGGATTACAGGCGCCCACCACCACGCCCAGTTAATTTTTGTATTTTTAGTAAAGATGGGGTTTCACCATGTTGCCCAGGCCGGTCTTGAACTCCTGACCTCAGGTGATCCACCTGCCTTAGTCTCCCAAAGTGCTGGGATTACAGGTGTGAGCCACCGCACTCAGCCTCTGGTTTTTTGTTTGTTTGTTTGTTTATTTTTGAGACAAGGTCTCACTCTGTCACCCAGGCTGGAGTGCAGTGGCTCAATCACACCTCACTGCAGCCTCGACCTCCCAGGCTCAAGTGGTCCTCCTGCCTCAGGCTCCCCAGTAGTTAGGACTATAGGCACACACCACCACGCCTGGCTAATTTTTTTTATTAGATACTGCATCTCACTATGCTGTCCAGCCTGGTCTTGAACTCCTGAGCTCAAGCGATCCTCCCACCCCAGTGTTGGTTGGGATTACAGGCGTGAGCCACCACAACCAGCCCCAAAATCATTATTTTGATTTGACTCTGTTGCTTATATATGGAAACCCAGACTGCATAGCATGGCATTCAGGACATCACAGCAACCCCTTGAACAATTTCACACACTACCCGACCATCCTTCATCCCTCCATTCCTTCAACAAGCACACGTAGAGTGTCTTCTCTGCAGCCCCAGATAAAACCCAGTCTCTGCCCTCCCCGGGGGTCCTAAGTGGAAATACATTAAATTCCACACCCCGAGATTCTCTTGTTTTTCCCAAACACTTTCTCACTCACACCTCTGAACCCCACTTTCATGGGGGACAACCTAATAACAATCTCCTCCCACCTAAAGCTTTCCTGGTTCTCTGCACGCACTGGCTGAATCACCACTTACCGTGGGGTCTACCCTTCTCATGAGTGAGTGAATGAACGAATCCTGACTGATTCCCCTCGGGGCCCTAGCACTCAGTTTGTAGCCAATCATGTTTGTTGAAATGCAATGGAATCTGGATTTTCTGAGCCAGTTTTGATCTGAATGCAACAACAGCTGACAAACATTGTCAGTCAACAAATATTTATTGAGTAGCTACTATGTGCCTGGCACATGGAAACAAAGCAGATCATTCTAGGTATAGTAAGAGTTACGAGTGCTATGGGAGAGAGACTGAGAGGTGTTGTTTCATATGGAGTGGTCAGGGAAGCCCCTTGGAGGAGGTGGCATTTGAGCTGGAGAGCGGAAGACTGAGACAGGCGGCCTGCAGAGCCCTGGAAGGGTGACTTGATTGGGGTTTGAGCAGAGCTCTGAGACTTCTGGGTGGTGAACGGAAGTGGAGTGGGGGCAGTGGCCGGCGCCAAGTGACATGATGACATGTGGAGGGGCGGGGCCCAGCCACACGACGAAAGACACCGCACGGGGGCTCTGCTGCTTGGGTGGGATCACTGGCCTTCTTCCAAGCTTTAGATTCTTTGATTCTGTGAGCCTTATCTGTGTTTTAAACACACACACAGAAGCAAGCAAAGAAAACAACACCCCCCACCCCCAAAGCCTCAGAAGCTGGCTAAAGCCCACAGGCTTGTTTGTTTGTTTTGTAAAAAATATGTTTTCCACTGAATCTTCAGATTTTTCTTTCCAGCAGCTGGCATCCACCCAAGAGAACAAGTTAGCTGGGACAAACGGGGCTTCCGTCCCTCTGTCATTGTCCTCTGGATCGCGGCTTATGGCTGCTAAGAGGGCCATTTCCTGTGGCCGAGAGGCAGGGCCGAGAAGGTGAAGTGTAGGGGCCAGGCCTTCCCACGGATGCAGCTGGGTTGGCTGCATTTCCCCAGAGGACACTGCTCTGGGGCGGGGGTGGGGCAGGAGAAAGGCAGCCCCTGAGGTCAGGCTTGCCGCTCTGGCCCAGCAGTTCAATATTAAGTCAGTTACTCGAGATTTAACAACACCACGGGGCAAGGCTCAAGAAGAGCCTATTGCACTGGTATTGGAAACTCATTTGTTTTGTTTGTTTTGAGACAGAGTCTCGCTCTGTCACCCAAGCTGGGGTACAGTGGCGTGATCTCGGCTCACTGCACCTCCCAGTTCAAGCGATTCTTGTTGCCTCAGCCCCCCGAGTAGATGGAATTACAGGCTTGCACCACCACGCCTGGCTAATTTTTGTATTTTTAGTAGAGGCAGGGTTTCTCTACGTTGGCCAGGCTGGTCTCGCACTACCAACCTCAGGTGATCTGCTCGTCTCAGCCTCCCAAAGTGCTAGGATTACAGGTGTGAGCCACCACGCCTAAACTGGAAAGTCATTTGTGTAGGATGAGAGGTACCCAGCGCACACACAAGATGGTCGGGGCACATGATTTGAAAATCCATCAAATTTCAGGCCACATGACCTGAGAATGAGGTGAGACTGAGCTATGTCTGGAAGACAGAAAAGCCCTCCCCACTGTAGACCAGGGCAGGGGGCTCCAGGCATGGGACCACTGAATTCCATGTCTCTGCAAGCCACACATACGCCTAAATTCTGTTGAATTTCTAGGCTCAGCCCCTCCTGGTTATAATCTGGTTTCTCGAACGGGCTCTCTGTTCCCAGAAAGAGGAGGAAGGGTGTCAGGTCAGTGTTCAGCCCATATCCATCCAACTCCTCACACACGCTGATCTGGTTTGTCTGTGTCCCCGCCCAAATCTCAACTTGAATTGTGTCGCCCGGAATTCCCAGGTGTTGTGGGAGGGACCCAGTGGGAAGCAATTGAGCATGTCTTGAATCATGGGAGCATGTCTTTCCTATGCTATTCTCGAGATAGTGAACAAGTCTCACGAGATCTGATAGGTTTATCAGGGGTTTCTGCTTTTGCTTTTTCCTCATTCTCTCTTGCTGCCGCCGTGTAAGAAGCGTCTTTTACCTTCTGCCCTGATTCTGAGGACTTCCCCAGCCACGTGGAACTGTAAGTCCAATTAAACCTCTTTTTCTTCCCAGTCTGGAATATGTCTTTATCAGCAGCGTGAAAACACACCTGTGAGTCTTGTATCAAGATCATGCGCCTTCCTCTCAGGTCATTCACTCTCTCTCATAACCTCCAGTCACCACGGCCTGCTTCAGGTTCTTCCTTCCTGCCTCAGTGCCTTTGCCCATGACTTCCTCTGCCTGGATCGCAAGTCAAAGTGCTTGAGACACCCTAAACTTTTCGTCTGAGAGCTAACTTCCAACTGACGATAGTGATTTGTGTCATCATTCACATGATGTTGTCTCCCTCCAAAGCACCACTAAAGACATTCCACACATGGCCTCCAAGGTCACCATAGAGAAAAAGCAAGCCAGAAACAGTGGCTCACACTTATAATCCCAACTATTTGGAAGGCCAAGGCAGGAGGATTGCTGGAGCAGAGGAGTTCAAGAGCAGCCTAAAAAATATAGTGGGACTTTGTCTCTACAAAAAAATAAAAATATAAAAATTAGCCAGGTGTGATGGTGCACACCTGTTGCCCAACTACTAAGAGGCTGAGGCTGGAGGATCATTGAACCTGGGATGATCACTTGAGCCCGGGAGGTAAAGGCTGCAGTGAGCCATGATCATGCCACTGCACTCCAGCCTGGGTAACAGAGTGTGACGCTATCTCAAAAAAAAATTGAAAAGAGAGAAAAAGCAAAAGGAAATGAGTGGTTGGTTTTTATGGACCAAGTCTGAAAACAGCGCGTGTCCCTTCTGCTCACATTTCATTGGCTAGAATCAGTCACATGGCTCCCCTTAAATACAAGGGAGGCTGTGAAATGTGGTCTAGTACAGTGTTGAAGAGGATATGGACCATAGTGGGGTGGTTCCCCAAAAAGAGAAGAAAGGGGTGATGAGGGCCTGGACAGGCAAAAGGCCTGCTATACACTGCACATGACCTCCATAACCCCACCCAGGGAGGGGAAGGCATGTCTCCTGGGCCTCTGTCTGCCTTTTCCTGTGGATGGAAAACTCATTAGTGGTCAGCCTCTGGAGCGGACACCGCCCATATTCCCCTGATGATACCTCTACCCATCAAAGATTTCTTTTTTTTTTTTTTTTTTGAGACAGAGTTTTGCTCTTGTTGCCCAGGCTGGAGTACAATGGTGCGCGATCTCCACTCACCACAACTTCCGCCTCCTGGGTTCAAGCGATTCTCCTGCCTCAGCCTCCTGAGCAGCTGGGATTACAGGCATGAACCACCACGCCCAGCTGATTTTGTATTTTTAGTAGAGACAGGGTTTCTCCATGTTGGTCAGGCTGGTCTCCAGCTCCTGACCTCAGGTGATCCACCCATATCAGCCTCCCAAAGTATTGGGATTACAGGCGTGAGCCACCGCACCCAGTAAAGACTTCTTACTGTGAATGTAACTCCTTGACTGTATTGCTCTGTCCTCAGAAGCAAACGTGGGCCTGTCTTCAGGCAAGCAGCAAAGGTGAGTTCCAGAAGCATCCCTAAAGCAGTGAAGGATGAGAAGCTGGTGGCTAGATACTCCAGCTGCCTTGCTCCTTGGTTGGGATGACTGTCTCTGAGCATTCCCTAGTGGGTTGAGCTCCAGTTGCCTATTAAAATATGCATCCTTTACTGGCTGCTTTCCTTTTACGGTCTTACCTCCCCACTCCGCTGCAGGGGACTCCCTGGGATCACCTCCCAGACAGATCTCTTGAACTTAAATATTTGTCTTAGGGCCTCCTTCTGGGAGGACCCAAACAAAGGCAGCTTCCCAAGGGACAGTGACATGGACCCTTCTCCCCTACCTCCTGTCTTGTGCTTCATGCATGTGTGATCATTCTTTTTTTTTTTTTGAGACAGGGTCCCGCTCTGTTGCCCAGGCTGTAGTGCAGCAATGCGATCTTGGCTCACTGAAGCCTTGAATTCCTGGGCTGAAGTAATCCTCCCATCTCAGCCTTTCGAGTAGCTGGGACTACAGGCACGTGCCACCACACCTGGCTAATTTTTTGTATTTTTTATAGAGACGGGGTCTTCCTGTGTTGCCCAGGCTGGTCTCAAACTCCTGGGCTCAAGCAACTGGCCTGCCTTGGCCTTCCAAAGTACTAGGGTCACAGGGGAGAGCCACTGTGCCTTGCCAATCATTCTTTTTTATTAGTGTTTAGAAACACACAAAACACATGTCAGTGGGTTGGTCTTCTTGGCTAGAACTGCTGTAGACTTACCAGGGAGAGGAACTCACGCACTTGGGGAAAAAAAAGCCTTGGAGGATTTATCTACTCATCCTGTTTCTTTCCCACACACAGGAAATCCTGGGCGGGCAGAGCTTCCTGACCCAGGGGGAGCTGGTAGCAGCATTGGGTCAAGAATTGCCTCCTCCTGAAAGGAAATGTTTGGGTCATCTGAGGGAATCCACGCTGCCTTCCTTGCAGCCTGGAGAAAGGGAAAGTTCAAAGTTCTGGGTTCTAGTTTCTACTCTGCCACTGGTCTCCTATGCTATTCTAGGCTGTGCCTTCCCCTCCCTTGGGCCTTAGAGTCCCAACTGTGAAGTACAGAGATAGAATAAATGTGCTCTGGGGTATCTTAGAATTGCTATATTCTTGCCAGGCATGGTGGCTCATGTCTATAATCCCAGCAATTTGGGAGGCTGGGGTTACTATCTCAAACTTTCTGTGGGTCAGGTATTGGGAATGGTTTAGTTAGGTAGTGCTGGCTCAGAATGTCTGAGTTGATTTGTGCCCAGGTTTTAATTTATAAAGGTGACTAATTGACAACACAGAGAGGTCAATGCCATTGAAAGAAAAGTTTAATGTGACTTACAGTTCCCTAGAAATCAGAGGTGTAGCACCGGGCACAGTGGTTCACACCTGTAATCCCAGCACTTTGGGAGACCAAGGCAGACAGATCACAGGGTCAGGAGTTCAAGACCAGCCTGGCCAAGATGGTGAAACCCTGTCTCTATTAAAATTACAAAAATTAGCTGGGCATAGTGGCAGGCACCTGTGATCCCAGCTACTCAGGAGGCTGAGGCAGGAGAATCGCTTGAACCTGGGCGGCAGATGTTGCAGTGAGCTGAGATTGTATCACTGCACTCCAGCCTGGGCGACAGAGTTGACACTCCGTCTCCAAAAAAAAAAAAAAGAAAGAAATCAGAGTTATAGCATGCCATGCAGGGCCGCAGGGGTAAGCACTAGTGTAGGTCAAGAGGCAGAAAGGAGTAAGGAGAAGGCATAGCCACAGTTTATTGTGGTTTCCATGGAAAAGGCAAGGCAGGGTGTGGTAAACAGTTTAGGACTGGCTAGTTTGAATAACTCCAGAGAGTTTTGGGGAATAGGGGCTGTCCCTAGTTGCCCAGTACCTGGCCCTAGATTGATTTAGGGCAGGGTGTATGAGAATTGGATAAAGGAGGTTGAGGGTACGTGCTTGAAATTCATTGGTTTATGTATAAAAGGTGGGCTCACTGACAAGTTACTCAATGTCTCTAGAAATTAGCCCTAAGAGCAGCAATCTCTCTCCAGCCAGAAAGCCCTCCCCCAGAGATGTCAAAAACAACATAAAACATGAGAAAATGTCAGTGTGACATAGATTTAGTATAAACAGTGGTACATTAATACTTACAAATACACCAAAAGGAGTCCCACCTGGGCTATTTTTATTCCTTAAAACACACACACAGAAACATACACACTCCAAGAAAATGAAAAATGGTGGGGAGTGGTGGCTCACACCTCTAATCCCAGCACTTACGGAGGTCAAGGCAGGAATATCACTTGAGCCTGAGAGTTCAAGACCAGTCTGGACAACATAGGGAGACCCCATCTCTACAAAAAAAAAATTTTTAAGCTGGGTGTAGTGGGTCACACCTATAATTTTAACATTTTGGGAGGCCAAAGCAGGTGAATCACCTGAGGTCGGGAGTTCAAAACCAGCCTGGCCAACATGGTGAAACTCCATATCTACTAAAATATAAAAATTAGCTGGGCGATCAGGCACGGTGGCTCACACCTATAATCTCAGCATTTTGGGAGGCTGAAGAAGGCGGATCACGAAGTCAAGAGATCCAGACCATCCTGGCCAACATGATGAAACCCTGTCTTTACTAAAATTTCAAAAATTATCTGGGCATGGTATTGAGTGCCTGTAGTTCCAGCTGCTCAGGAGGCTGAGGCAGGAGAATTGCTTGAACCCAGGAGGCAGAGGTCACAGTGAGCTGAGATCTTGCCATTGCACTCCAGCCTGGCAACAAAGCAAGACTCCATCTCAAAAAAAAAAAAAATTAGCTGGGCATGGTGCTGGGTATCTGTAATTCCAGCTACTTGGGAGGCTGAGGCAGGAGAATCACTTGAACCTGGAGGTGGAGGTTGCAGTAAGCTAAGATTCTGCCATTGCATGCCATCCTGGGTGACAAGAGCAAAAACTTGGTCTCAAAAAAATTTTTTTTTTTAATTAGCCAGGCATGGGGGCAGGTGCAGCTGTAATTCCAGCACTTTGGGAGGCCAAGGCAGGTAGATCAGACTCTGAGGTCTAGAGTTCAAGACCAGCCTGACCAACATGGCAAAACCCCATCTCTACTAAAAATACAAAAATTAGCCAGGCCTAGTGGCATACATCTGTAATCCCAGCTACTTGGGAGGCTGAGGAACGAGAATCACTTGAACCCAGGAGGTGGAGGTTGTAGTGAGCCAAGATCGCCCTACTGCACTCCAATCTGGCTGTCAGAGTGGAAACTCCATCTCAAAA
>NW_016107573.1:1658954-1661557 GCF_001604975.1 Cebus imitator | reverse complement strand
CACACCTGTAATCCCAGCACTTTGGGAGGCCAAGGCAGGCAGATCACGAGGTCAGGAGTTCAAGACCAGCCTGACCAACATGGTGAAACCCTGTCTCTACTAAAAATACAAAAAGTTGCCGGGCGGGTGGCACATTCCTGTAATCCCAGCTACTCAGGAGGTTGAGGCAGGAGAATAGCCTGAACCCGGGAGGCAGAGGTTGCAGTGAGCCGAAATCGTGCTACTGCACACCAGCCTGGGTGATAGAGTGAGAAGCTGTCTCAAAAAAAAGAAAGAAAGAAAAAGAGAAAAATAAGGGAGGAAGGAGGGAAGGAAGGAGGGAACGAGGGGGAGGGAGGGAATAAAAAATATGATTAATACAGGCGTATCTCTGGTTTATGCTGTTGTCAGAATGTTGGCCCATGCTGCAGTCATTCAAAGACGTGACTGGATCTAGAGCTACTTTGAAGGTGGCTCACTCCCATGCCTGGCAAGCCAGGGCTAGTTGTTTATGGGAGGGAGGACTTGGTTTCTCCCCATGCAGGCCTCCCCATAGGGCTACCGAGTGTCCTCACAACATGGCAGCAGTCTTCCTCTAGAATGAGTAATTTAAGAGAGCAAGGTAGAAACAATAATGGTTTTTATGAGCTTTCCCCAGAAGTCGCTCTTTGAAATGAATCACTAAGTCCAACCTACTTTCTTTCTTTTATTTTTCCCAGTCACTTTGCCGCCAGACTGGAGTGCTATGGTGTGACCTTGGCTCACTGCAACCTCCACCTCCCAGGTTCAAGCGATTCCTGTGCCTCAGCCTCCCGAGTAGTTGGGATTACAGGCGCCCACCACCACACCCTGCTAATTTTTATTTTACTTATTTATGTTTTATTTTTTTAATTTTTTATTTTTATAGAGACAGGATTTCACCATGTTGGCCAGGATGGTCTTGATCTCTTGACTTTATGATCCACCTGCCTCGGCCTCCCAAAGCGTCTCGGCTTTATTTTACTTATTTATTTATTTTTATTTTATTTTATTTTATTTTTTGAGATGGAGTTTTGCTCTTCTTGCCCAGGGTGGAGTACAGTGGTGCAATCTCAGCTCACGGCAACCTCGCCTCCAGGGTTCAAGCGAATCTCCTGCCTCAGCCTCCCAAGTAGCTGGGATTACAGGCAAGCATCACCACACCTGCTTAATTTTGTGTTTTTAGTAGAGATGGAGTTTCTCCATGTTGGTCAGGCTGGTCTTTAACTCCTGACCTCAGGTGATCTGTCCGCCTCATCTCCCCAAAGAGCTGGGATTACAGGTGTGAGCCACCACACCTGGCCATGTCCAGACTGCTTTCAAGGGGAGGGGACAAGTCTCCACCTTTTGAAAGGAACAATGTCAAGGAACTTGCAGGCATATCTTAAAACCATCAGATCTGCTGGGCCCGTGGCTCATGCTTGTAATCCTAGCACTTTGGGAGACCAAGGCATGGGGATTACGTGAAGCCAGAAATTTGAGACCAGCCTGGGCAACATAGTTAGATCCCTTCTCTACAAAATTTTTTTAAAAATTAGCCAGGTGTGGTGTCATGCCCCTGTTGTCCCAGCTACCAGGGAAGCTGAGATGGGAGGATCTCAGCCAAGAGTTCAAGACTGCCATGAGCTATGAACACATCACTACACTCCAGCCTGGGTAACAGAGTGAGACTTTGTCTCTAAAATAATAATAATAACCATCAGATCATTTCTTACTACAAGGGAGTCAGGGAAAACAACGGAGAGCAGGGTTGTCATGACTAGCTTGGACCAACCACAGTTCATCACCTGGGATACACTGCTACCCCACACAGAAATCAGGGCTCAGTTATCAAGGAAGGAGAAGGAAGGTTAATGGGGAGGCAGTCAAGGGTATCTGCCACAGTCAGGATGATACAGGGGAAAGAAAACAGGTTGCCTGATGAATGTATATCCTAATATTCCATGGGACATAAACTAAAATGTTATTTATCTGAACTCAAATTTAACTAGGTGTTGTATATTTACATTGGCTCAATTTAGTATCCCTAGGTGAGAAACAAGCTTCAGTGGCCATTGCGGGAAGCCAGCAAGGGCTGGGACTTCTTTGGAAAGGGAAACAAAAGAAGACCTGGGATGATCTGGGGAGGAGAGGCAAGCCGTTGGGTCAGAAAAAGAGGGGGTGGCCAGGCACAGGGCCTCAGGCCCGTAATCCCAACACTTTGGGAGGCCAAGGTGGGCAGATCACTTGAGTCCAGGTGTTCAAGACTACCCTGGGCAATGTGGCAAAACCTAATCTGTACTAAAAGCATAAAACCTAGCTGGGTGTGGTGGCACATGCCTATAGTTCCAGCTACTCTGGAAGCCGAGGTGGGAGCATCCCCTGAGCTTGGGAGGTGAAGGCTGCAGTGAGCTGTGATACAAGACTCAGTCTCAAGAAAAGAAAAGGAATGGATATCTTTTTTAAAAATTTTTATTTATTTTTATTTTACTTTTTATTTTTTTTCACAAAGATGGGGTTTCACCATGTTAGTCAGGCTGGTCTTGAACTCCCGACCTCAGGTGATCCACCCACCTCGGCCTCCCAGAGTGCTAGGATTGCAGGCGTGAGCCACTGCGCCTGGCCAT
>NW_016107573.1:1656958-1658719 GCF_001604975.1 Cebus imitator | reverse complement strand
TTTTTTTTTTAATGGAGTCTCACTCTGTTGCCAGGCTGGAGTACAGTGGTGCAATCTCGGCTCACTGCAACCTCAACCCCCCTGGTTCAAGCAAATCTCCTGCCTCAGCATCCTGAGTAGCTAGGATTACAGGAGCCCACCACCAGGCCCAGCTAATTTTTTTATTTTTAGTAGAGATGGGGTTTCGCCATGTTGGCCAGGCTGGTCTCAAACACCTGACCTCAAGTGATCCACCTGCCTCGGCCTCCCAAAGACCTGGGATTACAGGTGGGAGCCACTGTGCCCAGACCCCTTGCTTTTTTATTTTTGGTGATGGGGTCTCACTCTGTCTCCCAGGCTGGAGTGTAATAGCCAGTCGTGGCTCACTGCAGCCTCAACCTCCCAGACTCAGGTGATCCTTCTACCTCAGCCCCCTGAGGAGTAGCCAGGACCATGGGTACACATCACCATGCCTGGCTAATTTTAAAAAATTTCTGGGCTGGTAGCAGTGGCTGATGCCCATAATCCCAGCACTTTGGGAGGCCGAGGTGGGTGGATCATGAGGTCAGGAGATCGAGGCCATCTTGGCTGACATGGTGAAACCCCATCTCTACTAAAAAAATACAAAAATTAGGTGGGCGTGGTGGTGTGTGCCTGTGGTCCCCACTACTAGGGAGGCTGAGGCAGGAGAATCGCTTGAACCCGGGAGGAGGAGGTTGCAGTGAGCCAAGATCGCGCCACTGTACTCCAGCCTGGCACCTGGCAACAGTGTGAGACTCTGTCCCCCCAAAAAAGAAAAAAATTCTGTAGAGACAGGGTCTCCCTGTGTTGCCCAGGCTGGTATATCCACTCTTAATCTCAAAACGTAACCAGGAAGCTCTAGCCAGAAGCACTTCTCTTTCCAACACCCTGAAAAACAGCTCATAAAGCTGAAATGGGGGGGCGTGCTGCAAAATACCTCCCAGGGGTATGGAAACTGGGAGCCTCACTACCTGACCTCAAGCAAGGCCCTTGCCTCTCTTGTCCTCCTTTCCCTTGGCTGTATAATGAGGGATTGACCTAAATTGTCTCCCAGGGCCCTTTTACTTGGCCTACGTGTCTCCCTCCCAAAAGGAAAAACCAGAGGGAACCAGAAGATACGGGTGGTTCCTCTTGTTCCATCTCCAAGCCCCAAATTTGGACAAAAATGTCCAATGTTACATAGATTTAATATAAACAGTGGTGCATTAACACTCACAAATACCCCAAAAGGAGTCCCAGATGGGCTATTTTTATCCCTTAAAAGACACACACAGAGAAACATACAACACTCCAATCCCCAACACCCCCACTGGGTTAGTATCTCCAGTTGGTTTTTACGAGAAGAGAGAGTTCCAGTTAAAGGAAGCTAATTAAACAGCTTTGACTTGGGGTGGGAGAGAGGCTGTCGAAAGCCTCCTCACTGGGCATGATGTCACCACAACTGTGGATTTCTCATGACCCAAGAATGTGAATGTTTGCACTGCGCATTGGAGCCAGAGCTGGTGATGCAAGCACAGCCTGGTAAACAGGCCCCAGACAGGCAGGCCCTGTGAGGAGTTGTGGTGCAGAGGCCTGGCGGGGGCCCAGTTAGTGTTTAACTCCTTCCTGGCAGAACAGGCTGCTGGGCCGCTGAGGTTTGGTCAAGGAGCCTTCTCTGGCCGGGCATGGTGGCTCAAGCCTGTAATCCCAGCACTTTGGGAGGCCGAGGCGGGTGGATCACGAGGTCAAGAGATCGAGACCATCCTGGTCAACATGGTGAAA
>NW_016107573.1:1633249-1656779 GCF_001604975.1 Cebus imitator | reverse complement strand
CTTCTCTCTGAGGCACAGTCCCTGTTAGTGACCAGCCCTGAATCTGAAGACACCAAGACCTGAATTCCCACCTACCTGCATATTTTGCTTGCTCGGGAGTCTTGGATAGGTGACTTTCTGGCCCCGAGTCTCAGTTTTCTTATCTGTACAATGGGAAGAGGAATCAGGCCCTCAGTTTCATACCTGCAGCTCCAAGTCCAGAAAATTCAGACAACCAAAGGCTTTTCTGCACACTTAACGAAAACTCATTATCTGACCTGGATTGACTGAGGCTATGCAGTCTGTTCATTTCACTTAGAGTTCTAGCTACAGAAATATTCATATGTTTCACTGGAGATGGATGGGTCCAGACCCACTGGATCACCTTTTAAAATCTAAAAAAATCCTGAATTCTAAGACTGGGAGCAGTGGCTCATGCCTGTAATCCCAGCACTTTGGGAGACCAAGCTGGGAGGATCACATGAGCCCAGGAGTTTGAGGTTGCAGTGAGCCATGACTGTACCACTGCACTCCAGCCTGAATAACAGATCAAGACCCTGGCTCAAAATATAATAATAATAATAATAATTCTGAATTCTGAAACCTATCCAGCCACAAGTGTGTTGATCAGGTCTTATGCGCCTGAGGCACCTGTCTCTAGCCTGTTGGGACACTTACTGAGTGACTGCCTTCTGCCAGAATGGCAGCCTCCAAGGACAGGGCTTAACTCTGTTCCTGATGTGTCCCTAGCAGCCAGTGCAGTGCCTGGCCTGTAGCAAGCACCGAATCAATAGTTCTTGATTTTTTTTTTTTTTTTTAGACAGAGTCTCACTTTGTAGCCCAAACTGGAGTTCAGTGGCACAATCTCAGCTCACTGCAACCTTCACCTTTGGGGCTCAAGCGATTCTCTTCCCATGTAGCTGGGACGAGAGGTGTGCACCACCACACCTGGTTAATTTTTTTGTATTTTTAGTAGAGACAGGGTTTCACCATGTTGCCCTGGGTAGTCTCGAACTCCTGAACACAGGTGATCCACCGGCCTCCCAAAGTGCTGGAATTACAGGTGTGAGCCACCACTCCCAGCCTAGTTCTTGAATCTCCAGCTGAAGTTATTAATCCCCCATACATGCTGTGGTGGTAAGTATGGGAAACTGAGGCCCAAGCCTCTGAGCTGGCCTGCCCTGAATCTTTTCCCACAGATGGTGTTCTGACTTTCCCCAAAAAAGGTAGTTGTTCACATTTCTCTGCAAGCAGCTCACAAACAGCTTGATGACCCCCCTCCAACATTCCAGGGCAGCCTCTCCCCAGCTGGCTGGTTTTGCGGGCACCGATGAGTTTTCTTTGGCCTAAGGTTCAGCTGATTAAAAAAGGGCCCTATGCATTAAAGCTGGGGGTAGAGAATGGGTAGTCACAGTGTAGAATAGGGGCTGAATGTGTCATTAAAGCTTGGGCAGGGAAGTGGAGTTGGATTATGCGGGCTGGCCTGAGACCAAGAACCAGATCCCTGGATACTTCCAGGGCACTGCGAATGTGCTAGTCAGGCTCTGCCTTAATCCTAAAGCTGGAGAATTATCCAAACCCATGCCGAGCTGCCAGGAAGGAAAAAGCCTCCCCAGTATGGTCTCCCCTACCCCCACCTGCAGTGGGGCCCTGAGAAACTCCCTTTTTCTCTCTGGGCTTTAGTATGCTGGGGTTGGAGAATCCAGGACAGTGGAGCAGAGCTCCTGAGATCATGAACTTAGACTCAGGTTCAGGCCCAGACTCTTCCTCTTGCTGGGCAAGGAGCTAGGGCAAGTCAATTTCAAACCTTAGTTATCACATCTGTAAAAAATATAGGGATATTGTCCAGATGAATGTGTCTGGTACATAGTAGTGATAAAGAAATATTAGCTGGCCGGGCACAGTGGCTCACGCCTGTAATACCAACACTTTGAGAGGCCGAGGAGGGTGGATCACTTGAGGCCAGGAGTTAGAGACCAGCCTGGCCAATATGGTGAAACCCTGTCTCTACTAAAAATACAAAAATTAGCTGGGCATGGTGGCTTGTGCCTGTAATCCCAGCTGCATGGGAGGCTGAGGCAGGAGAATTGCTTGAACCTGGGAGGTGGAAATTTAAGTGAGCTGAGATTGGGCCATTGCACTCCAGCCTAGGCAACAGAGTGAGATTTTTATCAAAAAAGAAAAAAGAAAAGAAACAAACAAACAAACAAACAAACAAAGAAACATTAGCTAATACTACCTTCAGCATGGATACTCCTACCAGTCTCATGCTCTATTTTAGGCACTTAGTACCGTGATAGCCTCATTATTGGAGCACTCGCTATGTTCCAGGTACTACATTAAGTGCTTCACAAGCCTTGTTTCATTTCATCCTCCCAACATCTCTCAAATAGGAACTAGCACTGTCCTCATTGTTCAGGGGAGAAGTCTGAGATTTAGAGGGGCGAAGTGATTCCTCTAAGGCTGCGTAACTTGTACGTGGCAGAGCTGGGACCTGTCAAACTCTAAGTGCTTCACACCACACCTACAGGAAAGATCTAGCAGCCAGTTCTGTGCTCTGGCTTCTTGAAGCAGAGATTCCAGGCCCCTAACGTGGCATGTGACTGTAGGCAGTATGGAGGCCTCAATTCTCCCATCTGAATCATGAGGAAGGTCCCCATCTTTCCCTGACTCCTCTGCAGAGCTGACATGAGGGCTCTGGAAACCTTGAAAAGTACTTTGTAGACTGAGCTGGGATGGGCACCCTCAAAGGCTTAGTTAGGAGGGAGACAAGGGAAAGAATTAAACGGCTTTCTGCCAAGGAGGCCAAGAGCTGAAGGAGAAATGGTCCCTGTCCTCCTCCACGGCCTGGCCCTCAGCATGGCTCCTTCCTCTGTTAGGAGTTGGGCAGCACCACTAGTGATTAAGAACTTGGCCAAGTCTCAGTTCCACTCATCTCTGGCTGTATGTTATTTGTACTTCCCCTCTCTGAGTGTCAGTCTTCTCAACTATGAAATGGGGGTGATAATGATAACAGCCTTACCAGGACTGTAGTAAGGACAAGCCTTGGCCCATTGGTTCATTGTCTTAGTCTGTTCCTATTGTTATAACAAAATACCTCAGACTCGGTAATACATAAATGACAGAAATATGTTGCTCATAGTTCTGGAGGCTGGGAAGTCCAAGAACAAGGTGTCAGCAGATTAGGTGTCAATGAGGGCCTGTTCCTCATAGATGACGTCTTCTATGCGTCCTTACATGGTAGAAGGGGTGAATAAACTCCCCCAGGCTTCTTTCATAAGGGTGCTAATCCCATTCATAAGGATGATCACCCCCAAAAGCCCCACCTCTTTTTTTTTTTTTTTTTTTTGAGACAGAGTCTTCTTCTGTTGCCAGACTGGAGTGCAGTGGCACAATCTTGGCTGACTGCAACCTCCACCTCCCAGGTTCAAGTGATTCTCCTGCCTCAGCCTCCTGAGTAGCTGGGATTACAGGCACGTGCCACCATGCCCAGCTCATTTTTGTATTCTAGTAGAGATGGGGTTTCGCCATGCTGGCCAGGATGATCTCAATCTCTTGACCTTGTGATCTGCCTGCCTTGGCCTCCCAAAGTGCTGGGATTACAGGTGTGAGCCACCGAGCCTGGCAGCCCCCATCTCTTAATACCACCACATTGCAGATTACATTTCAACATAAAAATTGGAAGAGACACATTGAGACTATACCACCTATGGATATCGTTTGAATATTATGATTATTTTTTTTTTTTTGAGACAAAGTCTTCCTCTGCTGCTCAGGCTGGAGTGCAGTGGCACGATCTTGGCTCACTGCAACCTCTGCTTCCTGGATTCAACTGATTCTCCTGTCTCAGCCTCCCAAGTGACTGGGATTACAGATGCACACTACCACACCTGGCTAATTTTTGTATTATTAGTAGAGATGGGGTTTTACCATGTTGGCCAGGCTGGTCTCAAACTCCACAAGTGATCCACTTGCCTCGGCCTCCCAAAGAGCTGGGATTATAGGCGTAAGCCACCAGGCCTGCCCTGAATGATTATCTTTTGACGCCTGGTCTGCAATCCTCATGGAGTTTCCAGAGTCTGTATGTAACGTGCTTGGCACAGGTAGGCACCCGGTGGGTGGGTGGATGGATGGATGGGATGAGTGACTTACTGCAGGTCTCACAGTTATGAAGTAACTCCTCCACATACCTCACACTGGGCACCAAAAATACATTAAGCACTAATCAGAGAGGTACTTTGTGGACCAGACCACATGAGCAAAGTCTTGGAGTTAGGAATTCTTGCAGCAAGGGTAAGAGACACTCATTTTATGTTCTCTTTTAGTACTTTTCCCAACAAGATCCTGAGAAGGAGGATCTGGATGGAGGTTCTCCCAGAGTCCACTGGAGCAGAGCCAGGAGGTTGAGTAGGGAGCAGCGCCCCACAGCCCAGATAGGCAGGCAGGAGCAGGCCAAGCCTGAGGATTGGGCCTCAGAGGGCCTGGTCTGGCCATATTTGGTTTTCAAGGAACTGGGAGGCTCCTCACCTCCTCTGCTGCCCAGGCACAGTAGCAAGGCCACCCACAGTTGCTGAGTCAAGGAGGTCCCTAGGGTCAGTAACAGAGGCCCCACAATGGGCTAACTTGAACACAGTGGTTCAGAGCCTGGTGAAGAGCAAGTGTCAAGAAGATATGGTGCCAAGCACAGTGATGTGTGCCTGTGGTCCCAGCTACTCAAAAGGCTGTGGCAGAAGAATAAGCCAGGAATTCTTGAGCCCAAGAGCTCTAGGCTGTGTGTGCTATATTGATCAAGTGTCCGTGCTAAGTTCAGCCTCAATATGGTGACCTCTGATAAGCAGGATTGTCTAAAGAGTGGTGAACAGGCCCACGATGGAAATGGAGCAGGTCAAACTGTGCTGATCTGTGGTGGGATCGTGACTGTGAATAGCCACTGCATTCCACCCTGGACAACATAGTGGGACTCCGTCTCTAAAAATAAATAAATAGGCTGGGTACAGTGGGCTCACACCTGTAATTCCAGCACTTTGGGAGGCCAAGGCGGCCAGATCACCTGAGGTCAGGAGTTCAAGACCAGCCTGGGCAACATGGTGGAAACCCTGTCTCTAGTAAAAATACAAAAATTAGCCAGGCGTGGTGGCAGGCTCCTGTAATCCCAGCTACTCGGGAGGCTGAGGCAAGAGAATCGCTTGAACCCAGGAGGCGGAGGGTGCAGTGAGCCAAGATCATACCACTACACTCCAGCCTAGTCAACAAGAGTGAAACTCCATCTCAAAATAAGTAAATAAATAATAAAGAGGCTGGGCGCGGTGGCTCAAGCCTGTAATCCCAGCACTTTGGGAGGCTGAGGCGGGTGGATCACGAGGTCAAGAGATCGAGACCATCCTGGTCAACATGGTGAAACCCCGTCTCTACTAAAAATACAAAAAAAAAAAAATTAGCTGGGCATGGTGGCGCGTGCCTGTAATCCCAGCTACTCAGGAGGCTGAGGCAGGAGAATTGCCTGAACCCAGGAGGCGGAGGTTGCGGTGAGCCGAGATCGCGCCATTGCACTCCAGCCTGGGTAACAAGAGCGAAACTCCATCTCAAAAATAAATAAATAAATAAATAAATAATAAAGATAGATAGATAAAGGATGTGGGTTCAAATCCTGCTTAACAACTGATAGCTGTGTGCCAGGCCTACACATCACCTGTCAGAGCCTCCATTTTCTTTATCTATAAAAACAACAAAAATAGCAGTAAAAACAAGCACCATTACTGACTTTGTTATGTTCCAGCCTGTGCTAAACACTTTACCTGCATTATCTCACTTACTTGTCATCACAATAAATATTATTGTCTTCATGAAACAAAAAACAGAACAGTGTATCTCATCCATGCTGTCATAATCTCTAACCCCAAGCCATTGCTCGTGCAGTTCTGTCTACCTGGAGTGCAATCTCTTGCTGTTACCAACTCTTATTTTTTTTGAGGCAGAGTCTCGCTCTGTCACAAGCTGGAGTGCAGAGGCACAATCTTGGCTCACTGCAGCCTCTGCCTCCCAGGTTCCAGCGATTCTCCTGCCTCAGCCTCCCAAATAGCTAAGATTACAGGCACCTGCCACCGCACCTGGCTAATTTTTGTATTTTTAGTAGAGGTGGGGTTTCACCATGTTAGTCAGACTGGTCTTAAACTCCTGGCCTCAGATAATCCGCTTACCCTGGCCTCCCAAAGTGCTAGGATTACAGGCATAAGCCACCATGCCTGGCCTGTAACCAATTCTTATGCAACCTTCAGTACTCAGTGTAAGGTATCCAAAAAATTATTTCCTGACTGTGGGACCCGGATTTCCAAATGAGGAAACTGAGGTACAGAGGGTGAGATCACATTCAAGTAAGAGACAGAGCTAGAAAGAGCTACAAAGTGCTTATAACTTTCTCACATCTACCTACATTTCCATTTCTGTTACTGAAACTTTTCCCCCTCAAATATGCCCTAGCAGCTTCTACTTTTTATTTATTTATATTTTTTTGTGATGGAGTCTTAACCTGTCACTCAGGCTGGAGTGCAGTGGGGCAATCTTTGCTCACTGCAACCTCCACCTCCCGGGTTCAAGAGATTCTCCTGCCTCAGCCTCCTGAGTAGCTGCAATTACAGGCACATGCCACCACACCTAACTAACTTTTGTATTTTTAGTACAGATGGGGTTTCACCATGTTGGCCAGGCTAGTCTGGAACTTCTGACTTCAAGTAATCCACTCACTTCAGCCTCCGAAAGTGCTGGGATTACAGGCATGAGCCACCACTCCCGGCCCCTAGCAGCTTCTATAAAACAACATTGGGCACCTGTCCCCCTCCCGCTGCCACCCCCTTCAGCTCCAAATTGCTGCAAAAGCCTTATTCAACCCTTTGCAACAGCTCTGTGCAAAAGGTACGCTAGATATCATCCCCATGTCACAGACAGGGAAACTGAAGCTCAGGGAAATAAAGCAAGTTGCTTGAGGCCTTGCAGCCAGCAAGAGAAGAAACTGGGTGGACTACAGTGCTGTCTGACTCCCACTCCAGTGCTCTCTTTCCACCACAACGAGCTGATCCTCAATCTTCCCAGATGGGAGACTTCACCTCAACTCCCACACCTATACAGATGATTAGGATTAAAGAGAAAATTAATGTGAGATCCATTTGAAAGGAAGAGCTCTGCAGGACTAGTAGAGTATTTTACAAACAAGTAAATTAAATAAATAATAAATAATAAATAATAAAATAATAATTATTTAAAATAATTTTATGATTATTTTAAAAATCATAAAATAACTGGGTGAATGAATAAGCTCTAACCTTCTAAATCAGATCATATTCCTATGAGACGCGGGAGACCAGAACAGCTCTCTACACCCATGAGATGATCTCACTCATTTACAAGGCTCTCTGCTGAGAGCCAAGAGTGGGCCCCGCCCCAGAGGAATCATTACCTAGCCAGCACTTCACTGAGATTTCATGTCCCAGTAAAGTTTCTTCCTAAACTGGGGTACTCAATTGCCGTCATCTTGTTATTCATCAAAGAATATTAAAAGGAAAAATAAATTGCTACTTTCCGTTGTTGCCATCATCTCATAAAATTCAATAACAAGGACTAATCCCAGAATTTAGCAACTTTAAAAATTACCTATATAAGTGACTCACTATGTTGCCCTAGCTTTCTCACTAGCCTTGGGCCTGTGAGAACTGTATCTAAGATGGGCATTTGGCAACCCTCAGATGAGTAGGAGAGAATAAACATGTATGCAAATAACTCAGAGTAGCTAATTGCAACTTGGGATGAGAGCCAAATAAAACTCTTCTAATTACCTTAATTTTTAAAAAATCTGGTGCAGTAGGTCACACCTGTAATCTCAGTACTTTGGGAGGCCAAGGCAGGCAGATCACGAGGTCAGGAGTTAGAAACCAGCCTGACCAACATAGTGAAACCTCGTCCGTACTAAAAATACAAAAATTAGCCTGTCGTGGTGATGTGCACCTGTAATCCCAGCTACTCAGGAGGCTGAGGCAAGAGAATTGCTTGAACCCAGGAGGTGGAGGTTGCAGTGAGCCAAGACTGGGTCACTGCACTGCAGCCTGGATGTCAGAGTGAGACTCCATCTCAAAAAAAAAAAAAAGAGGATTCATTGGAGGAGGGTTTTACCAGAAGATTGGTTGGATTCTGGGGGTTATGTAGTGAATAGGGATCAACCAAACAACCACTCTTGGCAAGGACAGAAAACAAGAACACATGGAATGATCCCATTTGCATGCACATTCTCTCTTCTCTCTCTCTCTCTCTTGCTCTCTCTCTCTCTCTTGCTCTCTCTCTCTCTGTCTCTCCCTCTCTCTCTCCCTCCTCATTCTCTGCTTCTCTCTGTGCATTAGCTGTCTTCTCACTCTAGTTACAGACAGTTCCTCCATGTGGCAGAGAACATGGTGGCTAATGTTACCAGAAAAACTCTGAACTGGATATGGTGGCACAAGCCTGTAGTCCCAGGTACTTGGGAGGCTGAGGTGGGAGGATCGCTTGAGCTGAGGGGTTGGATTCCAGCCTGCGCAACAAAGCAAGAGCCTACCTCTAATTGGGAGAGTGGGAAGAGGATATTTTAGACAAATTAAATTTAACAAAGTGTAATTGCACAAAGAGCAATTCACAAATCCGGCACCTTGCAGAATCAGAATAGGTTCACAGCAACTCAGCAGCTGCCACAGGGTCAGATTACATTTATGGACAGAAAAAGGAAAGTGATATACAGAAAACAGAAATAAGGTACAGAAACAGCTAGATTGGTTACTTTTCTTCAATAAATATCAACCCTTCACCCACTGTGTGCCAATCCTTGTGGGGTGTGCCAAGCAGAAAAAGCACTGATCTAAGATGTATAGCTCCGTTATATGTAGCTCCATGACCTTGCTGGGCCTTAGGATCCTTAACTATAAAATGGATATGATTGTATCTTACCAGTAAGAGCTGCTGAGGATAAAGGCAGACCGTACTTGTGAACGTGTTCTGTAATACAAACAAGGGCTGTTCATTCTCCTTCTGTAGCGCTCAGCTCTGGCCGCACTTCTGTTTGCATTCTCCATTTCCTTCCGGCCTGTGTTCATGCCTGCAGACTTCTGTCCTCCCTGGCCTAACTCCTTCACCCTACTTCACAAGCCTTATTTATGATGTCATTTAATAAATTTTGGAGATACAAGAAGAGCCTCATAGAGACGAACAACTTCCTTCGGGAGTTTCCTGCAGTTTTTGGAGTTGCCTGCAGGTGCCTGGGCCTGGGGGTGGTGGGCAGGAGAACCTTCCTCCCACGGCAGAAGTAAGTGGGAGAAGTAAAGATTGCCTTCCTCCAATAATGCTTTGGCCCTAAAGAGGAAACTCTTGAACTCCATAGAATATTTTATTTATTTATTTTTGAGACAGAGTTTTGCTCTGTCGCCCAGGCTGGAGTACAGTTACGCGATCTTGGCTTACGCAACCTCTGCCTCCCAGGTTCAAGCAATTCTCATACCTCAGCCTCCCAAGTAGCTGGGACTACAGTCATGCACCACGCCTGGCTAATTTTTGTATTTTTAGTAGAGACGGGGTTTTATCATGTTTACCATGCTAGCTTCAAACTCCTGGCTTCAAGTGATCCGCCCTCCTTGGCCTCCCAAAGTGCTGGGATTACAGGCCTGAGCCGCTGTGCCCAGCCAAATCCCACAGAATATTGAAGAACCCCAAATGGATACTTGTGTCTTACTGAGTGGACACACTTTCAAGTAACTTCAAACATGAAAGGGTGACTTACTCCGTATCAAACCATCTAATTAATCCAAAAGCAATTTTATTTTTTGAGACAGGGTCTCGCTCTGCCACCCAGGCTGGAGTGCAGTGGCACAATCACAGCTCACTGCAGCCTCAACCTCCTAGGCTCAAGTGATCCTTCCACCTCAGTCTCCCGAGTATCTGGGACTACCGGTGTGTACCACCATGCTGGCTAATTTTTGCATTTTTTGTAAAGACAGAATTTTGCCATGTTGCCCAGGCTACTCTTGAACTCCTAATCTCAAGCAATCCACCCACCTTGTCCTTCCAAAGTGCTGGGTTTATAGGTGTGAGCCACTGCACCCGGCCTGCAATTTTAATATAAGGCAGGATTTATTGATCGATTTAGAGACAGTCTCTCTCTGTTGCCCAGGCTGGAGTGCAGTGGTATGATCATCTCTCAGTGCAACCTTGAACTCCTGGGCTCAATCTTCCCACTTTAGCCTCTTTAGTAGCACGCCACCATGCCCAGCAAGCTTTTTTAAAGTTTTCTTTTTTGTAGGATTGGTGGTCTCACTGTGTTGCCCAGGCTGGCCTCCAACTCCTGACCTCAAGTGATCCACCTGCCTCAGCCTTATAAAGTGCTAGGATTATAGGTGTAAGCCACCATGCCTGTAAGAGGGCCCTTTCTTTTTATCTTGAAATTATAATCTTGCTACCACTTCAGAAGATGGCCTTCTAATAAAGTTTCCTTTTTTTTTTTTTTTGAGATGGAGTTTCGCTCTTGTTGCCCAAGCTGGAGTGCAGTAGCAAAATCTTGGCTCACTGCACACTCTGTCCACCTCCTGTGTTCAATGGATTCTCCTGCCTCAGCCTCCAGAGTGGCTGGGATTATAGGCATCCGCCACCAGGCCAGGCTAATTTTTTGTATTTTTAGTAGAGACAGGGTTTCACCATGTTGGCCAGACTGTCTTGAACTCCTGACCTCAGGTGATCCACCCGCCTTGGCCTCCCAAAGTGCTAGGATTACAGGCGTGAGCCACTGCGCCTGGCCTAGATTTCCCTTTTTGCACAAGGTAATGAGAGATTTCTGGTATTTACAAATAAAAGAACCTATTTATTTTTTAATGCATGTGTTTGTTTTAGAGAAGAAGTCTCTGTCAATCAGGCAGAATGAGTGGCGCAAATCATAACTCACTGCAGCTTCAAACTCCTAGACTCAAGGGATCCTCCCATCACAGTCTCCCAAGTGGCTGGGACTACAGTCACACATGACTGCACCCAGCCAGAAGAATCTTTCTTAATACCCAAAAGTATTTTGCCCCTAAAACTAGGAAAAGGGGATTCCTCCTCAGTCCCACCCACTAGCTTCCATTCCAGTTCCTTCAGCCCCACCCAGCACAGCCTGGTTAAGACCCAGCTGCTACTTCTTTTTTTTTTTCTTTTGAGACAGAGTCTTGCTCTGTTGCTCAGGCTGGAGTGCAGTGGTGCGATCTCGGCTCACTGCAGCTTCCACCTCACAATTCTCTGGCTCAGCCTCCAGAGTAGCTGGGATTACAGGCACGTGCCACCATTCCCAACTGATTTTTCATATTTTTAGTAGAGATGAGGTTTCACCATGTTGGCCAGGATGGTCTCAATCTCTTGATCTCATGATCCTCCTGCCTCAGCCTCCCAAGGTACTGGGATTACCAGTGTGAGCCACTATGCTCGGCACACCTGCTTCTTAAAGGGACCAAGTCCTAGCTGGGCTCAGTGGCTCATGCCTATAATCCCAGCACTTTGGGAAGCCAAAGTGGGCAGATCTCTTGAGTCCAAGGGTTCAAGACCAACCTGGGCAACATAGCGAGACCTCATCTCCATAAACAATAAAAAAAAAAATGTTTTGGCTGGGCATAGTGGCTCACGTCTGTAATCCCAGCATTTTGGGAGGCCGAGGCGGGTGGATCACCTGAGGTCAGGAGCTCAAGACCAGCCTGGCCAACACAGTGAAAGCCCGTCTCTACTAAAAATACAAAAAATTAGCTGAGTGTAGTGGTGGATGCCTGTAATCCCAGCTATTCGGGAAGCTGACACAGGATTATTGCTTGAACCCAGGAGGCACAGGTTGCAGTGAGCTAAGACTGCCATTGCACTCCAGACTGGGTGACAAGAGCGAAACTCCATCTCAAACAAAAAATGTTTTAAAGGGACCAAGCCGGGTTTTTTTTTTGGGGGGGAGGGGAGCTTCTGATCATTTAAATCTCCTCCAATAACAGAAGAGGTTTTCAAATGTTACTCCTCATTGTACGCTCTCAATATTTTCCAAGAAAGACCTGAGGCTCCTTTCTGAGCTTCATTCCCTTGTTCTCCTCCCAGCCCCTCAGCTATCTTTTCTACCAATTAGGTAGTGATTAATTGCTCCCTAATTGCAAATTGGCTGCCTCATTACTGGTTCCCACCCTAGCTGGCTGGCTGACCCGGGGGTCACATGCATCCTTCAGGGAAAGGTGTTTTGTGAATCCAGTGGTTCATTTGTTCCACACATGTGTGTTGAGCTAGGTCCTGGGGACCATGTGGAGGGGGACAAACCCAAGTCCCTGGCTTCTCAGAGCTCACAGTCTAGCAGGAGACAAACAGCAAAAATTAAATCATTTCTGATCGTCAGTGCTGTAATGGGGGAGTAATTATAGAGTAATTTGGGGAAGCGTCAGATAGGTGCTCTAGGAAGGCATTTCTAAGGAGGTGACCTGTGAATTGAGATCTGAATGGTAATCGGGAGCCAGCCAGAGTGAAGATGAGGTCGAAGAGCACAGTCCAGGGAGAGAAGACGGCAAAGGCAGAGACAGGGTTAGAGGAAGCAGCATGGTCTGTCTGGGAGGTATTCATTTCATCTATGAAGCCCTAGGGGATTCAGAAGTCAGCCATCAGGTTGGGGCTAGTTGTAAGACTTGGGGCAAAACACCCCCCTCCTACTTCCAGTGGTTAGAGACCGGAGGCGGGGTTTGCCCCCACCTGGCCCCGCCCCAGAAGGAGGGGTTATTATCCGTCGGATTGAATCAGCTTCCAGGATCCTGATTGGTCCTTGGTGGTAACTAGGGCGCTCTCGCTTCAAGAGTCCCAGATTCAGCAGCCCTGCTGAGGACTGGAGCGGAACCGCTCCCCACCCCACCCGTCCCAAGCTCTGAGGTTCGAGAGAGCTGCTGCCCTGAAGGAGCCCAGACCCAGGCTTGAGACTTTGCAGACACACAAGATGCGGATTGCCATGTGAAGTTTCCGGATATCTAAAAATGTTAGAACGATGAATTCGAAAAGCTTTGAAACACTGTACAGGCCAAACATGTCTACGGGCAGGACCTGGCCCGCCGGCCTGGGTGCAGTGGGGCTTGGTGAAGGCCTGGGGGTAGAGACGAGGGAGAGGAGGAGTCAGGAAGGATGCTAACTGCCTCCTGGATTCGGGGACACCCATGCCCTGGCAGAGATGTGCCCTAAGAGGAACGAACTCACTGCCACAGGCACAGATTGAGAACCTACTGTGTGCACGTCTCTGTGCTAGGATGGAGGATACAAAACACTTAGGACTGCACCCTTGCCCAGGGCTGGGTGGGCCGACCTCAGGAAACCGGGTTCCAGCCCTGACTTGCTCTCCTATAATTGCCGTGTGAACTGGGGTTGATTCATCATCTCTCTGGGATTCAGCACACAGCCTTTGTTGACATTAGATTAACTAAATCCAGTAAGGGAAGATTTTGAAGGGCCTCTGAGTGTCTGGATAGGGAATTTGGGCTGGATCTGATAGGAAGTAGGAGTCACTGCAGGTTTTTGAGCAGGGGAGTGACATGTCGAATAGGAAAGTGAAGCAGGACACCTGTGCAGAGAAACACCATCCAGGTGTGGGGTAGTGAGGACAGCAACTGTGGCTTATGCAAATCGGATCTCATCACCATTAGCTCAGAAACCTTCCATGGCTCCCTGCAGCCCTCACATCAAAGTCCTTTCTTCTTACTGTGGTCCATGGGCAGGGCCAGCTTCACATAAAGAAGGACCAGTGTATTATAATGCTCTGCTGTCACGATCTTGAAATACTTAAGACTTTTTGAACAAGCGACCCCCTTTTTTTCCTTTGGCACCTGGCCCAGCAAATCATGAAGTGAGTCCTGCCCACAGGGACCCTTCGGTCTGGCCCCTTTCCCCCTCTCCTCATCCAAACCCCGCTTCCCTCTCTTACCTTTCACACTTCAGTCGCATTAGTCTTCCATCAGTTTCTGGAGATTGTTCCTGCCTTGGGACATTTGTACAGTCTGTTCCCCTTGACTGGAACACCCCTACCCCTATGTCAAGACCAACTTAGTTTTTTGTTCAACAATTTTTCCTTATCTTTCAGACCTGAGCATAATTATCTCCTGAGAGAGAACTCCTCTGACCTCCCAGAATTACCTATTCAAAACAAAACTTTAAAAATGATTTAAACCTCCCGTGCGCAGTGGCTCACACCTGTAATCCCAGCACTTTGAGAGGCCCAGGCGGGCAGATCACTTGAGGTCAGGAGTTCAAGACCAGCCTGGCCAACATCATGAAACCTGTCTCTACCAAAAATACAAAAATTAGCCGGGTGTGGTGGCGGACACCTGTAATTCCAGCTACTTGGGAGGCTGAGGCAGAAGAATTGCTTGAACCTGAGAAGCAGAGGTTGCAGTGAGCTGAGATCATGCCATTGCACTCTAGCCTGGGTGACAGAGCAAGATTCTGTCTCCAAAAAAAAAAAAAAAAAAAAAAATGATTTAAGCCTGGGTGCAGTGGTTCACTCCTGTAATCCCAACACTTTGGGAGGCAAGGCATGAGGATTGCTGAGGGCAGGAGTTCCAGACCAGTCTGGGCAACATAGTCTGTACAAAAAATAAGAAAATTAGCCAGACATGGTGGTGTGTGCCTGTAGTCCCAGCCACTTGAGAGGCTGAGGTGGGAGGATTGCTTGCACCCAGGAGGTCAAGGCTTCAGTGAGCCATGATTGCATCACTGCAGTCCTACCTGTGCAACACAGCTAGTCTGTTATACAAACTTTAAAAAAAATAAAAGGAGGCAATAATGGAGGCATTTCAGACATCTGTCAGCAGCCACAGGTGTTCAGGCGCTTTGTGCTTATAAAGGTTTGTTCAGTAAAATATTCAGCTGGAGTGGGCATCACAGCTCACACCTGTAATTCTAGCACTTTGGGAGGCTGAGGCAGGAGGATTGCTCGAGACCAGCCTGGGCAACAAAGTGAGACCTGATCTTCACAAAAAAATAAAATAAATAAAATTAGCCAGGCATAGTGACACGCACTGGCTGAAGTGGGAGAATCTCTTGAGCTCATGAGGTTGAGGCTGCTGCAGTGAGCTGTGATCACACCACTGCACTCCAGCCTGAGCGACAGAGTGAGACCCTGTCTCAAAAAATTAATTTTTAAAAATTCAACTGGAGAAATATTTCTAGCTCCCTTGCTCTCTCTTTTTTGAGGCAGAGTTTCACTCTGGCACCCTGGCTGGAGTGCAATGGCACAATCTCAGCTCACTGCAACCTCCAGCTCCCAGGCTCAAGGGATTCTCCCACCTCAGCCTCCCAAGTGGCTGGGACTAAAGGTGCATGCCACCACGCCCAACTACTTTTTGTATTTTTTGTAGAGACGGGATTTTGCCATATTGCCCAGGCTGGTCTCGAACTCCTGGACTCAAGCGATCCTCCCACCTCAACCTCCCAGAGTGCTGGGATTACTGGAATGAGCCACCACACCTAGCCATATTTCTATCTCTTCCCCCCACCACCTTTTTTTTTTTGAGATGGAGTTTCACTCTTGTTACCCAGGCTGGAATGCGATGGCGCAATCTCAGCTCACCACAACCTCCGCCTTCCAGGTTCAAGCAATTCTCCTGCCTCAGCCTCCCGAGTAGCTGGGATTACAGTTGTGCACCACCATGCCTGGCTAATTTTGTGTTTTTAGTAGAGACAGGGTTTCTCCATGTTGGTCAAGCTGGTCTTGAACTCCTGACCTCAGGTGATCCACCCTCCTTGGCCTCCCAAAGTGCTGGGATTACAGTTGTGAGCCACTGCGCCTGGCCATTTCTATCTCTTAATGAAGTAAATAAAACCATTCACACCACAAAAGTTAGAGGGAAGGGATAGGATTTGTCCAAAACATAATAAATCCCCTTGGCCAAATTCATTGACCCTGGCAGGGTAAGATCAGAGTTAGCATCATCTCTGCCTACGTGGCTGACATTCCAGGATCCCCATCCCATGCAAGCTCCCTGAATGATCACTCTCAACTTTACGATGTTGGAACTATTATTCTCCCCATTTTGTGGATGAGGAAACTGAGGCCTAGAGAAATTGAGTAACTTGCCAAATGTCACACAGTAAGGAATTAACACAGTTGGGATTTGCACCTAAATCCATCCAACTCCAGATCTCCCTGAGCCCTTCACTACCACAAAATAGCTACTTAATTGGCTTGCTGTATGATTTGGGGCAAGTTCCTCAACCTTTCTGAGATTCAGATTCTTTTTTTCTTTTTCTTTTTTCTGAGACAGGGCTCTCTCTTGCCGCCCAGGCTGGAATGCAATGGAGCAATCTCGGCTGGCTGCAACCTCTGCCTCCCAGGTTCAAGTGATTTTCCTGCCTCAGCCTCCCTAACAGCTGGGATTACAAGTGCCCGCCACCATGCCTGGCTAATTTTTGAATTTTCAGTAGGGACAGGGTTTCACCGTCTTGACCAGGCTAGACTCAAACTCCTGACCTCAGATGATTTTCCCGCCTTGGCCTCCCAAAGTGCTGGATTACAGGCATGAGCCACTGTGCCCAGCCTCTTTCTCTTTTTTTAAGACAGGATCTCACTCTGTCGCCCAGGCTGGAATGCAGTGGGCAATCTTTTCCTACTGCAGCCTCAACCTCTCAGGCTCAAATGATCTCCCACCTCAGCCTCTGTAGTCCAAGTAGCTTGGTCTACAGGAGTGCAGCAGCAGGCCCAGCTAAGCTGAGCCTCAGATTCTTTAACTTGCCCCTTACTTAAGCTAACACATGCCAAGCGCTGAAGTTGATTCTCTCTCTCTCACTTTTTTTTTTTTTTTTTTTTTTGAGACAGAGTCTTGCCCTGTCACCCAGGCTGGAGTGCACGGCATGATCCCGGTTCAGTGCAGCCTCAACCTCCTGAGCTCAAGCAATCCTCCTGCCTCAGCTTCCCAGACTATGGGGATTACAGGCATGCATGCACCACCATTGATTCTTTATAGATGTTAATTCTCTGCTTAACACACACCACCCTCCAACCCTTGCCACACATACACACACACACACACACACACACACACACACACACCAGCCCCACAACAGGAGAAATGTCACAGAACAATGCTTTGTGTTCTGTAACCTGTTTCCTCTTCCTGGACACACAGGAAGGGCATGTTCTCATTTTTCCTGCAGTTAGTAGAGTCATGTGACTACATAAAGGCCAATGAAATTATACGTGACCCCTGCACAAAGGCGGTTAAATGTGGATGCGCCTCCTTTGATTTTCTGATTCCCTTTCCACATGCAGAGGATTCAGGAATAGATTCCAGGGAGAGCCTGGATTGGAGGCAGCATTGGGGGTCAATGTCACTGCTTGGAAGAGAGTTCCCAGGGACAGCTCCAACTATATCAGACTTTGCAGGAGTGAGAAATAAACTCTGATCGGTTTAAACCACTGAGATATTTCATTTGTTACAGCAGTTAGCATTAATTACACCGAATAAAGCTGTGTATCAGTTATCAATTGCCACAACAATGCTGCATAACAAACCACCCCAAAACTTAGTGCCTTAAAACAGAAACCATTATTTCAGCTCAAGATTTCATGGATTGGCACTTTAGGCTAGGCTTAGCTAAAGATTTTTCTGGTCTCAGTTGGGCTTACTCATGTATCTGTGGTCAGCTGTTGGATTAGCTGGTGACTGACTGGGACAGCCTCAGCTAGGACGACTAGTCCCTGTTCTGGTGGTCTCTTTGGCAGGATAGCCCAGGCTTGTCCACATAACAGCTGTGACAGTTCCAAGAGAATGAGTGGAAGCCACACAATATCTTAAGGCCCAGGCTTGGAACTGGCAAAGTCACTTCTACTATATTCTACTGGCCGAAAAAAAGTCACATGCCTAGCTAGGCATGGCGGCTCACACCTGTGTAATTCCAGCACTTTGGGAGGCCGAGGTGGATGGATCACTTGAAACCAGGAGTTTGAGACCAGCCTGGACAACATGGGGAAACCCATCTCTATAAAATTTAGTCAGGTGTGGTGGTGAATGCCTGTAGTCTCAGCTACTCGGGAGGCTGAAATGGGAGGATGACCTGAGCCCAGAAAGGTCAAGGCTGTAGTGAGCCATGATCACACCACTGTGCTCCAGCTTGGGTGGCAGAGATCCTGTCTCAAAAAATAAAAAAGAGTTCAGCCTCTAGAATCATAGCACTGGGCTCAAATCCTGACTCACTTGCTGTTGATTCTGGGCAAGTGCCTTCCTCTCTCTGAGACTCACATTTCCCTTCTATAAAACAGGTGCTGGGGCCGGACATGGTGGCTCACACCTGTAATCCCAGCACTTTGGGAGGCTGAGGCAGGCGGATCACCTGAGATCAGGAGTTTGAGACTAGCCTGGCCAACATGGTGAAACCCTGTCTCTACTAAAAATACGGAAACTTAGCTGAGCTTGGTGGCACACGCTAGTAATCCTAGCTACTCAGGAGGCTGAGGCAGGAGAATCACTTGAATTCGGGAAGTAGAGGTTGCAGTGAGCCAAGACTGCGCCATTGCACTCCAGCCTGGTGACAAGAATGAAACCCTGTCTCAAAAACAAAAACAAAAAAAACAAAAAACAGATTCTGGATGAGAGGAGTCCTCACATTGGGAGCTATTGTGAGAACTGACTGAGAGAATGCACCATGTAAATGTGTTGTAAATTACCTACTATATTATACCCAAGGTGGGCTTAATAGCTGCCAGGGAGTCCTAGTATTATCTCAACCAAACCCCCAGTTTACAGAGGAGAAAACAGAGGCTCAGGCAGGTGATGTGACTTACCAAAGCTACATACCTAAGGGGCAGTGACATCCCCACCATACTCAAGTTTGTCTGTTTCCAGAAGCAAGGTCTTAGCCTCTTTAAAGTTAGAAAGTCCTGGGTTTGAGTCCCGACTCTGTCCATCATAGCTGTGTGACCTTGGGCAAGTCACTTTTCTCTCTGGACCTCATGGTTTTCTCCATCTTAAGAAATTAGCATCTGTCTCATAATGCTATGGGGAATCAATGGGAAAATACAAAGAAAGTGCTTAGCACGGTGCCAAGGAGGGACAGTGTGCACGCTCAGCAATTGAAGGCTGCCAAATTCCTGTTATCATCAGGGGCAGTGTTCCATCCATCAAAAGGGCTAAGAATAGTCTTAGCCCATGGGGGTGATGTGAGGAATAAGTGAGTGACTGTGGGCGAAGCCTCAGCACAGTGCCCAGCAAATATTGCAAACTTCATAAGCAGTTGCTATTCCTTTTAAACAGTTTTTTTTTTTTGTTTGGTTTGGTTTTTTTAAGACAAGGTGTCATTCTGTCGCCTAGGCTGGAGTGCAGTACTTTCAAAGTTCTGAAGCCTGTTGGAGGACAACGTGAGACCATGGGGGACCCCAGGCCCCAACTGGCCGTGGCTCCAGGCACTGCCTCCGCTGCCATTTGGCTATTATTAGGCCCGGCGTCCTCATCTCAAATCCAGATGGAGAGCGAGAAGGGTGGGCAGGGCAGGGCCTGGCTGGGGGAAGGCAGGGAACACAGCGTGGAGGCTGGGTTTGGGTTTGGGCCCCACCCTGCCTGCCTTCCCTTGCCTGCAGCTGGTCCAGCCGCCACGTCTACACTTGGCTCTGAGGTTGGTGCCGAGCACTCCCTCCCACCGCAGCCGCCTCCTCTGGGAAGATTCAGAGCCCTTCTGCGGTCTCAGCACTTTTCTGCCTGCCCCAGAGAGGCCAGGCCTGCGTGGAAACTCTGAACTGGACACTGCGCGCCTTCAGGACCGGCAAAGGAGCCATCTACTCCGCTGTCTACAGCTCTTCATGCCTCCAATGAGGCTTACTGGATCTGCTGAGGGGGAAGGGCCTATATACCTGGGTTCGAATCCCTGCCCTACCACCAGCATGCTCTGTCAACTTGGACAAATGACTTCTCCTTTCTGAGCCTCAATTTCTTTGTCTGTAAATCAGACAGAACACTAGCATCTGCTTTACAGGGCTAGGCTGATGGTTAAATGAGTGCATGGTATGGAGTACGCACTTAAGATGCATCGGTTATTTCATGCTTGAGTGTGCCAGGCCCTCAGGAGGAAAAAAAAGTTTTGGGAGGTTGAGGATCTGGGCTGCAGAGTGGCTCTGCTCCTGATTCGCTACGCTACCTGAAGCCTGTCCCTTGTCCTCTCTGGGACTCAGTTACCTATTTAGACCATCAGGTGGGTATCTAGGATTCTGTGATGCCAAGATTCAGGTGCTACATTCACAAGTGGAAAGAAGGGTTTGCCAGGATCCCACACTGATAAGTTGGTAAAATATTCATTCTCGAACTGGGCTCTGGAGCCAAAATACCCTTGACCCTTGAACTGTTCCAGCCACTCCCCACTCTGGCTTAACTTGGAAGAATCTAGACTTTTTTTGTTTGTTTTTTTTTTTTTTTTTGAGTTGGAGTCTCACTCTGTCACCCAGGCTGCAGTGCAGTGGTGTGATCTCAGCTCACTGCAACCTCCTCCTCCTGGGTTCAAGTGATTCTCCTGTCTCAGACTCCCAAGTAGCTGGGACTACAGGCACCCACACCCAGCTAATTTTTTGTATTTTTAGTAGAGACAGGGTTTCACCATGTTAGCCAGGATGGTCTTGATCTCCTGACCTCATGATTCACCCACCTCGGCCTCCCATAGTGCTGGGATTACAGGTGTGAGCCACTGCACCCAGCCCTCTAGACCCTTCTTGTTACAGTCTCTTGCCCTAGGAGGGCTTGAAGGAGGCCAGTCAAACCCCCTCATTTTACAGGTGGGCAGACTGAGGCCCAGGTCTCCCCAGTGCTCAGGCTTCATCTGAGCAGAACTCCCAAATGGTGGATAGTAGAATATGGTGATTAAAAGCAAATGTCCTGGCTGGGCAAAGAGGCTCACGCCTGTAATCCGAGCACTTTGGGAGGTCAAGAAAGGCAGATTGCTTGAACCCAGGAGTTCGAGACTAGCCCTGGCAACATAAGGAGAACCCCATCTCTAAAAAAAATAAAAAAATTAGCCAGGCATGGTGGCATGTGTCTATAGTCCCACTGTGAGCCTGGGAGGTCAAGGCTGCAGTGAGCCATGGTTGTGCCACTCCACTCCAGCCTGGGCGACAGAGTCAGACTCTGTCTCAAAAAAATTAAAAAAAAGAAAAACCAAAAGAACGAAGGTTCCGAACCTGTCTCCTTATCTGTATAATGGTGGTCCTACCTCATAGGACTCAAGCTGTGAAGGTCATAATGGTAACAAAATTGCCACACATGTATTATAAGTGTGATCAGGAGCGAGTGTCCAACCCATCAGATAGCAATTACATAGTGCTCCACCATGAGCCTAGACCCCCACTCCCCACGCCCAGGCATCAGGGACTCCCAGAAGTCTAAAGAGGTCTAGCCTAGCACATCCAGAACTCTCTCCTTCCTGTTCCAGCCCCTTGCCTCGCCTTTGTCTGTGAGCTGGGTCTCCTGGAATTCACTGCTGCCCAGTGGGTATCTGAGGCCCCTTCTCCTCCAGGGCCGGAAGTTTGCCTGGCACTGTTGCCCGCCCAGAGAACACAGCAGCTGGATGACATCATGGAGATGATGGCCTTGCCTAACTAGTTTGCCAACAGCTCCTCAGTCCCACTCCTAGGGCTGCTGGCCATGACCTAGGGCGCCTCCAGTTCTACACATAAGGAGGAAGGTCATAGCCCTTGGATCCAGCCAACTCCAGCAAGAAACAATTCATCTCTAGGGACTCCATGCTCCAGCTTCACCTGCCTGTCTGTTGCCCAACAAGGCCCTCACAATCCTACTTACGTTCCCTTGCTCATGCTGTTCATGTCTCTAGGACTGCAGTGTTGTCCAGGGAGAGGAGGTTTAGAGAGCCCAAAGCACAGCTCCTCCATTGTGCATATGAGGAAGCTGAGGCTCCAAGAGGCCAAGCCTAAATGGGGTGGAGTCAGGGGTAGGACCCATCACCCTTGTTGCCTCCTGACCCCAGGCTTGGGCCTTCTCTGCAGGACCCTGACTGGGTGGAGGGTTAGCCAGGGTGACTTAGGGATGCAATGCAGACAGTTTGGTAAAATAATTATTCTTGGACTTGGGCTCTGGAGCAAAATATGACCCCTAGCCTCTGAGCTGCTTCAGTCACTTCCCACTCTGTGTTTCCAGGGTTGAACCTGGAAGAACCTAGAGTAGACCCTTTCTGTGACCACCCCTTGCCCTAGGAAGGCCTGAAGCAGTCCAGTCCAACCACTGCAGTTTGCAGGGGACAGGCTGAGGCCCAGGCCTCCCTGGTGCCCACAAGATACATTCACCCTGCTCACCTGGCATTCAGAATCCTTCGTAAAGAGAACCACCCACATTTCCTGCTCCACCCACAGCTTTTCCTCCTCCTTTTCCCACTCACAAGATGATTAGTCTGCTCACACTGCTCCTCTGCCACAAATGTGCTTCCATACCTTTCTCCCTCTTCTATGTGGGGTGAATTTTTAAAGTTAGCCAGGCGTGGTGGTGTGTACCTATAGTCCTAGCCTCCTGGGAAGCTGAAATGGAAGGATTGTTTGAGCCAGGAGTTTGAGGCCACAGTGAGCTGTGATCGTGACGCTGCACTCCAGCCTGTGGGACAGAGCAAGACCCTTTCTCTAAAAAAAAAAAAAAAAAAAAAAAAAAGCCTGACAGTTTATATGCAGCTTCCCTAAGAGCAGAGCTTCCCCCATCCTAGTGGCAGCAAAGTGGAGGGAAGGAGCTTCAGCATCAGGCAGAATTCCACTTTAGTCTGAATGCCATCACCAGCCCAGGGTGCCTTCACCTCTGAGCTTCCGCTTCCTCTGTCGAATCAGAGTGTACCTATCTGCACAGTGGTGACCTGACAGTAGTGGGAACCTCACGTCTGACATGCAACAGGTGCTCAGCAAACACTGGGGCCCTCTTCACAGGATGTTTACTCTTTCCTTGGCTGTAGCTGTAAACTTCCCCAGCACTGTACCGGACTGCCCTTTGATCTCTAGATCACCTCCCCAGCTCCCTTGCAGAAAGGAAGACAGAGGCTGGCAGCTATGTCTGGATGTGGATGCAGGTCCTAAGGACTTGAAGGGGCAGAGCCCACACATCCCTTCCACAGGGCCAGGGGCTCGTGAGCACATGTGCCAGACAGTAAATCTAAGCATGGAGGAACTCACCTTTACCATTCCTCCTAGCCTACAGGAGGGCAGGGAGAAAGGAGGGCACTGGCACATAGCAGGCCGTTCATTGGAGCCGGTGACTGCCATTCAGGTAGGCCCTGAAAATCAGAGGTGGCCTAGGTGTGCTCTGCATGAAAGGGAGGTCCCAAGAGAAGCGCGAATGTTGAAGTATGTCAGAATTAGCCTTAAAGGGCGCTTGACCCTCGTTCTGGATAATAAGATGGCATCTTGCCCAGGTAGAGAGGGCCTAGGACCTTGAACTATGTCCTCCAAAGTGAGTTCTGTTTGCCTCTCCTGCTGTGTAACCTTGACAGTTGCTTTCCTCTGTGCCTTTTTCTTTTTCTTTCTTTTCTTTCTTTCTTTCTTTCTTTTTTTTTTTTTTTT
>NW_016107573.1:1617795-1633224 GCF_001604975.1 Cebus imitator | reverse complement strand
AGCTGGAATCTCTCTCTGTCACCCAGGCTGGAGTCCAGTGGCACAATCTCGGCTCACTGCACCCTCAGCTTCCCTGGGTTCAAGCGATTTTACTGCCTCAGCCTCCTAAGTAGCTGGAATTACAGGTGCATGCCACCCACCCGGCTAATTTTTGTATTTTTAGTAGAGATGGGGTTTTGTCATCTTGACCAGGCTGGTCTCAAACTCCTGACCTCAGGTGATCCACCCACCTCGGCATCCCAAAGTGCTGGGATTACAGATATGACCCACTGCATCTGGATTATGCCTTGGTTTTCTGATGTGCAAAATGGGACCACTTCTCAGGGGTGTAGAGATGAAATGAAATGACACACGGAAAAGACTCTCAGAGTGGAGACTGGGCCTTTCCTTAGATGCAGAGCCAGGGGGGTGTCACAGACCTGAACCAGGTCTCTTCTGGGGCAAAAGGTTGAAAGTACCTCCCCAGAATCCCACAACATAGTGGTTAAAAGCACAGAATCTGGACTCAGAAGGTGCTGGGTGTCAATCACAGCTTTACTACTTATCAGCTGTTGTCCTCATCTGTAAAATGGGACAATAATCATGGTCTCATATGGTTATTATGGACATTATATGCCCTACAAAATAAGTGATTATTTATTTATTTATTTATTTCATTTTTCTTATTATTTTTTTTTTCTAAGACAGGTTTTCACCATGTTGGCCAGGCTAGTCTTGAACTCCTGATCTCAGGTGATCCACCCGCCTCGGCCTCCCAAAGTGCTGAAATTACAGGCGTGAGCCACCACGCCAGGCTATTTATTATTTTTATTTGACAGGACTCCAGACCTCATCTTCCCAACTGTACCCACTTTCGTCACCACGGAGACCCGTGGGCGGCTTTAGGGCCTCTGGCATTGAAGATGAAATAGCTTCCCTAGTGGGTCTGAACTCCTGGGTCACCTGGCTAATTGCTGAATGAGAGCCTGGACTCCATATTCCTTATTTAGGACTCCAGCGCTCCTAAAGGCAGACTCTCAGGGCTTGGAAGGTAGAAGAATGCTACATGAAGGCTACACGCTACAAGAAGGCAATGTCTTTGCGAAGGTGTGTGGGCTGGGGAAGGCGTGCTGTGTGATGATCCCGCTCCACCTGAGATGGTCCCGGCGCTCCAACACAGGGCCAAGGTGCTGCCAATCACTCAGTCCCTGCTCGGAGGTGGCCCAGACCAGGTGTCCCAAAAGTAGCCTGGGGACGGCGGCAGAGCTTAAACAGACGCGAGAAAGGGGTGGAGTCGAGGGAAGGGACGTGGTCTCAGGAACAAAGAGGAGGGCGGAGACGGGCTGTCCAGAAGGCTCTGAGATTCCTACGACCCCAGGAAACTTACTTCGGCTCGGGCGCCCTCCCCGACTTGGCGCAGAGCCTATGGGCTCCTGCCGATGCCCACCCGAATCGCTAAACCCACCGCCGCAGACGACCCCCAGACTAAGATCTCCGATCTCCCTGGCCCGCAAGGGGCGGGGTCTTCCTCCGGGGTGTGACCGTCAAATTGAATTTTCCCAATGGGGCACGAGAGTGGGAGGTACCCAACCGAGGATTGGCTGGTGCGTCGGGACGGGGCGGGGCCACGGGACGCTGGCGCGGCTGGACGGGCAGCTCTCCGCAGAATCCAGGGGACGGTTGCTGAGCGGGCCTGGGACACCGGGTCGCAGCGCCTCCCGCCTGCGCGTGTCTAATCCATCTGCCGGGTCCCGAACAAGCTAAGCCGAGCCTGCGCCAGACGGGTGGGCTGGACTGAGAGGTGGGTGTGCGGACCTCGGGGGGGGATCCTGGTGCTCCCCCAACGTGTCCGGGGGTGGAACCCGGATGTCTGGACAGGAGTTCTGGAACGTCCAGACCTAGGAGCCCCCACTCGTCCACGAGAGCTCTAAGCCATGGGATAAAGTTCTGAGACTGTGGGGGGAAGACGCCCACGGATTCCTAAGAGGCTCCACGCCCCACTGGGGCGCTAGTCTTTGGTGGCAGAAACCCTGGGGAAGCTGCCACAGAACCCTGAGGCCCCTCACAATATCCGGCGACCCCAAACTGTGTGACAGAGAACCATGGGATTGCAGAAGGGCAGCGGCAGGGATCTTATAGTCCCTTGGGTGCCCTAGATTAGGCATTAGGGACACCTGCCCCTTAGAAGAAAAGACGTGGGGGGAACCAGAATGTACGCAGAACCTAAGGCTGGTGACCACTGGACAGTCTTGAAGAGGTTTAACCCAGATAGAGTAAGTAGGTAAGAGGCAAGGACCCTAACAGGCAGAGATTGGGGGGCTGACACCTCTGAGCCTACCCTGATGGGAGGAAGAGCAAGCAGTGACTTGAACAGGCAGGGTCCTACACACCCCAACTGTGTGGAGGGGTAACCCCCACCCCCGACCCATGCATGGGATGGGGCGACTTCCCAAGTGACTGTTCTGAAGAGAGGGAAGGGATGATTGAAAGATGAATCAACAGGAGGTGGGGGGTAGTCCTGGGGCCATCTCAGTCACCATACATTAGTAAGCATCCACAGTGTGCCAGACCAGGGGCCCTCAAATTCCAGACAGGCATTACTTAGGGCTACAGGAGGAAGGAGAGATCTGAGCTGGGAGGCTGGGCCAGGATTTAGAGGTCCATTTTGATGAGCAGCAGTAGGGTTCTTGCCCCATCACTGGGGCAAGATGGGGCTCTTGCCCCTGTCACTGAGAGTGTTCTAGGCCCTTGAGGGCACTTTGGAATGGAGCTTCAGAAGCCAGAGATGACCAAGATTTTGATTACATCCTTCTCTGTCCTCTAAGTCTTTGGGTTCCTCCTTGCTTGGTGGCAAATCCTTGGCCCTCTCCAATCCTCTCAGTTTGCCTGAAACCCAGAGGTTGGGCAGGTCAGCTTCTGAAGGCCCTTCCAGGTGGGGAGCTGAATTATTTGTGAACTGGCAGGAGGTGCTGGGTACCTGGACACCTGGCTTCAGGAGGTTGGGACAGGAGAGCTGGCTCCAAGAATTGGAAGACAGTGTACCTTCCTACACCTGGGGAAATGACAGTGGTGGTGGCAGCAAAAACTTGGATATGGGTTCAGCCCACAGCCAGAGGCTGAGCTTACAGAGTGGGTGTGGGCTGAGTAGGCACTGGGCATGGGTGGGTGGGGCAGGAAACTGTGGACACTGGAGTGCACCCCCTGGTGGTGAGCACAGCTTGGGTGGGCCTTGCCGGGCTCCGCCCTCCCTGTTTGAGGCTTTGACAGAATGAGAGTCTATCCCAGGCCACACAGCAGGCTGGTGGCCAAGCTGGCAGGGCTGGAACCAGAGATCTTGGGGCTACCCTGGATTTGGTGAGTTTTCTGGCAAACCACCCTAAGGCAGAGGGCAACTTCCAGCCAGGAGCCATGTTACAGGATGGGACAGCAATGGATGCTCATAGGTTAGAGAGGGAAACTAAGGCACAGAGCCTAAGTGCCTGTGGTTTCTAGAAGCCCCAGCAGGCCTGATTCATGTCTGTCCCCTGCAGAATTCTCTGAGCTGGTGACAGGTGCCACAGGCACTGGGGATCTCACCAGAAAGGAACCAACGGAGCTAGGGGCCAGCGAGATGTCGGACGACGCCTTAGCTGGGCTGGATGAGGGAGCCCTTCGGAAGCTGGTAAGTGGCCCCGTCACCCACTGTGGGGACAGGAAAGCCAAGCCAGAGAGGCAGGGCCAATCCCAGGTACCTCTCAGCTGGCCGAAAGAAGTGATGGGGGAAAGGTCAGGAGGAGGAAGACACAGGAACACGGGTAGGCCAGTTCCATGTGGCTGATGCAGAGGCCCCTGTGGCATGTGCCTGTCGATGCCAGGTGCTGAAGCCTAGTCCCTCCCAGCCCTCCACAGCCACCACCTGTTTAAACAGTAACTGCTGAGGACTCGCCCACGTGCAGCCACAGGTGTGGGGAGGCTGGATCTGCCTCTCCAGAGCAACAGCCAGGGCAGTGCCAAGGCCTGGCAGGGGGCAGGCTGGGCACTGTGTATCCCAAGTCACAGAATAATCACAGCAGCTCTGAAAGCCTGGGCACTGCGACTCAAGAGTTGAAATCACCTGCTCAAGGACACCCATCTAAGAAGGAACTGTGCCAAAATCCCAACCCCATAGTGGGCCATGGGGGACTAGAGTCCTGGGAAAGTCAAGGCCATAAGAGAGAGACAGGCTTTTTGGGCCCTTACGGGTTCTGCGGCTTCTCATCTCATTTTTCTACTGTGGGTCTCAGTTCCTTTACGTGTAACATGGAGGGAGGGAGGGAGGGAGAAGTGTGCACACAAACTCTAGGTCCTAGGGTTGGCATGGGGACAGAATGAGGCATGGACCCAGATCTCCCATGGAGGATTGCTCTTCCTGAGAGTCCGGTCTACCCCCAGGCACAGAGAGGCTGTAGAGCAACGCAGTGGGGCAGGGCTCCTCCCCCAACACCCCCCCCAAAACCAGGCAGCCTGGCCTGGGGGAGGGGCCAGAGGAGCTCCATGTCCCCAGTCCCTGACCCTTGTCCAGGGGGTTAAATTAAAGATTTACCTTACCTAGAGAACAAGTGACCCACCCCACTCCCATGCCTTCCCCTAAAGGCAGAGGCTGGAACCAGCCAGTGTAACCCAGCCACTGGGCAGTGCCCGGCTGCTGCCATGACCTCCCCAAGACACTGTGCCTGTATGCACCCAGTGCATTAGACTCTCTGGGTATCTGCCTCTCCACTGCCATGGTAAGATGTGTGCAGCCTGGAGGGGATGGGGTTGGGTTTCCAAAGGTGCCCACCAGTCAGCTCGACCTGCCCTCAGGATGTCCGAGTCCCAGTGGGGGTCGTAGAGGCAGCGCAGTCCAAAAAGAGAGAATTTCAGGCCAGGTTCCCGAGCATCCTTATCTCAAGGTGTCCACAGTCAGGCTCAGGGCTCTTCCGCCGCCACCTCCCTCTCTCATGCGAGGCTCGGGCGGCGCTGAAAAAGAGTTTGGGAGAAGCTGGAGCAGTGGTTGAAGTCAGCCCACCCACGCCCCCATCTCTGGGAAAGGACATATGGGAACCTGCCTCGGTCTCGGGATCGGTGCAGCTCGAAGCCTTTCCCACCCCGGGAGCAGCGGCTCCTCCAGCCCCCAGCGCCCGCCATTACTGCGCCCCACGCGCCGGCCCGGCCCCCGCCGGCCTCGTGGCAGGAACGGGGGCGTCCGGAGCCGGGCTCCTCCCTCTGGGACCGGGCCTTATAAGGAAAAGCTGGGGCCACTTCGCCTGCCCTGTGCCCTAGCATCTGGCCGATCTGGGGACGCTGGCAGCAGCTTCCGGCCCCTGCTCCCGCATATTCCTGAGGACTGGACTGGGGGTTGTGCGGAATGGGGGCGCCTGGGGACTGGCATGCCGCGTGCCCTTCCACCACCCGCCGGGACGCCCTCTGCCTCGGTCCCAGGTTCGAGTTCGGGCTCCACCACTCACTTAGCTGGGTGTCCCAGGGACCTCGGGTTTCTTCCCTGTAGATGGGGACACTGAAGCAGGCGGTAGCGGGGGACTTCCGATCTGGCTCCCCCTTCGGCGCCTAGCGCGAGGCCGGGTGGGCGAGGCGAGGGCGGCGCCCCGCGAGGGAGGGCAGTCGCGCAGCCTGCGGGCCTTCAGCGCCCCCTGGCGAGCCCTCGCTCCACTGCCAGCAGGTCCCCTAAGGGCTACTGGGGGAGCTGGGACTGAGAGAACGTCCGGAGAGTCCCCTCCGTTATGCTGTTGGGGAGACAGGCCCAGCGAGACCTCAGGGGCTGCCAGACGTCCCCAGCAGTGAGGGCAGAGAGTACACGGAGAGCCAGCCCTCCAGGGGGAGGAAGCACCCTCTTTCCTCCCGGGAGAATTTCACTGGGCAGTTTCGGAAACCGCCCCATCCCTTTCCCCTTCCCCCTCAGTAGACAATGGCGCTTTGTACTTCCTTCCCTCCTTCCCACAGTCCCCTCCTTACACGGTGGTGGGGCCTGGCAGGGTGGAACCCAGGACACAGAGAGGGAACACTGTGGTCCAACCTTTGCCTCCAAAGGGAAGGGTTGTGCCAGAGGGTGACCAGTGGAATGAGGTTGTCAGTCCCCAGCCTTGCCCACCCACTTTGGGGGATCCAAGGGAGGCTCCCATTTTCCAGATGGGGACACTGAAGCTCCTGGGGTTGTGTCGTAGAGGTGGCTAAGTTCCTATATCAGGCTTTTGTCAGGGGCAAGGACCCCATCTCAGAGCCTGGAGCACTGGGAATGGGGACCTAGGAGACAAAAGGCTAGCACTTGCACCTCTGGACCTCTTTACTCTCTTACCGGAGGGGCTGGGCCCACTGTCCCTTCCAGCCCCCAGTCTCCAAATGTACCACAGGAGGCTCTAAGCCTGAGACTAGCCAGGACAGGGGTGGGGGGGGCCCCGTGGGGGAGCTGGGGAGTGAGCCTCCTTCTTCTCGCCTCTGCTATGAGGTCCCCTTAGGCCTCAGAGCATCTCTAGTCCAGACTAGAGGGGTCTCCAACACAGTGTCAGGGTCCCTGAGGTCCCCACCATGACAAACACCCCAGTAGCAGAGCTATCTTCAGTGTAGGGCAGGCCCTGGAGTCAGAGAAACCTGGGTTCAAATCCTGGCTCAGGTCATTTGACCATAAATAAATCACATCTCCTCCCTGGACCTCAATCTCCTCATCTGTCAAATGGGAATAACACAGTATCTAGGGTTTTTGTGAGTTTAGGACAAGTAGGGGGCTCAGTACAGGGTTCGACCTAGAGGCTCTCCATAAATGTTACTGATGCCTTGGGGTATCCTGCCCTTCCCATTTGCACTCTCCATTTCTCTCCCTCCTCCTGACTGGCTAGAACCAAGTATGGGGATGATGCTTATTGCAATTGCAGCCATGTACAGGAGAGCCCAAGTCACTGTTCCCACCCCCACCCACTGGCAAATAAGAAAACCAAGACAGAGAGTTTCAGGGATGTGCCCCTGATCACCCATCCAGGACTGTATTGGGGCTGGAACCAACTGGAGGCTCTGGCCTGAATTTCAGGGGGCCGCCTCAGGAATGTGGAGCCTGGGGAGCTTTGCCTCCAAGACTCTCCCTGCTCTCTTCAGACAAGGACAAGCTGGCTCATAGCTGAGCTGGGCCAGCCCACACTCCCTGCTGAAAACTGTCTCCACCCCATCCCCACCCTTGCCACCTGGCCTTCCCAAAGCAGAAGGGAATGATAGGCGGGGGCTAAAAAGGGAGGTGATAGAGGGTTCTTTGGCCCTACTCCGAATGATCTGCGGAGTGGGAAAAGAGGAAATCACCTGCCTTTACTGGCTCCCATCTGGTTATCAGACCCACACTGGAGGCTTATCTCTGCCACCATCTTCCTGGGGGATCTGGGGCCAGTCCTCTCTCCCTTGAGCCACGGAGGGTCTGTAGGGGGTGGCTCTATTTGGTGGAGGTGTGGGGGAGGCAACAGGATTGGCTGACTCACTCCAGAGAAGGTGTTCTTTCCTAAACCTGGTTAGGCCAGTCACCCCCAATTTCCTGGGAACTGAGGGGCTGAGAACTTGGGAGGAACCCCTGTCACCCAGGGATGCCCTCTCTAAGGCCCTGAGGTGGCCCCTAATGCCAGCTGCCTTATATGTCTGGGGGAGTGGTCCTCCCATTCTGCACCCTGGCTCCTTCAATGGTGGCTAGGGCCAGGCCAGTGCAGTGTGGAGCATAGCCTTCAGCCAGGCAGGACCCTTGAGCACCTGCCCTCAGCTTCCCCATCTGTGGATGAGGCAGTCTACCCCCAGCTGGGCTGCGGTGCTTGGTGACTAGACCATGGAAGCCTCTCTTGCTCAGAGGGTGGACTTCAGCAGCCCAGTCACTTTTCCCTCTTGGGACCTTGTTAGTGGCCCACAGGGTGGCCTCCCTCCTCCTCCTGCAAAAGCTCCCTGGCTCTTGGGGGTCTGGGCTCTGATGGGTAGGAACCGAATTGCAGGAAAGAGTGCCTGGCTTGGCACCTGGCACAGGTGGGCGGTTTCTGGCTGTCCACTCACAGTCATGTGCTCTGTGAACCACAATGCATAGTGGGCTCCCCAGGAGCACTGAAACAGGGGGCTGGGTCTACCCCTGAGACTCTGCGTGGGCAGGCAGCCATGTGAAGGGCTTAGGGCAGAGGGAGTGGACACAGGCCACACATTGTGCCCCAGGCAGAGATGTGGGCAGCTGGTGCCAGCCCTCTGCCCCTGGCAGCCAAAATGACCTGCCCCTCGCCCCCGCTGCAGCTGGAGGTCACAGCGGACCTGGCAGAGCGGCGGCGCATCCGCTCAGCCATCCGGGAACTACAGCGGCAGGAGCTGGAGCGCGAGGAGGAGGCCCTGGCATCCAAGCGCTTCCGTGCCGAGCGGCAGGACAACAAGGAGAACTGGCTGCAGTGAGTAGCGGGGGATGGAACATGCGGGTGAGAGGATGAGTACGTGCCAGGGCTCAGCTCATGCGTGCTGGCAGGCGTGAGCACAAATGTATCTGTGGACTGCATGTGCAGACGGCAGTATGTGCACACAGGCTTCTGGAAAAACAGGGATGTTTGTGGGCATGGAGCATGTACTGAACATGGCATTGTGGCTGTGCTGGTGTAGTCAGCACATCTGAGTATGTGGTATTAGTGCCCACGTCCATGGGCATATGTGTGTCAGTGTGCAGTCAGAGAGTGTGCACAGCCACATGCCCTTCTGCCAAGGTTCTGGGTACTCTGTTCTGGCTCCTACCCTTAGCCCACATCCTCCACGACCTGGCCATGGCAGTGGTGGGTACAGTCATGATGTCTCTGCAGCTCTCAGCAGCGGGAAGCTGAGCAGCGGGCTGCCCTGGCACAGCTGGCAGGGCAGCTGGAGTCCATGAACGATGTGGAGGAGTTGACTGTGCTGGTGAGGCCCAGGCTGGGGCAGGGAATGGGGGCAGGGCAGGTGAAGACCTGGGCCCCGCAGCCCAACTCCCACGGCCTGCCTCTCACCCACAGCTGCGAAGCGCCGGTGAGTATGAGGAGCGGAAGCTGATCCGAGCTGCCATCCGCCGCGTCCGGGCTCAGGAGATTGAGGGTATGTGGCATGTCCTGGCCCCACCGCTGTCCTGCTGTCTGCTGTCCACAGCACCTCCCAACACTCACCTGAAACTTGCTCCTTCCCTTCCAGCGGCCACCTTGGCTGGGAGGTTGTACAGTGGGCGTCCCAACAGTGGCTCCAGAGAGGACAGCAAGGGGCGAGTGGCACACAGGCTGGAACAGTGTGAGGTAAGGTGGTTGGGAGGGTGGTCCAGTGTCCTGTGCCCACGGATGCCAGTAGCACAGAGCACCTTGTGTGTCTTTGCTAGGCTGGTATTTGACTGTAAGGGGCCCACCCCTGCCATCCAGCCTGTATTCAGCAGCCAGAGGGATCTCCCAGCAATGCAAATCTGGCCCTGGCACCTCCCCTGCTTCAACCCATCCCAGGGCTGCCCTTCACCCTCCACACAGCCCACACCCTTACCTTGGGTTATGGGGCCTGCATGTCAGACATTGATGGGGCACTGTTCACAGCTCTATTCTCCAGAGAGTGTGGCTGAGAGGTCAGGCCATGCAGTTTCCCGAAGTGGCCAGCAGAGGCCGCTGGGTCCACGGTCCTGGCAGGACCCCATCTCCACTCCAGATGAACCAGGCTGAGGCAAGGGGTCAGGAACCTCGGCTCCAGGGATCTATTAAGGCTCCGGTCCCCAGCAGGTCTCCTGCCATCCCCACCCACTGATATCAGGCCCTGGTTCTCTCTGAACACCTTAGGCTAGGCAGTGCCGAGAGATTGGGAAGTGGGGATCAGAGACTGCCCTAGAGTGCCAGTGCCAGTGCCTGTGCAGGTGTGCCTACAGGAAGCCATGTCCCCGCCGCTCTGCTTTGCATGCCCTGCCCTCGGCACCTGCCAGCCTGGCCCTCGGTGGCGGGAGTGGCACTTGAGGCCTAGGGAGCCTTGATTGTATCCTATGGGTTCCTTGCAGGTGCCAGAGCGAGAGGAACAAGAGCAGCAGGCAGAGGTCTCAAAGCCAACCCCCACCCCTGAAGGCACCAGCCAGGATGTGACCACAGTGACACTCCTGCTGCGGGCCCCTCCTGGGAGCACCTCCCGCTCACCTGCCTCACCCTACAGTTCACCCACCCCTGCCTCTCCCGAGCCTCCACTGGAGCCTGCTGAGGCCCAGTGCCCTACAGCCGAGGTTCCAGGCAGCCCAGAGCCACCTGCCAGCCCACCCAAGACCACCAGCCCTGAGCCTCAGGAGTCTCCAACGCCCCCCAGCACTGAGGGCCAGGTGGCCAACAAGGTGAGTCTAGACGAGGGGCAGGGATGCCGGGCAGGTGAGCGGGTCTGGGAGTCAGGCCTTGCTCATGCCGTGTTTTCCCTTGCAGCTCCTGTCTGGCCGCAAAGAGACCCCTGCTGCCCAGAGTCCCCCCAGAGGCCCCTCTGACACCAAGAGAGCAGGTGAGGATCCCAGCAGGGGTAGTCACAGGCATCTGCTTCCCCTCTCCCAGCCTCCCTTTCCCAGCCTAGAGAATGGGCTCTTGTGCCTGGCAGCTCCAGCTTCCTCAGGTCTAGGCAGTCCCTGACACTGCACCCCACCCCTGAAGTGTCCCCGCCCCCGGCTAGGCCCACCTCCCCCTCCACCCCCATGGCTAGAGGCCTCCCCCGCAGCCTTGAAAAGCAACCAGCCTCAGGCACATTCTTCTCCCCAATAAGGGAGTCTGCCCATCTCCCAGCTGGAGCTGTGGGCAGCACTGGCCAAGGGGCTGTCCCCCCTCCCCATCTGCAGGAAGGATCTTGGCACCCTTCCTCCAGCCTAAGCCTTGCCCAGCCCCCAGGAACGTCCAGATCATCCTAGGGTCGGTGTGGGAGGGGAAGGAGGTGCCTGTAGGAGAGACGAAGCCAAGTGGTGATGCTGGAGTATGAGATCCAGGAGGGGATGGGGAGGCAGGATGGGGGCTGGGTATAGGAAAGGGTAGGAGGCTAGGGAGGTGTACAGGAGAGGCTTGAGAGGTGAACCCCTACTATCCCCTGTCTTTTCTCTTTCCTCACATGGCCACCACCCCCTCCCCAACCTGCCAGACCTGGCTAGACCCCGACCCTGCCAACGCTCCCTGTCGGTGCTCAGTCCCCATCAGCCAGCCCAGAACCGAGGTACCACCTATTCTCACCCACTACTAGGTTCTGGACAGACCCAAACCCACCCAGCCGCTGACAGCCCTCCTGTCCCTTCTAGAGTCCACCCCCATTGCCAGCGGATGTTCCTCGTTCCAGCGGGCTGGCTCTGTGCGGGACCGTGTCCACAAGTTCACATCTGATTCTCCTATGGCTGCTAGGCTCCAGGATGGCACACCCCGGGCTGCCCTAGGTCCCCTGACCCCTGCAAGGCTCCTGGGCCCCTCCCTCACCAGCACCACCCCTGCCTCCTCCTCCAGTGGCTCCTCCTCTCGGGGCCCCAGTGACACCTCCTCCCGGTTCAGTAAGGAGCAACTCGGAGTAGCCCAGCCCCTGGCCCAGCTTCGAAGCTGCCCCCAGGAGGAGGGCCCCAGGGGGCGGGGCTTGGCTGCCAAGCCCCTTGAAAACAGAGCAGGGGGGCCTGTGGCACGTTCAGAGGAGCCTGGTGCCCCACTGCCCGTGGCTGTCGGCACTGCCGAGCCAGGGGGCAGTATGAAGACCACATTCACCATCGAGATCAAGGACGGCCGTGGCCAGGCCTCCACAGGCCGGGTGCTGCTGCCCACAGGCAACCAGAGGGCAGGTAGGCCCCCCATTGCCTCCCCACTGGGGATGAGTGCCTTGCAACCGCACCTCTGCATACAGGACAGGTGCTGCGGCCAGGGCTCAGGGTGTCTTCAAAGGGTGTGCTGGGAGCGAGGGCACTGTCAACCTTGGCTGGCACTACCCTCACTCCACCTGATCCTCCTGACCGCCACCTTTCTCCCCACTCAGAACTGACACTGGGGCTGCGGGCGCCCCCGACCCTCCTCAGCACCAGTAGTGGGGGCAAGAGCACCATCACCCGTGTCAACAGTCCTGGGACCCTGACTCGGCTGGGCAGTGTCACTCATGTCACCAGCTTCAGCCATGCCTCCCCCGGTAGCCGAGGAGGTTGCAGCATCAAGGTGAGCCCCTCCTCACCCCACCAGCCTCACAGTCAGTCAGCCTCACATAGATTGCTTCAGGGTGTAGGGCTAGCAGGTTCCTCTGTTCCTCCCCTACTGCACACACAGAGAAACTGAGGCCCAGAGAGGGAAGGTGGCTGCTCACAGACCACAGCTAGTCAGCGGCAGAGCTAAGGCCAGACCCTAGCGTATCAGCCCCTAAGTGTGTCGGAAGCTTACTCTGTACTGGCATTAAGCTTCCTGCATGCTGATCTCTGATTCTTAGTCCAAAACTGGTTGGTTCATTCCTGGTGAACAGATGGGGAAACTGAGGCTCAGAGAGGGTAATGAGGGCTTGCTCCCCTCTTCCTGTGGCAGACCCAGTGCCCCTGCACCCACCCACACTGGATGAGGTATAGAGCAGCTCATCTGCTCATCCAAGATCAGCCTGGCCCATTAGGAGATTGGAGATTAGCAATTAGCATCTGCGTCAACCTCCCTGTGGGGGTTGGGCAGAGGCACTGATGGGGGACAGACAAGCAGGGGGGTGCCAATCAGGTGAGGCAGCAGCCTAGCAGGTGCTTGGGAACTGAATACGCAGCACCCTTCCATTAGTCATTCCCAAGCCCAGGATCCACTAGCCAGGAGCTCAGCTGGGGAAGAGATTCCCAAGCGGGCCACCTGGCTGCCCAGGTAATGCCCTCTGTGCTGAACCAGGGACTGAACGGGACTTTGGCTGAGGTGAGATGGCTAGAGCCAGCTTTGGGCCTTCTCAGGGGAGACAGGGAGAGAGTGAGGGAAAAAAAGCACCCTTCCTCCAAAAAAGCAGGATCTAGCTGCCCTCTGACAAGGGATTGTGTGAGGTGGGGTGGGGGGACCAGCTGAGGCCCTTGAGGTGGATGGGAGGTGCCACAGTGAGACCTGGGTCTGACACCACCAACTTGCCTCAGTTTACCCATCTGCAACCAAGGGGGAACAGATGATGTGCCCATAATGTGCTTGCTCAAAGTCTGTGGCTGGATGTGAGCACCATGGGCAGGCCAGAGGGCATTTATCTCAGGCCAAGACCCTTTTTGCAGCAGATCACTCAAAGTCCTGCCTCCCTGTGCCTCCACTCCCCCCATCTGTTCCAGCTGTCAAAAACAGCATGGCATGAGGGTGAAGGAGTGGAGTCCAGCAGACGGGATTCTCACAGCTAATGTACATGGTGGCTCAGATAGGTCCATTTCCTGTTCCCTGCCTCAGTTTCCTCACCTATGGGCATGGGACCCTGATCTCAGTGATCTTTACACCCATGCAGTCTTACTGTCCTGCAGGCGTATGGTTTCTGCAGGGCTAGGGCCAGGCCTGGCGATCTGTCTGCTTGGGCAGGCCCCCCTCCCCCCTGCCCCTTCCACGGAGGATCCCAGAATAGGTTTCTATTTGGGCTGCAGCTCCAGCTGGCTGGTGGCGGGTGAGGAGGCAGGGGCGGGGCAGGCCCACTGCCCTTGCCTTTGCCCTCGGACCAGCTGCAAAGACTCAGACACTGTCAGCCACAGGCAGCAGCCCCTGCCACTGCCACACGATTACCCCCCATAGAGTCCCCACCAGCACCATGCCAGGGGTACCAGGGCCTGGGCCTGAGCTGGCTGCAGCCCTGGAGGAGCAGTTGGGCCGGGCATTGGAGGAGCTGCAGGTGGTGGCTGAGGCAGGCCGGGCAGCAGTGACCCAGGCAGCCGAGGTAGCTGTGGCCACGGTGGAGCCGCTGGCCCGGGCAGCTGAAGAGCTGCGGGCAGAGAGAGCAGCACTGAGCCGGCGGCTGGATGCACTGAGCAGGCAGGTGGAGGTGCTGAGCCTACGACTGGGGGTCCCACTTGTGTCTGGCCTCGAGCCTGAGCTGGAGCCCAGCGAGCTGCTTTTGGCTGCCGCCGACCCCGAGGCCCTCTTCCAGGCAGCCGAGGATGCTGGGACCCCTGTGGCCCACCCACCTGCCTTCAGCACCCGCCGCCGCTCCTCCACCAGCACTGCCCGCAGCACTAGTCTCGTAAGTCCCTCTGGGTTGGAGGGAGGGGGTGGTTTTGAGTCAGGCTCTGCCTCCGCTGTGACTTTACGTATGTCATCACCTTCTCTGAGCCTCAGTTTACCTATAAAGACTGGGGACTAGGCCGGGCGCAGTGGCTCACGCCTGTAATCCCAGCACTTTGGGAGGCCGAGGCGGGTGGATCACGAGGTCAAGAGATCGAGACCATCCTGGTCAACATGGTGAAACCCCGTCTCTACTAAAAATACAAAAAATCAGCTGGGCATTGTGCCGCGTGCCTGTAATCCCAGCTACTCAGGAGGCTGAGGCAGGAGAATTGCCTGAACCCAGGAGGCGGAGGTTGCGGTGAGCCGAGATCACGCCATTGCACTCCAGCCTGGATAACAAGAGCAAAACTCTGTCTCAAAAAGAAAAAAAAAAAGACTGGGGACTGGGGCACTAGTGCTCCAAGACTGGGGCAAGAGGGTGCCAGGCTCCAGCCCTGAGGCATGCATGGCAGCTGCCCTGGCAGCCCCTGGCATGGCCCAGGCCCCAGCCCCCGGCTCCACCGCCCTGCACCCTGGCCAGACCAAGCCTCCCTGAAACAGCTGCCACCTCGGCTCTCCTTACCCTTATAGCAGACAGAGAGGCCCTGCCAGGAGAGGAAGGGCCATAATAGTTGGCCTGAGGCCTTGTCTTCAAGGGGCTGGGAGGGCTACAGGGCTGGAGACTCCTTAGAGGATGGTTTCCAATAGAGGCGAGGAAGGGGGAGGTGGTACAGAGGAGAGTTTCAGAGAGGCCTTGGCTCAGGGCAGCCCCAGTCAAACACCTGGTCAGAAGCCTACGGGCCCTGGGCCAGCCCCTTGGCAAGGTGGCAGGGGGATGGGGAGCAACATGTGCTGCCTGGGCATTGGCCCAGGAGGACCCAGGCCTCAGGAACTGGCAGCACAGAGCAGAGCCTGCCTGAGAGGGGGGCTGGGAGCAAAGCAGCAAGAAGAACTGAGGTTCAGGAGTTAGACTGCCTTCAGCCCAGGTCCTGGGCCGCTTCGCACTTAGAGAGACTGTGGGCAAGTCAGTCAGCTGCCCTGAGCTCAGTTTTCCCTTCTGTTTTTTTTTGTGGGGGGGGCTTGTTTTGTTTTGTTTTGTTTTGTTTTAGACATGGTCTTACTCTGTTGCCCAGGCTGGAGTGTAGCTGCTGATCATAGCTCTCTGCAGCCTCGAGCTCCTGGACTCAAGTCCCATCCTCCTACCTCAGCCTTCTGAGTAGCTGGGATTGCAGGTGCACACCACCATGCGTACCTAATTTTTTTTTTTTTTTTTTTTTTTTTGAGACGGAGTTTC
>NW_016107573.1:1599448-1617513 GCF_001604975.1 Cebus imitator | reverse complement strand
TTTGAGACAGAATTTCACTCTTGTTACCCAGGCTGGAGTGCAATGGTGTGATCTCGGCCCACTGCAAACTCTGCCTCCTGGGTTCAAGTGATTCTCCTGCCTCAGCCTCCCGAATAGCTGGGACTACAGGCGTGAACCACCATGCCCAGCTAATTTTTGTATTTTTAGTAGAGACGGGGTTTCACCATGTTGACCAGGATGGTCTCGATCTCTTGACTTCGTGATCTACCTGCCTCGGCCTCCCAAAGTGCTGGGATTATAGGCATGAGCCACCGCACCCGGCCACGTAGTTAATTTTTTATTTTTGTGTTTTGTAGAGATGGGGTCTTGCTCTGTTACCCAGGTTGGTCTCAAACTGCTGGCAACAAGTGATCCTCCCACCTCAGCCTCCCAAAGTGTTGAGATTACAGGCATGAGCCACTGCGCCTGGCCTTTCCTTCTGTTAAATAGGGGCAGTAAAATCCCTAGTGCTTATACAACACTTACTATGGACTGGAAATCATCATTATTACCATCAATTGTATTAATACAATGCTCGGTACATGGAGCCCTACAACAAGGCTGTCCATGCCTGTTTCCTGACGCTGACATGGCCGTCCTTGGGTGGGCAGGCTGGCAGGCTAGTGGTTATTTCCAGGGCTGTGCCAGCATGGTGGGTTTCACCCATGCCCCTGCTTAAAGTCCATGCCCTCTCCCCACACTGCAGATGGAACCAGAGCCAGCAGAGCCTCCCTCTGCAGCAGTGGAAGCGGCCAATGGGGCCCAGCAGACCCAAGTGGACAAAGCACCAGAAGGGCGGAGCCCCCTGAGTGCTGAAGAGCTGATGACTATTGAGGATGAAGGAGTCTTGGACAAGATGGTATGGCCAGATCTGGTGGGCTGGGGGTTGGCAGAAGCCAGGGACTAGCAGGCATCAGGTAGGCAATGACGGGCTCTCTATGCAGCTGGATCAGAGCACGGACTTTGAAGAGCGGAAGCTCATCCGGGCCGCACTTCGTGAGCTCCGACAAAGGAAGAGAGGTAGAGAGCCAGTTGCCCTACCCTAGATCCAGCTGCCCTACTCCCCAGCTGCTCCCCTCATACTGTGGGGTCCATTTGTGGACACTCCAGCTCAGTGGCTGCCCTACCCAGCTTCTCCTTCTCCAGACCCAGCAGTTCCCTTGCCTACTCCCTGCTGGATCCAGCTGATCCCTTCCCTAGCTGCTTCTCTCCTGTTGGCAACCCCAGTTATTCTCCCCAACCAGCTTCTCTTCTCCTTCCTAGACCCAGTTACTCCCTCCCTCAGCTACTCTCTCCTTGGATCCAGTTGCTTCTCCAAGTACTGTCAACGACTCCTTCCTTGAATCCAGATACTCCTTCTCCCAGCTGCTCCTCTCCCTAAAGTCTGCTGATGGCCATCTTAGCCTCTGCCCATCCAGCTTCCCCTTTCCTGGACACAGCAACTTCCTCCCTCATATAGTTCTTCCCTGGACACTTCTATTCATTCCCTTAGATTCTGGGTTCAATTGCTTCCCTCTCAAGTACTCTCAGTTAGCTGCTTCTGCCAGGGCCCACTGATGGCCACCCCAGCCTCTATCTCTACCCACCTACTTCTATTTTAAGCCCAGTTAACCCCCTTCATCAGCTTCTCTCCCAAGTACTCTTCCCCTGGATCAAATTGCTTCTCAGATCCCATCAGTTGCTCCCTTCCTGGATCTAGATATTTCTGTGTCCAGCTGCTCTTCTCCTGCAACCAAAGACCCACTGATGGCCCACTCAGCTACTTCCTCACCCAGCTTCTCCTTCCTTGGACTCAGCTGCTGCCTCACTAGATCTAAATACCCACTCCTGACTCAGCTACTCATGCCCATAGAAACTCCCTTCTTAGATCTTTACCTCTTTGAGTTTAGCTATTCCCTATTCTCTAGTTTCTACCTGAGTCCATCAGCCCCTTCCCACACTCCATTCCCTGGCACCTCACCCCAGCTGCTCCTAGAGAGGCCCTTGTTACCTGTGTCATTAATGTTTCTAACAAGCCACCCTCCACCCCATCTTGTGTGTCCCAATGCATCTGTGCATCTGTGCTGTGTGGGCGTTGGTGGCCCTTTGCGCATGCATGGGGCATCCCTGCCCAGACCAGCGGGACAAGGAGCGGGAACGGCGGCTGCAGGAGGCACGGGCCCGGCCAGGGGAGGGCCGAGGCAACACAGCCACTGAGACCACCACGAGGCACAGCCAGCGGGCGGCTGATGGCTCTGCTGTCAGCACTGTTACCAAGACTGAGCGGCTTGTCCACTCCAGTAAGGGGCCAAGTGGGGCCCAGGGCTCAGGGTGGGAACACATCCTCCCCCAGCCCCCTGTGCCTTTCACATCCTTCTCATCCCCTGCCCCTGCAGATGATGGCACACGGACGGCCCGCACCACCACAGTGGAGTCGAGTTTCGTGAGGCGCTCAGAGAGTAAGACCACCTGGCGTCGTCCTGTGCCTGCCTGCCTGTCCGCCCACCTCCTCCAGCTCTTCCTTGAGCTCTCTCTTCGTGTCTTCAGCTGTGCCGTCACTTTCTCTTCTCTGCCTGCAGCTATCATCGTCCCTCCACACAGCCTCTCATCCCATCTCCTGATGTGCCGCCCAGGCCCTCACCTGGTGCCCCTTCCCTTTTTTTGCAGATGGCAGTGGCAGCAGCACCATGGTGCAAACCAAGACCTTCTCTTCCTCCTCATCCAAGAAGATGGGCAGGTGAGCACCAGCACCCACTACCCGACCACAGAGGGGTCAGTGCCACAGGGGACATAACTGCAAAACCCATTTTACAGAGGGGTAGGCTGGGTGCAGTGGCTCTCACCTGTAATCCCACCACTTTGGGAGGCCAAGGCTTGAACCTGGGAGGCAGAGGTTTCAGTGAGCTGAGATCGCTCTACTGTATCCAGCCTGGGCAACAGCACAAGACTTAGTCTCAAAAATAAATAAATAAATAAAACAGAGGGGTAGCCTGGGATGCTGGGAGGTAATAGGTCTACAGCCAGGGAGGGGCCAAGTGAGAGTTAAGGATTCTGCTCACTTTGGGATCTCACTTAATTCTCAACCACACCATAGGAGAGGTGGATGCTCAGGGAGGCCAGTGAGTTGCTTAGGGCTTATTTCTGAGTGGCCGCAATAGCGCTGAACCCTTAGAGAGGGCTACTTACCACACTGAGCTGCCTGGTGGCACTACCACTTCCCAGTGTCTGCAAACCATGTCCCAGGTAACAGAGCACCTTTATACCTTAGCTCCATGAGGCAGGAGGGCACCCCCATGTAACAGAGGCTATTGGGGATGGCAGAAAGCAGAGACAGGGTCAGAATCCAGGATGGGAACCCAAGGGGTCCAGGCACTCTTGAGTCAGAGAGACTGTTCAAGTTCTAGCCCCGCCCATCACGTCCTCTGAAATCTTAGGCAAGTTGCTGCCAGGGGCCTCGGTTTCCTCACCTTTAGTGGAATTGGTCAGGCCCCTCCCTCCTTGTGAAGTTTAAAATGGCACACAGGAAAGGATCAACAGAGATGAATTACTATTATTATTACTATTATTATGTTGGTCATTTTTATTAGCGGATAGTGCTCAGAAGCTAAACTCCCCTGTAACTTGGTACAATGAGCCTTCTCAGAGAACTCCTCGTGCGGGAGGAAGGCCAGGGCGGAAACCTGTTGAAAACCTTGCTGTCATTTGAACCTCTGTACTTCTCTGTAAAATGGGTGAGATAGGGACGCCTCCCTCCCCGGCTGGCGTTTGTGGCAGTGGAGATACTCATGTGCCACAAGAGCCCCCTCCTGAGTGGTGGCCCAGGCTGGGGAGCAGCCCTCCTCTCCCTGCCTAACATGTGCCTCCCCAACCCCTAGCATCTTCGACCGCGAGGACCAGGCCAGCCCGCGGGCCGGCAGCCTGGCAGCCCTCGAGAAACGCCAGGCCGAGAAGAAGAAAGAGCTGATGAAGGCGCAGAGTCTGCCCAAGACCTCAGCCTCCCAGGCGCGCAAGGCCATGATTGAGAAGCTGGAGAAGGAGGGCGCGGTCTGGTGAGCTGCGGAAAGGGGCTGGCACTGGGGGGCGGGGCTTGATAGGCAGTGGGGGCGGGGCTTGGCCGGGCAGAGACGGGAAGAATGCGCCGCTAGATCTGTGGTGCAAAGGCCCGAAGGTCATGGAAGGCGGGGCCTGGGATCTGCTCGGTGGGCCCACCAAGGCAGCACCTCTTATAGTCGTGTGACTTGGTCCTGACACCGTCCCTGCAGCAGCCCTGGCGGACCCCGCGCAGCCGTGCAGCGATCCACCAGCTTCGGTGTCCCCAACGCCAACAGCATCAAGCAGATGCTGCTGGACTGGTGCCGAGCCAAGACGCGCGGCTACGAGGTGAGCCCCGGGAGGTCAGGGGGCCTGGAGGCCTCCTCAGACCCAGCTCAGCGCCTCCTTCTTAGCAGAGCTCCTTTCATTCCCCAGTAACTTTCCGCCACTGTGTGGCCTCACAGGGAACATGGAAAGCCTCTTAAAGTGAGGAAACTGAGGCTGAAAGAGGACACAAGACAAGCCCTAAATTCCAGAATCAGTGATGAAGTGACAGGGCCTCTTGGGTGGTGAGCAGGGTTCAAGGCCAGATCCCACTCTTTGGAGTCCCCTCTTTGTTGCTGTGTAGGAGACCCTGAGTCAATTTCTCTAACTGAGGGAAGGATTGATGAGGCATGACCATTACCTTAGCTGGGTGGCGCTGGGCCCCTCGGTAGCTCTGTCCCTGAAATCACAAACATGGGAGTTGACAGACTGACGGAGGAGGCGTGTGCTCTAACTATTCACTCGTTGTGCAGCCTTGGGCAAGTGACAGGGCCTCTCTGTGCCCAGTGCCCTATGTCTGGAATACCAGAATGCCGAGGGGTAGGCAGCAGGGGGAGTTGCCCGCAGGGTCCTGACCAGTCCTCCTATGGCTTACAGCACGTGGACATCCAGAACTTCTCCTCCAGCTGGAGTGACGGGATGGCCTTCTGTGCCCTGGTGCACAACTTCTTCCCTGAGGCCTTCGACTATGGGCAGCTTAGCCCTCAGAACCGACGCCAGAACTTCGAGGTGGCCTTCTCGTCTGCGGAGTAAGTGTGGGCCCTGGCCCTGCTCGTGTTGCTGTGCATCTGGGGCTGGACATCAGGGCCAGGCCCAGTTGCCCTGAGAACCCCTGGAGCAGGCTGGCCACATTGTCAGTCAGTGGCTGAGACCCCCTTGCCCAGAGAGTCCCCGTCCTTCTCCATCCCCACCCACCCGCTGCTGAGTGTGCCAGGTACCCACCGGAACGAAGGAGCCACAGGCCGGCCTACCAGCCCGGGCCGAGGCCCACCAGGTGGCCCTGTCCATATCCCCTCCATCCTCCCTCTGCCCCCTTCTCCCTTTCTCTGTCCTGCTCTCCTCCCACTGTCACCAGAGCTTCCTGCTCCCACGGGATCCCGGCTGGAGATTCCAAAAGGAGGCTCCTGGCCCGGGCACCGTGCCCGCCCAGCCTATATAGTCCTGCCAGAGGCTTATATAGGACCTCAGCAAGCCCTCCACTTTGGAATCGTTGCCCCGTCTGCTCACCTCACCCTCAGCACCCTTCTCCATCTGTCTCCCCTTCTCTCCCCTTCTCTTTCTGGTTTCCCTCAAATTTCTTCCTTCTCCTCCTCCTCCCCCTCCTCCCCCCACCTCCTCTCACGCCTCCCTCACCCCCTCTCCTCGGGGCACAGCGCTCCTCTCAAACCTTGGTGCCAACACCATCGCCCCCACCCTGCGTTCCCGCTTGTCCCTAGAGTTCTCTGCACCTGTGACTGGTTTGGCCCCACCCCTGTCTGCATTGCACACCATTAGTGACGGGTAGTGAGCGGCACATCCACAGTGGGGAGGTGGCATGCGGGGGGCTGGCAGACTGCAGCACTGGAGACATAACTGAACTCATGTCTCTGTGTGTGTGTGTGTATGTGTGTATCTCTCTGTTTCCTCCCCTCTCTCTTCTCTGCCTCTTCCCTCTGTTCCCCACCCGGGGCCCTGGCCTCCTGCCCCCGTCCCCCACCCCTTCCTGGCCCCCTACCCTCCCCAGGACCCATGCGGACTGCCCGCAGCTCCTGGATACAGAGGACATGGTGCGGCTTCGAGAGCCTGACTGGAAGTGCGTGTACACGTACATCCAGGAGTTCTACCGCTGTCTGGTCCAGAAGGGGCTGGTAAAAACCAAAAAGTCCTAACCCCTGTTTGGGGCCCCACGGTGAGAAACGCCGCCTCTCCCACTTGCCCCGTTTCATGAGAATCTGCTCAGCAAGACACAGAGAGGGTCCAGGGAGGCGGGTGGGGGAAGTAAAGGGGGTATTTAGTCAAACCAGAGGAGCCAGACATGGCCCTGTCTTCTGGTAGTTCAGGGTCCAGCAGGCAAAACCATTCCAAATGGGCAGTGATGACGTAGGTGAGCAGCACTGTGATGAGGAAGCCCCAGGGAGGCGCCTGACCCAGGCTGCAGGTCTGGGACCCAAATCTGAGTAAAGTGCAAACTAAGCTGGGATCTGAACAAGTTCAGGATAAAGGAGGGAGAGGGAGTTCCCGGGAGAGGGATCAGCCTAGCCTTAGCAGGGCAAGAGAGCTGGAGAGCGCAGCACACAAGGAAGGGAAGAAACTTGAGTCTGGATGTGAGGAAGGAGGAGGGGTCCACAGTAAGAAGTTTGACCTTCAGGCCAGGCACCTTGGCTCACCTCTGAAATCCCAGCCCTTTGGGAGGCCAAGGCGGGTGAATCACAAGGTCAGGAGTTTGAAATCAGCCTAACCAACATGGTGAAACCCCACCTCTGCTAAAAATACAAAAATTAGCTGGGTGTGGTGGTACATGCCTGTAATCCCAGTTGCTCAGTAGGCTGAGGCAGAAGAATCACTTGAACCTGGGAGGCAGAGGTCGCAGGGAGCCAGGATCATGCCATTGCACTCCAGCCTGGGCAACAAAGCAAGACTCCATCTCAATTAAAAAAAAAAAAAGTTTGACCTTCCTCCAGAGGACAATAGGAGTTATAAAGGGTTTCCAAACAGTGGATGGATGTGGTCAGAACAGCATTCTAGAACAGTCCTTGGATGAGGCTTGTACAAGAGATGGGATGGACTAGATGGCTGGAATAGCTTAGGAGCTAGAAGGCCAGGCTTCCCAATAGATCTGGTTTGGAGAGAGAGAGGAAAAGTCAAGAAGTCGGCCACTGGGGAGTTGGTGGTGCTGTACTCCAAAGTGGGGAACTCAGGAGCATGTCCAGTTCAACAGGAAGATGTTTCTGGCTGGGGATTCTGGATCCTAAGCCAGCTGTGGCATCTCCTCTCTGGTCACCTTACCTCAGTATCAAAGTAGAGAATTCAGATCCTGAACCAACTGCCCATTACAGACAAGGAGCTCAGAGAGAGAGAGGTGGGCTAAGACTGTCCTGGGGAAGAAACTTGAGTCTGGATGTGAGGAAGAAGGAGGGGTCCGCAGTAAGAAGTCTGACCTTCAAACTTCTTACTGTGGGAGTAGGAGGGAGAGGGAAGATGGTTAGGTCAGAGCTGGGGCCAGAAACTGGGACTCCAGCCTCCTCACTTAGTGACTGTTTTCCTTGCCCCATCACTGCATTCCTGCCCATTTTGTAGAGAGGATTGAACATAGAGGCCAGAAGGAGCAAGGGGATTGCCTGAAGGAATGTAAGTCAGTGACAGGTAGGGGCACACTCAGATGCCCCTCGGGGCCTGGAGCCATTGTGGGGAGCAGTCCACATGTGCACACACACACTCAGAGGAGGAGTGCAGGTGAGGGGAGGATGGGCTTGGTACTATCTCCAGGTCATATATGGACTTAGGAGCTGCTGCCCAGCAAGCCAGCTTGGAGGGAGAGGGGCCCAGCCCAGCTCTGATCCAGTTGGAAAGTGTGACTCAGCCGTGCTGTTGCTCAAGTTGCCTGGTGTTTGGCCTGTCACTGGGGCAGCCCGAGCCCTGAGCCCTGAGCCCTGAGCCGTGCGTGAGCCCCAGTGTAAACAATGGCTTTATAAGGTCTCCAGGGAAGGGAGTGGGGGTGGGAGGGAGCACCAGGTTGGAGAGGGAGATCGGGATCTCCGGGACGATAGTCACAGCTGGAAGAAGCCTCTGCCTCATGGTATAGCTCAGGAAACAAGCCCGGTCTGGGGTAGGGATGACTCCAGGGGCACGTGGCACATCAGCAGCAGACCCAGAACGCTTTCATTCATCCTAAGTTCTTCTAAGGTCTCAAATGAGGTAGGGAATGACTGTCCTATTCTAGAAAGGGGGAAACTGAGTCATAGAACAGGGCCTTATCTAGCACCCACAACTGGTTAGGGATAGAATCTAGACTAAACCAGAGGTGTCCTGCCTCCCAGGTTTCTTCCTTGAAGGAGTCCAGATGAGCTGGGAGTAGGCCCAGCCCTACTACAGTTCTGAGTTTGTCCATAAGGGCACAAAATGGGAGGTGGTCTTGGGTTCTCGGGCATCTTGAGAATAAGGGGCAATTCTTGCTATTATGCCTTCTCCGCTATAGGAAACTCATTCAGCAACATGGACTGAATGCTTGCTATGTGCTAGGCATGGCAGATAGGAGAGAGCAAACAGGGATCAAGGCAGAAAAGGTCTTGCTCGGGGGGTTGCGGGACAGGGGAAAGGAGCCAGAGAACAGACTCCAGCTTCAGAGCCCTGGGGCTGTCAGTTGCTTAATAGGCACAACCCACTCACCCCAGAGTGGGGAAGAGGCTTTGCCAACATCCAGAGCTGGAGGCCTGGGTCTCCTGTGGCCCAGCCTGCACTTACTAAGTTGTGAGGCTTGAAACAAATGGGTCTTCTGCCCTGTGACTCAGTTTCCTTATCTGTGAAGGGCAGCTAACATTCTGAAGAATGGCCAGAAGGGTGGTCCCACCCCTGAGCATGGGGTAGATGGTCCATTGGTATTGGTTGGAATCCTCATCTGCCTCCCCTGCTCTACCCAAGGCAGGTGATAAGGGTTAGAGAACCCCTCTGCCGCCCACACACTCCCTGGCCTCCATCTTTAGCAGCAGGGTTATCCCCACCCCCCTTCAAAGAACAGGGGTCCCTGGGACACTCAGCAAGAAGTACCAGTTCAAGCAGCTAGCAAACAATAATCAGGGGACCATAGGATCGCTAGAGTGAGACCTGTTCATAGAGAAAGATTGTCCAGTGATGAAGCCCATCTAGGTGCAAAGGCCCAGCAGAGAGGCTTCTACCAACTGGAGTGCGCCAGTGAGTGTGAGCAGAAGCAGGGCTCCAGGGAGAACGTGGGCAGGGTTTGGATCCAGCCCCTCCCCAGGGTTGGAGGAAACAGACCCAGGACCTGCCTGGTTTGGGTGGATGAAGCCAGGGGATTCCTGCCTTCCTGGAAGGGTTTTCCCTGTCTGGAGTTTATGAAAGACTAGCAGGCAATGCGGCAATAAAAAAGACCTTGGGGTAGGGGGGTGCCACAAGAAGCGGGGCCGGCGCTGACATCCATCCCCATGCCCCCTCCCTGCAGGATGCTGGTGGACTGCGTGCCCCTCGTGGAGGTGGAGGACATGATGATCATGGGCAAGAAGCCCGACCCCAAGTGTGTCTTCACCTACGTGCAGTCGCTCTACAACCACCTGCGGCGCCACGAACTGCGCCTGCGCGGCAAGAATGTCTAGCCTCCCCGCCCGCACGGCCCGCCAGTGGCAAGCTGCTGCCCCCACCCTCCGGGCACCGATCCCTCCCTGTGCGCCCGCCCACCGCTGCCCTGTCTGTCGCGACACCCTCCTCTCACATACACACGCAACGTTTTGATAAATTATTGGTTTTCAACGATCCTGACCCCTCCCTGCGTCTCCTCGGGGTGGAAGGGGGTTTGAACCGAAGGCAGTTCGGCAAGGTCTCCGACTGCAGCAGCCAGACTTTTGGGGATGCGGAGGTCCTCAGCGGTTCCACTTCCGACCTCCTACTCCACCCGCCCGCAGCAACAAAGAGTCGAGCCTCAGTTAAGGCAGGAGGGAATTTAGTGGAGCTGGGGAGGGAAGAAAGCAGGGTTGGGAGAACCTCCCCAACCCCATCGCTGCTGGCCTGGGGACGGGGCATCCGCCCTCAGCAAGGGAGGTACTCCCGGGTTGCTGAGCGCTTCATCTGTCTCCAGGACTCAGGCAGGTAGGTGGTCCCAGCTCCGCAGCTCCCCCAGACCTACAGGTCAGTGTGGTCTGAAGTTTCCTCCGGGGGCCTAGCGGGCGCCCACACGTACTCGGGGGGCACCTGCGCGTCGGGCGCCACCTTGCGGTAGAAGCCGAGCTCCTGCACCAGCGCGTTGATCTCTTCGCGGGTCATTTCGCTGAGCGGAATGCGCTGAGGCGGAGGAGGGGCGGGGTCAGCAGGCCGGCTCGGCCTCGGGCCCCGCCCCCAGCCCGCCTCCCAAGGCCTCACCTCCAGTTCCTCGTAGCGGCGGCCCAGCAGCACGAGCTCGGGGTCGGCCCCAGGGAGGTGTTTCATCACCAGGTTGTGACTGGAGGTGGTGTTAAGGTGGGTGGTGGTGGTCAGAGGGAGGTGGGGGTTCCCGCATCCTTACTTATGGGAACAGCATTTCCTCCTTTGCTGAGCACTTACTCTGTTCCAAGTGGGGCTGGGTTCTTCGCTTGTACATGAGAAAATTAGGGTTCAAAGAAATAAAGGGCCCTCCGGCAGTCATCACTAGTCAGTCTCTTGCCCACCCAATATGGAGACCACCTCAGAATCCTATGGGCGGCCACTACCAATCAATTCCACTTGTCAGTTGAAAACTATCTGCCACCTCTATCTGAAGTTAAGTGGAGATTCTCCCAGGTGCCCACCCCACTCCCTCTCCCCCAGAACAGAAGGATACTAGAATGGAATGTCCTGAGTGACGAAAGCCTTCACCTGGGGAGGAACCAGAGCATCAGAGAACATGGCCCCAGTCCCCTCCAGGTACAGTCAGGACACTGAAGCCCAATAGGGTCATAAAGCAAGTCAAGTTCAGGCTCCTGACTCTCAGCCTAAGGGTCCTCCCCCCACCCCTAGTCATTGGGACCATGCTGCCCAATCCCCAAGAGGCTCAGGGGGAACAGAGATAGGGACCCCTTCCTTCAAACTCACCTCCTTTAGGCGGTTCAGCTGTCATCCCCCACAGGTCTGGAGAGGTATAAAATGGGATAGGTCAGGAGTCCTTCACATTTATTCCAGCCACACTCCCAAAGCCATACATCCTTATCCCTGAGTTGGGTCGGGCTGTGAGTTACCCCTGGATCAGCAGTTCCCAAGGTATGAAGGAGATGCTAGTCTCTTGTGGGCAGAAGGGGAAACTGTATACAGGTTGGGAGACTCAGGCCAGAGACACCAGAGGAAAAGGGCAAGGCCAGAGACCCACAGGTGCCAGCCAGCCTTGGGGCCTGTATATCCTGTTGGCTGTTGATTGACTCCTAATGCCCAGGGGAAATGATCACCCTGCTCCTGTTAAGCAGGAGAGACCTGGCTTGGCCTTTGACTCCTGAAATCTCACAGTGGAGGCAGACCAGAAGGAAACACCTCAGAATGGTCCTAGGGGCCCCCATTAGAGACACCTACTATCTGGTCCTACCCTACACAGGCAGACCTTGCCCTGCCTGCCACCTGTGGCCCAGCCCCACAGACCATCTGGTTGCTTCCCTGACATGGGAGGATGGGAGGAATCCTCCTGCCTTCCCTGAGGAGACACCACCATCCAACAGAAGTCCAGACCCCAGGACTACCCACTCCAGCCCTCCTCCATCCTACTGTCACCCCTTTTCTTAGAGACAGGGTCTCACTATGTTCCCCCCAAGGTGGTCTTGAACTCGTGGGCTCAAGCGATCCTTCTGCCTTGGCCTCCCAAAGTGCTGGGATTACAAGCATGCACCACCAGCACCCAACCATCCTACACCTTTTTGTCAGTCAGCGCTCACAAAAAGCGCAGAGAGGGGCTGTGATGGCCAAAGTCACATAGCAAGACAGGGACTCCAAAGGGGAATTTCCTGTCGGGGGGAGGATGGGAGGCTGCAGCAGAGTAAGTGTTAGCAACCAAGTTCCCAACTCGGTTCCCTGTCGAGCTGGCCCCCTTCCCTGGCTCCTGAATGAGGAAAGGAGGCACCCAGAAAGTCTTCTCTCCCCCCAGGAATAGGAAAAGAGACTTTCTGGAGCCTCAAGCCCTGGAACTGGGTGGGGGAGGAATTCCAGGAAAACATGAAGTGATGGGGGATGGGAAGTTGGGACAGGCTTGAGAGTCACAGGCCACGAGGAGAGTTAGGAAACTGTCAGTGTGTCTGGGGGTCCGCTGTCGGCCGGGTAAGGGGAGCTGGGGAAGGGCTTGGAGTTTCAGGCCGCAAAGTCAGTGTCTCAGGCTTCCACGGTGGATGCGGGGGCCATCCTGGGGCTAGAGAACAGGAGGGATGGCCCCGGCGCCAGGGGAAAGCAGTGAGACTCGAGATTCGAGGTGGTCCTGGGGCTGGGGCGGGCAGTGCTCCCTTGGGGCCGCAGGATTGGGAGACGGTGGTGCCGGGGCTGGAGGCCGACGTACTCACCTCTACCCGGGCGCGGGTCAGGCCTCTCAGACGGTTCCAGTCCGGCCGATAGGTAGTGGCGGCTGTGGCTGGAGCCGCAAGCGCCGCGAGAAGCAGCAGCAGCGGCAGCGGAGGCAACAGGAGGCTCATCGGGACCCCGGCCGCAAATGATGCGCAAGCTGGAGGCGAACCTCCGAGTCGCTGCGCCACGTCTGGGCCTGCGGGCTGGCCCCGCCCCCCTCCCCGCCCCTCCCCGCCCCCGCCAGAGGCCCCGCCCCGCTGGAGACCACGCCCCCAGCGCTTGGTTTCCGCCCCAGGGCTCCCCACCGTAGCCTCCCGCTAGCTCCGGGCGAGGTCCCGGCTTTTCCCTGGTCTTGGGGCTTCTGCTTTCCCAGGTCCAAGAGTGTTCACGCTCCTTTTGCCGACCGAGTGTAGGCGCTCCAACGGGATGCAGTCAGGCAGTGCCACCTCACGCCTGCAGAGGGCGCAGGCGAGACGCTGAGGGACACCGGAGTTTCTGAGCCAAACCTGCGACGAGAGAGAGAGAGAGAGAGAGAGAGAAAAGAAAAGAAGAAAAAGTAAGATAGAAACTGGCTTTCTAAGGAGTCCTCGCTTTAGAGCGTAGGAGATGGGGAGTGAGGTTCGGTGGAGGGGTGCGGCTTCTGGAAACTACTGAGACCGGCCAGGGTGTTTTCTACCATTCACAGCTGCTGCCGAGCAGACGCTGTATCCTGGGGTGGGGAAAGAAATTTGTTACTCAGAGGTGGGAAAATACAAGGAGGGTCACAGCTGATAGGCCACGATGGGATCTTAAATCAGCTGGGTTATATTTACGGAGTCAGGATTTACTTTTTTTCCATGTGGCTATCCAATTGAACTGAAAAGATTGTCTTTTTCAGGGCTACTCTGCAGCGTTACCTCTGTTATATATAAACAGGCAACTATGGCCCGGCGCGGTGGTTCATGCCTATAATCCCAGCACTTTGGGAGGCCTAGGCGGGGAGATCACTTGAGGTCGGGAGTTTGAGGCCAGCCTGGCCAACATGGTGAAACCCCATCTCTACTAAAAATGCAAAAATTAGCTGGGCATAATGTGGGCACCTGTAATCCCAGCTACTCGGGAGGCTGAGGCAGGAGGATCACTTGAACCCGGAAGGTGGAGGTTGCAGTGAGCTGAGATTGCGCCGTTGTACTCCAGCCTGGGCGACAGAATAAAACTCCATCTCAAAAAGAATAAAAAATAAAAATAAATAAATAAATATATGTGAGTCTACTTCTGAATATAGTACCCTATTCTAGCCCTCCAGTCCATTTGTCTAACTACACCGTCTTAACTATAGCTTTATAGTCAGACTTGACATCTGATTGTGTTTTTGTCCTCTAGCTTTGTTCTTTCTAGTTCTTTTTTTTGTCTTCTTCTTTTTGAGATGGAATCTCACTCTGTCTCTCAGGCTGGAGTCCAGGTGTACAATCACAGCCTGAACCTCCCAGGCTCAAGCAATCCTCCCACCTCAGCCTCCTGAGTATCTAGGACTATAGGCATGCACCGCCATGCCCAGCTGTTTTTTGTTTGTTTGTTTGTTTTGGTGTTGGTGGAGTTTTTTTGAGATGGAGTTTCACTCTTGTTGTCCAGGCGAGACAGGGTTTCACCATGTTGGCCAGGCTGGTCACAAACTTCTGACCTCAGGTAATCCACCCGTGTTGGCCTCCCAAAGTGCTAGGATTCCAGGTGTCACTCACTGAGCCTGGCCCACCCAGCTGATTTATGTTGCCCAGGCTGGTCTTAAACTCCTGGGCTCAAGTGATCCTCCTGCTTTGGCATCCCAAAGTGCTGGGATTACAGGCATGAGCCACCATGCCTGTCCTGTGGTCTGCATTTTCCTGCGGTGAGGACCATGTGTGAACCCACAGCATCAGTAGCCACTGCATGCAGCCTAGCTTTGTTCTTGAAGGTTGTCTTCATTATACTTGGCATTTTGCACTTCCAGATACAATTTAGGGCCAACTTGTCAACCTCCACAGAAAAACCTTCCAAATTTGTATCAGGATTTCAGATTCCCGTTGGGGAAATCAATCTGAGGAGACTCTGCGGCTTTACATGATTGTGTCTTTTCTACTATGAACATGGTAAGTCTCTCTATTTCTGTAGGTCTTCTTTAATTTCCTTCAATAATGTTTTGTGATTTTTAGAATCAATGTTTTGCATATCTTCCATTAGATTTATTACTAAATATTTAATTTGTTTTGGTATTACAAACTCTATTGTCTTTACATACTCATTTTCAAGTTGCTTGGCAGTAGCATATAGGAAGACAATTGATTTTTGCATATTAACCTTGCAGGCAGTGATCTCACTGAATTTGCTTACTCTAATAGTTTAACTGGAGATTTTAAAATATGTTCTACATGTTCATATTATATCACCTGGAAATAAAAGTGGTTTTCTTCCTTTCTGATCCTTATACCTTGGTTTTATTTCATTGCACTATCTTAATTGTATTCTGAGACCTCTGGTACAATGTTGACCAGAATTGATAACTGGTAATAGCAGATACTCTCGTCTTTTTCCAGATATCATCTTTAAACTATCATGTTTCCTGTAGGTTTGTTATTAATGCCTTTTATACGATTAACAAAGTTCTTTTTCATTTCTTTTTTTCTTAGAGCTTTTATCATGAACGGATGTTGAAACTTGTCAAATGTTTTCCTGCATCTATTGAGATGGTCATGTGGTTTTCTCTTTTATTTTGTTAAATGTGGTGAAATACGTGAACTGATTTCCATATGTCAAATCTTGCGTTCCTGTAATAAACCAGTTTGGTTATAGAAAAAGAGAGAGGGAAACTGAACCCTAGAGAATCCCTGTTTGTGTTACTTATTTATTTATTCAGTAGATTATGAGGGCTTGCTCTAGACCAGGCTGGTCTCGAACTCCTGGCCTCAAGTGATCCTCCTGCCTCAGCCTCCCAAAGTGCTAGATTTACAAGTGTGAGCGACTGCACCTGACCTTTTTATTTCTTTGTACAAAAATTCCAATCAACATTTTTATTTCCCAGAGCACACATTGTGGTGATGGAATATTATGTACCCTGTGGGGGTTGGCAGGATAAAGGGGTTAATACATATAAAGCTCATTAGAACAGCATCTAGTACAGGCTGGGTGCAGTGGCTCACGCCTGTAATCCCAGCACTTTGGGACTCCGAGGTGGGCGGATCATGAGGTCAGTGGTTTGACACCAGCCTGGCCAACATGGTGAGACCTCGCCTCTACTAAAAGTACAAAAATTAGCCAGGTGTGGTAGCTGGGCGAGTGCCTATAGTCCCAGCTACTCTGGAGGCTGAGACAGGAGAACTGCTTGAACCAGGAGGTGGAGGTAGTGAGCAAGATCGCACCACTGCACTCCAGCCTGGGCGACACAGGGAGACTCCGTCTAAAAAAAAAAAAAGAACAGCACCTAGTACAGTGTTAGCTTTCATTATCAGCTCCTTACCTCATAAAGACCCCGTGAGCTACATTTTACAGGTTAGGAAACAGGGTCAGAAAGGTGAAATGAGTGAACTGTGGATTGGGGACTTGAGCCCAACATGTCTAAGCACGCATCTCACGACATAACCAGATTGCTCTTTCTGCCATCTTTATGCGCTGCCATAATGATGCACGTCTCAAGAGCATCAACAATGCCAGAAGAGAGGCAAACACGAGGTTCTTAGAAGGCTGTGCTCCAAAGTCATGGCCTGGTTTCTAACTGCGGTAATAAAGCATGCTTACATTGGCCAAGTTGAAATCACTGATGATCACAGAGCTAGGAAAACTGCTGTGAACCTCACAGGCAGGTTAAATAAGTGTGGAGTGATCAGCCCCAGATTTAATGTGCAACTCAAAGATCTAGAAAAATAGCAGAATAATTTGCTCCCATCCAGCTAATTTGGTTTCATTGTACTGACAACCTCAGCTGGCATCATGGACCACAAAGAAGCAAGACGAAAACACACCGGAGGGAAAACCCTGGGATTCTTTTTCTAAAAATGTAATACACATTTGCAGATAAAATTCCTACAATTAAAAAAAAAATAAAAAGAACAGATCACCAGATCACCATTTCCCCTCTTCATGCCTTCTTCAGCAGACACAGCAAATGAATGCGCTCTTTTCACATTGAACCTGGGGACTGCTTCTCAATATTGAGCCAAGGCTGCATTATGACTTTCATGGATCCTAGGGTTTTTGAGTTTTCTTCCTACTTCTATTTTTTTTAATTCTTATTTTTCATTTTTCATTTTTTTTTTTTGAAAATAGTTTCAACATCAACAGAAATATTTTTCATTTTCTTTTGAGACAGAGCCTCACTGTGTTCCCCCGGCTGGAGTGCAATGGTGCAATCTTGGGTCACCACAACCTCCGCCTCCCGGGTTCAAGCGATTCTCCTGCCTCTGCCTCCTGAGTAGCTGGGACTGCAGGTATGTGCTACCATGCCCAGCTAATTTTTGTATTTTTAGTGGAGATGGGGTTTTGCCACGTTGACTAGGCTGGTCTCAAACTCCTGACCTTGTGATCTGCCCACCTCGGGCTCTCAAAAGTACTGGGATTACAGGTGTGAGCCACCTCACCAGGCCTTATTTTTATTTTTATTTTGAGACAGAGTCTTGTTCTATTGCCCAGGCTGGAGTGAAGTGGTGCAACCTTGGCTCATTGCAACCTCTGCCTCCTAGGTTCAAGCAATTCTAGTGTTTCAGCCTCCTGAGTAGCTGGGATTACAGGAACGTGCCACCATGCCCAGATAATTTTTTTGTATTTTTAGTAGAGATGGGGTTTCACCATGTTGGTCAGGCTGGTCTCAACCTCAAGTGATCTGCCTGCCTCAGCCTCCCAAAGTGCTGGGATTACAAGCATGAGCCACCATGCCCAGCCTCTTTTTTCTTTTTTTTCAGAGACGGGTCTTGCTATGTTGCCCAGCTGGTGTTGAATTCCTGGCCTCAAACGATGCTCCTGCCTTAACCTCCTGAGTAGCTGGGATATGGACATATGCCTCTGTTAAATATGTGAGATATAGATATAGATAGATGGCATATATCTATTTGATTTTACAATTGCTTTGATGAAAAGATAACTATAATCTAGGTTGGATTCATTATTAGTGGTATATGTTTCCCTTTTTTTTTAACCTTAACTTCCCAGTGTTTCCTTCTAATTTTAAAGGATATTAAAAACGCTTTCACGGACACCCTAAAAGTGTGGTAGGCCCTAGACACGGAGCCTACTGTGCCTTCTGGAGAAGTCAGGTCTGCACTGAGTCCTTTGTTTGCACTCGGCTACTTCTCCTTCACAAACTTGATTGTAAAGATATAAAAATAATAGGCCTGGCCGGGTGTGGTGGCTCATACCTTTAATCCCAGCACTTTGGGAGTCTAAGGCAGGGAGATCACTTGAGGTCAGAAATTTGATTTGTTTTTTTTTGTTTGTTTGTTTGTTTGTTTGTTTGTTTTTTTGAGACGGAGTTTCGCTCTCGTTGCCCAGGCTGGAGTGCAATGGCGCGATCTCGGCTCACCGCAACCTCCGCC